>NW_017729032.1:80408521-80421996 GCF_001723915.1 Gavialis gangeticus
CCTGCTGGGCTCTCACATATATGAACCTTAATAATCTTTTTGAAGACTTTGCCTAGGATGGAGGTGAGACTGATTGGCCTATAGTTGTCTGGATCCTCCTTCCTCCCATTTTTGAAAATAGGGACCACATTGGCCCTTTTCCAGTCCTCCAGGACCTGGCCCATGCTCCATGAGCGCTCAAATATTCTTGCCAGTGGCTGTGCAATGGCATCAGCCAGTGCCTTCAGTACCCTCGGATAGAGCTCATCTGGCCTGCCAACTTAAACACATCTAGTCCTTCCAAGTTACTCTGCAATATCTCAGGGTCAGCGCTTGGTAGTGTGGTGCCCTGCTGTTGCCTCTCTACAATCCCATTGTGAGATTTGTCTTGCCCCTCATTTATGAACACTGAGGCAAAGAACTCATTGAGGAATTCAGCCTTGTCCCCCGTCTGTCACCAATTGCTTTCGCCCATTCAGTAGTGGTCCTATCCCACCCTGGGCCTTCCTTTCACTCCCTATATATCTGAAAAACAATTTTTTGTTATCCTTAACTTGGGTTGCCATCCTCAGCTCCATGGTAGCTTTGGCCTTTCTAACTGCCTCCCTACAACTGCGAGCCGAGGAGGTATACTCCTCTTTAGTAATCTCTCCCCATTTCTACTGCTTATATGTCCCTCTTTTGCCTGTAGGCTGCTCTGGATTCCTCTGGTCAGCCAAGGAAGCCTCTTGTCCCTTTTCCCCTGCATCAGGATCATCTCCCTCTGTGCCCGAAGAATTGTTTCCTTAAGGCACAGCCACCCTTCCTGGGCTCTCATCTCACCCAATCTCTTACTTTGCAGTGTGTCATTGACTAAACACTTAAGTTCACTGAAGTCAGTCTTCCTAAAGTCCAGCACTTCCACCTCACTAGTTACCTTACCCATTCTATGCCTTATGATGAATTCTATTATTTAGTGGTCATTGTCTCCCAGGTGACCACTCATCTGTAGGTCCCCTACCATGTCATCCCCTGTTGCCAATACCGGATTCAGTAAGGCATTCCCCCTAGTGGGACCATGTACCTCCTGTGTCAGGTAGAGGTCCTGTACACAGGATAGGAACCTGCATGAATGGTGGGAATTTGCTGTCTATGTCTCCCAGCAGATGTCAGAGTAGTTTAGGTCCCCCATGACTACCGACTCCCTAGTCTTTATGGTCTCCGAGGGCTGCCTCAGGAGTTCCAAATCTAGTTCTTCCCCTTCGTATGGGGGTCTGTAGCAGACCCCTACCACCAAATCCCTTTCTTCTTGACCTCCATGTATCCTAACCCCCAATCCTTCTACTTTCTCCTCCTCTGATTCCATTGTGATAAGGGTCAATGTATAATGCTCCTTGACATAGAGTGGGACCCCTCCCCCTCTCTTCCCCATGCAATCTTTTCTGTACAGCTTATAGCCCTCAATATGTACCACCCAGTCATGGGTAGAGTCCCACCAGGTTTCTGTTAACCTCACCAAGTCATAAGTGTTTTCTGCAAGTAGGAGTGCTAGTTCATCCTGCTTGCTCCCCATGCTCCTAGCATTAGTGTATAGGCACTTGAGCCTTTCTACTGGCGCCTTTGTTGCCCCCCAGCTTTTCTTTTATGATAAAGCAACCAGCTCTATGGATGATGGCAGAACAGTGGATGTTGCTGGATATGTTGACTTTGTCAAGGTGTTTGATGCTTTATACCACAACATTCTCATTTGCAAACTAAGGAAATACAGATCCGATAACTTAGATACATTACTGCTTTTATCATCCTACTCAGTGAGTAATCCTCAATGGCTTAATGACTACTTGGGAGGTATCAAGTAGGGTTCCCTAAGGGCCTGACCTGGGTGTGGTATTGTTTAACATCTTCATTAAAGATTTGGCTGATGGGATCAAGTTAGATGCTTAGCAAATCTGTGGATGATGCCAACTTTGGTGGAATTGCAGACTCTCTAGAGGGCAGGGCTAGGATCCAGAATGACCTGAAAAAATTGGAGAATGGTCTGTGATCAAGCTGATAAAATTCAACAAGGACAAGTTCAAAGCCCTGCACCTGGAAAGCAATAACCACATGCATATATATAGATTGAGGGAAAACTGGTTGACTATAATACTACAGAGAAGGACCTGAGTGTTACAATATACCATAAGCTGAATGTAAGCCAACAGTGTGCTGTTGTTGCAAAAAAGCCAGCAGCTTCCTGGGTTGTATTAACAACACTGTCATGTACAAAACAAGGGAAGTGATTCTTCTGCTCTATCCAGCACTTGTGTTTCCTCACCTTGAGTACCGTGTCCCGTTTTGGACCCCATACTTCAAGAAGGACATGGATGGTTTGGAAAGAGCCCACTGCATGGCAACAAAAATTATCAAGTAAGTCCTGCGAGATGGGACTTATGAAGAAAGTCTGAAAGAATTAGTGTTATTTAGTTTGGAGAAGGGAAGAGTGAGACGGAATTTGATAACAGTCTTCAAATACCTGAAGGATGATTATAGAGAAGATGGAGATAGGTTTTTCTCTGTGGCTTTAGGGGACAGGACTAGGAACAATTGGCTCAGGCTGCAGCAGGGGAAATTTAGACTTGGGATTAGGAGGAACTTTCTGGCTATGAAGGTGGTCAAGCATTGGAACAATCTACTCAGAGAAGTTGTGGGATCTGCATTATAGAAACTTGCAGAGACTTATAGAAACTTATAGAGACATACTTTCTTATGGTTCTATCATCAGCCAACAGACAGCAAAATTGCCCTAACAAAAACTAGCTTGATTAGTGGAACATCAATATTATGAAAAAGGAGACATAATCTTTAATACCTGTAGTATGAAGAGAAATGAGGCATTAAGTCAAATGGCTCCCTCAGGTGCCTGAATAGTAATGTAACAGGTGGTGTTGGATGGAGCAGCCAAAATGGATTTTTTAAGAACATATCACGTTAAACCAACTTAGTTTCCTTTTTTTGTCAGGATACCTGATATATTGAATAAGGGGAATGAGGAATGTTACATAACTGAAGTTTAGGAAGGCTTTTGACGTAGTATTCCATGCCATTCTCATAAGTAAGCTGGGGAAATGTGGGCCAAATAGAACTACCATTAGATGGGTACATAATTGGTTTAATATCTGCAGGAAAAAACAAACCACTTGAAGAAAGATTGAGGGAAGTAGGTAAGTTTACTTTGGACACAATAGCATTATATGGTCAAGACTGCTGAAAGATGTGTTCCCCCCACAAGAGGGCAATACATATATATTTGGCAATGTATAAAACTATGAAGTCCTACTCAAGCATATGCTGAATTTAGTGACAAATGCATACATTGACATAGTATGTATCCTATCTTTTTCTTAAAAAAGAAAAAGGAAAACGCCAATAAAGAGCAGAATGTAAATTCAGTTTTCATAAAATACGGTGATATCCATCCTCAACATGGTAAAAGATTATAGTACTATATTGTTTCTGCTACACAGATCTGAAACTGTTGGTTTCAGGCAGGCATGCTCCAATGGCCATACTCCAAGTGAGCACACCAGCTATTGTTTATTGTAGGCTGGGATGTATATGTACAGTATTGTAACATGGGTCATTAGTTCCTTGGCCAATTTGGGGCCAAACCATTCTGCAGTTGTGGCACCAATGCTCTAAACTACTTCTAGCTCTTCTTTCTTTCATACGGCTGGTATGTCTGCAACCTTATGGGATGCTACGTCTGCTGTTTGTTGCATTCCAGGAAGGACACTGGTGATAAAAGGGAATTCAAAATAGTGTTGAGGACAGCAATGTCAGCCCAATATATAGATACAATGTATAATATCTGAAATGGGAGCTTGGCATGAAATTGGGGTTAAGACATGCCTGAAAGGCACAGGCCAGGCAGGAGCACTTTGGGAAAAATGATGGAGACAGATGGGTAGATGGACAGATACTCCTACTTTATAGAATTGAGAAGCTGAGAGATGAGAGCAAATTTGAAGACTTCCAGTAACCACTCTTTTTTCAAGATGATTTCTTTATTAGGAAAATATTAGCAACAAATGCATTTTTGCCTGACAGGCAGGAATCATGGAAATGGGAGGTCACATTGGTAAGAAAAGGATGGGAAATGTAGTTCAAATCTAATTTCATCTGACTTAAAGGCTGAAATATTTGCTAAAATAAGCCAAAATTGTTTTTTTTCATATCCCTGATTTATATAATTTTCCTTTCAGTTGTACTCATTGTTTCCAAGTAAATTAGGTTATTTAACTATGATATTGAAGACATTTAAGTCATGATTTATTTAAACAGTCTTCTGCATACATAATGAGTTTTACATCTTTATTTTGTTAAGATGAAGGGTAAACTACATAATACAGCTCTGCTATTAATGCAATTCAGTTGCATACATAAATGCTCAGATTATTGTGCAGGAAAATGTTAAAAGGAAGAGCAGGTAAGTCTGCAGCAGAGTTATAGTTATAGGTAACTGTGAAATACATATGGCTCATTTCTTAGAGTTTTCACAATTTTACTGGATGCCTAATAGCCTGTCTGTCATGAACCCACAATTTTTTATGGGATGTTATACATGTTTCCTTGAATTCATTTTAGTGATATGGTATACATGGTCTCTATGTACATACAGGTAGCAGCAAGCAGTGTTCAGTCTTATTGCTCTTATATTTATGTAAATGGTGGTATTTGTTATAAATATATTTCTTTGAATATAGCCAGGATTGCATAACATGATAATGATTTTTAGGTGTTACTCCCTAAATCAGGGGATACTTTGAAAGGTCCCAGGGGGTACATGGGAGTGGGCAGGGATGGAACACCACTACCCTGCACTGCTGCCTCACAGGAGCAGGGCTGGGGCGAAGCGAAAGCAGGGCTGCACAGATGCCGCACTGCCGTCACTGCCACTCGCCACCTGCCTGCTCTATGCCCAGCCGCTCACCACTCCCCCTCCCCCTCCCCTCCCTGCTTGGTGTCTGACTGCTTGTCACTCCCCTCCTCCCTGCTCACCACCCACTCAGGGGTACACTTATTAAAAAGGGGGCCACCAGGGGTACACTTATTAAAAAAGTTGAAAACCTCTGCCCTAAACAATTGGGAGAGGCTCCTAAATGGCTCAGAGAAGTAATCACTGGCTGCATCTATAAAAGATGCTTCAAGAGCAGTAGATTAATTCTACTGTGCATTAATATGGCAGGAAAAACCTGTGCTAATGCACTAATATGTGGTAGAATTCATCTACAGCGCATTAGTATCACAAAAAGGTGTGCTCTGGCACTAATACACAGTAGCACAAATTACAGCGCATTAAGTTGATACCTGTGATTACTTAATGTGCCATAATTACACATTAATGAACATGTAGACACACCCACTGAGAATTAGTATTCAAGGTGGATCTACTTAATAGCCAGTTAGACTCTTGGGGGCATGGTTCATGCTAGGTAAACCAGGCCCTTCCAGACTGACTAATTTACATTTTAAAAGGGAGAGGACTGTGAATGACACCTATTCAGGCTGTTCAGGGAAAGATATTTCTCACAGTAGGGAAATTAAGTGAGAGAGAGTATCTTTAAGTTACATGGTTAGTAATCTTTGTGTCTTAAAGTATGTAAATATTCTCCTGGTAGTGTTAGAGTGATGTTGTAGCCCTGATGGTCCAGGAATTATGCAAGAGGCAAGGATTACGGTGATATGTTTAATGGGACCTTCTGGTCATAAGTACATCAGAAACCATTGGAAGTCGTATGCATAGTGTGGGATCCCCAAGAATCCAATGGATTCTTGTACGTACAAGGATAATGTACGTACATGGCCAGATAAGAAATCATGCTTAAGCCTTGCCATGAGAACAATTGTTTGCCTTCAGGTTTCCTGGGCATAGAGAATGACTTTTTGTCTTCAGCCAGCAGGCTGAGTGAAAAAGGCTGTCAGAAAAATTTGCAGGAGGCCCTGCCAGAAAGGTCACAGGCAGCAGTTACCTTCTAACCTGTTCAGTTGTGTAAAAGATGAAGTCTTAGGTTTAAGGTGAAGGATAAAATCAGATTGTTATGATATTTCTTTTTGTTTGTTTAATCCTGTATCTCTTGTATCACAACATATGCTTACTGATTTCTTCCGTTTGCTCTTTTTATAATAAAAGTTTTTGTTATCTTTTATAATTTATTGCTAAGAATAAGTGTGATTTCAGAGTATTTGACCATACAGGCACGTCTCTTCTATGGAAGTGGGGTGGGGGTGGGGATGGTATCTAAAATTTCTGAGCATATGACCGGAAAGGGTGTGATCATGCACCCTGGTAATCTTCAAAAAGTATCTTGATATCCATCTGTCTGGGGTCATCTGATCCCAGGAGTCCTTCCTGCCCAAGCGCAGGGGGGCTGAACCTGATGATCTGTAAGGTCCCTTCCAGCCCCTAACAACTATGAAACTATGAAATGATTCTGGCTGGCATAATTCCCGCTGCTAAAAGCTGAGCTGGGTAAAGATAAGATGCCAATGATTAGGGAGATAACCTTTGGATTATCTCAGTCTGTTCTCAGTGGTGAAGCAGCATATGGCAGAGGAGTTTGGGGCTGAAGGGTATGCCTGAAGGTATGTGAGTACCTCATGAGTGTCTCTCAAAGGCACATTTGACAGTAGATAAACAAGAATTGAAATGCTGCTTAAGACCAATCTGCCTGACAGCTTTTGTTTGCACCACCCCCCAAATAAATAATACGCCTATCACTGTCCTTGTAGCAATTGTTGTTACCTGCACAGATCAGTTTTCTTTTTTGGGATGTTTGCTCCACTTTTAGCAGGATGACTGTTTTGAGCCTACCAGCAAGACAGTAACTTTTAATGTTAATAGGAATTTTGAGTCTGTTATTGGTTACTATGACACCCTAATTCTTTGCTACCACACTTGTGAGAAAGGAGGTGGGTTTCTTTAGACTAGCCCCACCTTCTCACCAGGAGATAAGCAGAAACTAGTGTTGAAATAAAGTTTTGATTGTATGCTGCCAATGCAGGAAGAGAGAGCGAGAGAGAGAGAATTAAAACTAACATGTGCAGGACAGACTCATGGAATTTTCCATTGGACTCACCCAGCATGTGTCCCCTGGGCGACCCCAAGAGCTGTCAGTCAGGCTGACCTACTTTTCAGCCCTGCGCCTGCGTGGTAACAGCAGCGAGTTCAGGCTCACACATGCTCAGTCAGCTAAAAGCATGATGTCATTCGGCTAGAAAGTTCTTTGAGGGACACCTTCTAATTGGCCACCAAATTGTTATATAAGGTTAAGGAGCCCCTCCCTCGGGGGGAGATCCGCTTGAACTGAGGACGGTGCCTGGTCTCAGTATCTCTCTCAGTAAGGCTTCCCGGCCTGTCGGTCTCCTCCTGTGAGGACTCTGGCTGTCTTGCTGCGTCTTCACCCTCGATTATACTGTTCATTCACGACGTCGATTCTCCGGTTTATGAACTGTTTTGATTTTGACTTCGACTTCAGCCTGCGACAGTTCCCGCTGTCTCCAGCTTCCTACTTACCTGGCGTTTAACCGACCTTGGCTTCGATTCTTGACCACGGCTTGGCTCAACTCTGCACACTTTGGCTCAACTCCGGCTATCTCCACGACCACTCCAACCATCTGACTGGCATCACATCTGGCTATCCTCAACGAGTTACAGTTTGTTGTACTGTGTGTTAGTTGAATCCTGTTATGAGCCGTTGACCAGTCCTAGGACTATTGAGCCAGGCAGCCGCCCCTAGCCTCCGGGTTAGATAGCAAGGGCTTGGCTCAAGAACCCTGTGGACCAACGGACCCCTGTGTTGTTTGTTCGTGCCATCGCACCACTGTAACTGAAGAATTACTGTGCCTGCGCCTAAAAAGCGTAAGTCAAATAAACCCACCTTGTTTAAGAAACCATTACGCTTCTGAGCCGCTCAGTACTCCATCGCCAAGAATCCTGCCTGTTTTCGTGGTCAATCGCCACCCCGGCCCACCGTGACACTGGGGCTTGGTTCATCCCCCCGGGACAACTAGATATGGCCAGTGCACTTTTGCTAATATTATGAAAGTTCATGGGATAATTCATCAAGAAAACCTGGGACTGGAGATGCCTAAACTCCTATCTGTGTAGAAATTCTTGTTAATTTTATGTAATACATTACAAACGTTAATGAATTCATAGAATTCGCTTTATGTGTTAACTGAGTATGGGGAAAAACTCCACTGAGTGAATCAATGCTCTACTATATTTGATTGAGAATTAGACAAATAAGGAAACAAACACTAGTTAAATATTAGTATACACTGATATTTAAAAATATTGGCTTAACTAAAATTGCTAAAAAAAAACCTAATGTAATTTGTTAGCCAACTCATACAATGTTACTAAGTACACTCTACAAAGAGTGGCTACATTTCAGCTGTCTCTTTTTACGATGGTTACAGTTAGATTTACTATAATATTCCTTTAGTCAGTGCAAGTAATTTATTATTTTACAGTGTCCTTCATATGCACTGTCTCAAAGCACAGTACAAGGAGTTATATAATAGTGAGGTGGTGTATTTTAGATCTGAGTACCAAGAGTCTCAAAGAAGCAGAATGGAAAATAATAAATAAAAATGATCGGGAAATATTTTCATTCTTTCCTTTTTAAAGATGTTATTTAAACATAGCAATGTTATGCAGCAACTTCTGCTACAATGTGTCTTTAAACTTCAGGAGAATAGAAGGATTGAGCAATTAAGGGTGTGGATTAGGCCATTCATTTTAATTGTCATTCAAAGCAATGTTAAAGATTTAAAGGAAGATTTAAGGAATGATTGGATGGCTGTATGCTTTTGCATAAGTAATGTTCATTTCTTTGAGTAGTGACCATCTGTGATTGTATGGAGAAGTTCTGGATATAGCAAACATTCTTGTGAGGAGATTGGTCTTTACTAACAAAATAAATTTAATTGACATTGAAAATTTTAATTGGAACATATATATTTCTATGGAGAAAATGTCTGAACACATTATTTAGACATTTCTGTTTCATTTTGATACTATCAGTGTTTTATTTTGAATCATTTTTCTCTTATTTTACTCATTTTTGTAGCATATATTCTATCACATAAATTGTTACAGTCTAGTTCAGTGTTTCCCAACCTTTTTCACCACATGGCACACTTACATGGCCTCTCCCACCCCATGGCACACCGGCTGAATGCGAAGCAGGGGTGGTGGTGGGAGGGGAGCAAGCAGCTGAATGTGGAGTGGGGGAGGAGGGGTTGGTGAGTGGCTGAAAGTGGAGTCGGGGGGGTGGCGCGTGGCCAAACTCAGAGCAGCAGGGACCAGGTGGTGCGGCACTTGAATCACTGGCTTAGAGCCATGCTCCCTGTCTGGCTAGATGGGGGTATGGCTTCCGCCCAAAATGCCGCGGGACACCTGGACATGCCTGATGGCGCACTGGTTGGGAAATGCTGGTTTAGTCAATGATCATGGAAAAATGTGGATTTTGGGTTACTTTTTTTAATCCAAAAGTAGGGGATTTTTTTTATCAGAGAAAATGAGGATCCCTGGTGATCAGGGAATTTCCTTCCAGCCATACTTCTCTATGGTTCTCTATGCTTCACCTGCTCCTCACCCACTGCAGGAGCTGTGTTCTAGACCAGTGGTTCTCAACCTTCTGGACCCATTTGTAAACATTGATGGCTAGTCCCGACCCAGTTCCCTTCACTCCCGACCTGCTGCACCCTGCCTCCAGCCTCTAGTGTGTAGGGCAGGGGAGCCCTCAAGCAGCCCCTTGCAGGCTAGAACTCTGACAGCCTGCAAGGGAAAGGCCATGGTTTTCCACGTCTTTCTCCTTTAAAGGAGAATCCATTTTTAAAGTTTGTTCACAACCCTTTCATATATTCTTGTGACCCACTTTTAGGTTGTGACCTACAGGTTGAGAAACAGTGTCCTAGACTGCAAAGAGGGAGGCAGCAGGGTCCCTTGAGAGTGAGGCTGAGAGACTCAGTGAGGGGTTGTGCAAGTAGGTCACTGACCACTCAGATCCCAGCTCCTGGTTCTTGGCATCCATGTGCTCTGGCGTCGCTGTCACACATGTCCAGGCAGGCCACACATGCCTCAGGCTGTTTCCAGTGCATGGGCAACTTCAGCTTGGGAGGGGATAAGATGTTCCCCTGCCTCTCTCCCTTGCTTCTGTTCGCACCTCAGTTCTGTCCTGCATCCACCCCAACCCCCCCACCCCTCTTTGGTGCCCCTGGGCTCAGCAGGGGTGGCTTAGTAGTGTGTGGGGTAAATGGACAGAGGACCCCAGGTCCTGGGGCAGGGGAAGGCCCAGTCAGCAGCCATGGGAAGCTTGCAGTGGTGACAGTGGCAGAGGTAGTGGCAGTGGGGATGGAGCTGGAGCCAGGGCTAGGGGTTGCAGTGGTGCAGAGACGGCAGCTTGTGCATCCAGCTCCTCCCCAAGTTGACTTCACTCCACAGCTGGGAGCGGAGTCTGCCTGTAGTCAGCTCCTACTTCCACATGGGCAGTGGCAGAGCTCCATGCCTGCAGTCTGGATCCACCCATAGTCACCCTGCCCCAGAGTAGCATCTTCCCTGGCAGCAGGCTGCCCCCCCACCATGAAGCAGTCACCACCACTTTTCACCACAATGCAATGTGGATTGGATACATGGAGCAAGACACTTGCTGGAGCCTGGCTATGTCTAGAGAATCTCTGAGGCTGGCTGGGCAGGGGGCACAAGGTCCAGCAGTGGCTGTCCACCCAGGCAGGCTCAGCACTGGTGGGGAAAGGTGTCCTGGGCTGTGATTCCTGGATTGGGGTGGGCCTGGAAGCTAGGAGAAAATACTTTTCCCCACTAGCACTGAGCCTGTCTGGACAGGTAGCCACTGCTGGACCCTGTGCCTCCCTGCCCCATGAAGCCCTGGGGAGCAGAGCAGAGCAGAGCAGAGCAGAGTGTGGCCAGCCCCAGATTGCAGCCAGCCTCAGGTGGGGTCCAGCTCTGTGGCTTCAGCAGCACACTTTTGCATTCACCTGATCCACACGCAGCACAGTGAGAGCTGGTGGCAGCTGCTTCAGGGTAGAGGAAAAGCTGCGGCTCCGGTCCCTCGGCTGCTCCACTCAGCAGCCAGGGCATGACAGCCCACAGAGCAGGAGGGTGAGAGAGTCCACTACATCCTGGGATACTGGAGAACTTCAACTTGAACAGCACATCTGCAGGGAGTGGCCACACATTAATGGAACAGGAACTGAGTTATATGGATCAGAGATAATCTTGCCCTGGAGTGCCCTAACTTTGATTTACATAACAAGTGCTCTAAGCCACTTGAAGGTGTTAACATGCAGACAATCCATGGGCTCAGAGCTCCAAGAGCCACCAAAAATTAACATTCATCAAAGGTTAGAGTGGCAGTACTTTTGTCTATTGCCTCTGGGAGCTTTACTAGGGAAAAGTGCTTTAAAATTAGCCTGATTTCCTTAAGATCCCTCTCAGCAGAGGTCATGCATGGAAGGCTCCATACTGTTTCTGACCAGCCTGGCTACTCATGGTACAGCTTTTACCAATTTTTTGGCACTTGCCATCCACTGGCTGTGTGTCTTCAAGAAGAAAGAGTAGAACAGTTTGTTACTCCATATTGCCATTTCATGGGGAGCCTACCATTTGAGACTGCAAATAAATTAAAAACAAAATGTCTGAGGATGAGGAGGAATGGATGTAGAAAGAACTCAGATTATGAAATCTAAAACTATCCAGGGGTTTACATATTTGTAAAATCACAGCACAGATGTGCTGCTCAAACTGTTTCCTTCCAGAAAGAAAGTTTGATCATGATCAGTGGTAGAATATTCTTGGACTCCATGTGACTTACCAATTTAACATCGGGATGTCTCTTCTTAACTGAACAATGTTATACATTTCTAGGCTGTGACCTATATTAATTCTGGGAGTGAACGTTATTTTACTTTCTTTATTTCTAAGCATTTCTTTTCCCCAGTGACTCATTAAGTGAAAGGTAGGCTTTGGTTAAAACTCCTACTCGTGAACTCATTATGAATTAGTGTCCAAAAGTACTATTACAAAACAGAGTCAGAAAGCATACAAATATCCTTATCGTGATACATTTCCAGTAGGTTAGAGAACTAGATATTTTTATCTCCTATTGAATGCTTGAAGTACTAAAGAAGTGCAAGATGACCTTCCACTGAAATCCTGTCCAAAAGCAAGAATATTGTGCATTCTAATAAAAACATTTAAATTGCATTTCTGTGAACCTTTGTTTGTGTCTGTGACAGGGAGTTGTCTCAAGGCCAGTCACAACACTGGCTTGCCCACCTGTCTAGGGCAATCTGCCTACCTGACTTGCTTACCTTGCTTTTGTTGTAATTAACAAGTTGTTTCTGGGCTGGAGGCTGCCCCTTTAGTGCCCTAATACCAAGGGCAAAATACATGGCTCTGACCTTCCCTTTAGCATGTTCCATGCCTCATAGTTGTTATACTAATATTATCACCTCTGTGCACCCTTCTGGTGCTGGGGCCTCCAGCCCCTGTGTCTCTGCACCCCTCTGGCACTGGGCCCTCTGGCCTCTGTGTCTCTGTGCCCCACTGGCACCAGGCTCTACATAATAAGGTGCCCCACCCACTTGGCACTAATGAGGCCTCTGCCTTCCCTTATAGCCTCATCTTAAAACCACCAGTACAAACGATAACACAAGCATAAGCTCCTGGGCTACCACACAACAATAACAAGGGAAACTGTATTCTGCCCTTTTAAGAAGGTGTATGAGCTGAGGCCCATACATAATAGGGTGCACACTAGTGGCCTGAAGGATTGCTTTAGGGCACAGAGTAGAGATTGTGTAGCCTGAAGGACTGCTCAAGGGCTGGCTCCAATGGTTTTAGAGTATCTGCCCCAATGAGGGGGCAGGAGTGGAGGTCCCTGGGAAGGGGCAAGTGTTGATAGATGAAGACCTCCATGAGAGGGTGATTATGGATCCTCCATGAGAATAGATTATGGATGCCATCTGTGAGGCATGAGACACAGTATAGGGGAAGTTAGAGCTGTGTATACTGCCCTGGGTATTGGGCCATACAATGGGCAGCCTCCTCACACTTTAACATGCAATTTTAAAACAACAAGTCATGGCAGGTGAGACAGGGCAGACTGTCTTAGACAGGTGGGCAGGCCAATGTTCAACTGGCCTGTCACACTCTGATTCCTCAAACCCAGCAGCCTGGCCAGGGTTTTGGCAATCAGCTTATGTACAATGGCAGGAGGTACGATAGTTGGGATTTAGGATCATAGAATCATAGAATCAATGAGTCAGAAGGGACCTAGACAGATCATCTAGTCCGACCCCCTGCCATGGGCAGGAAGGAGCACTGGGGGTGGGAGGGGTCATAAGACCCCAGCCAGGTGCCTGTCCAGTCTCCTCTTGAAGATTTCCAGGGAAGGTGAGAGCACCACCTCTCTGGGAAGCCTATTCCAGGCTCTGGCCACCCTTACAGT
>NW_017729032.1:80422764-80429524 GCF_001723915.1 Gavialis gangeticus
AGGGCTCTCACAAATGTGGCCCTTGATACTTTTTTCAAAGACTTTCCCCAGGATAGAAGTGGGGCTGACTGGCCTGTAGTTGCCAGGTTCTTCCTTCCTCCCCTTCTTGAAAATAGGGACCACATTGGCCCTTTTCCAGTCCTCAGATCTCATTAAATGAATGTGTGCCAGGGCCAAGGACTAATACAAAGCTATGTTATGAAACATCATAAAATAATATGTATTTTGCTAAAAAGTTGCTGCATTACTTCTCCCCATTTCCTTCTGCTGTGTTTTATCTTCATCACTTTTACACAAAAGAGCCCTTCAATAGTATTCTCTGACTGCTTGCCACAATCATGATCTAGGTCTCAAACTAAAATGCCTCAGTCTATGTTTAAGCACTTGCATCAACACATCTAGATGCAGATTTCTAATTCTAGGCATCATGAAAATTGGGTTCTTTAATATACTTTTACAAAGTTAAAGTAGGAAATTTAAGCATGCTTCTATTTGACCTAATACAATCTTTTAAATATCATCACCTTCTTTTAAGTGTCTATCGTATGCCTCTTTGTGCATAGAAATGAAGTGAAAGTGATATATAAAGAATATTTTTTATGGACAAAAACACTTGTCATGTAAGGACTTGATGTTTCAACCTGGTATAACAATGTAGTTTTGTATTAACTTGTATGCTTAATATCATTGACTTTGTATCCTTTTTAATTTAAAGTGAACTGGTAGTGAATGATCTTTTTCATGTTGTTCTGTATAATAAAGCATTGATAATTTGCTTCTGCTTTTTTTCTTTGTCTTTTCCCCATTGTATTGATATAAAGAAACAGCTCTGAAACAATTACATTGTTTGGAAATTGTCATAGTTCTGGGTGTCCCACTGCCACACACTTTTATCCATGTTCCTATTAATTACAGTTTATGCTTTTTCAATCAAGTTCTAAAACAGCAATGATCTTCCTGCAGCAGTTGATTATACTACAGCTATGGGATTCCCTCTGCTTGGTAATGTATGTGAGAAGGTCAGGGATAAAAGGGTTAATGTATTATCCTTTCTTAAGTACTGCTTTTTATTCTTAACAAACAAAACACTTTTTCCTGAATGCATTTTTCACGTAACCCTTTGCTAATGCCATTATTTCATTTCAGGTTAGATGATTTAGGTATAGAGAAACATGCACATTACCTGCAATAGTTTATGTACATTTCTTTTTTTACAGAATCCTTTGAATCACTGCTTTGGTAACTTTGTTGCTTCTGTGTTTTGCAGCACAGCAGAATAATCAAATTCAATGGCTGCACAGTAAGTGAAACTATAAAAGACTGTGCTTACTAGGAAATCTCTTGTCACAAATGTATTATGTTCAGTTCTTCTCCACTGCTATCAGAAGTAGACCTGTATGAATAATTGATTCATCACTTTGGTGCCCAAGCCTAAATATTGAACAGCAGCAACAGTGGGAACAACAACAAAAAGAAGGGGAGAAAAAAAACTGCTGTGGATGAACCCAAAACATATGCTTTGACTTGTTTTTCTCATTGAACTGGGGGAAAAAAAAGCCTTGAGTAAACAACATTTCCCCTTTCCCCGGCAACCTCCAGTGAGGTGGAATTATTATTGTTCAACTATTTTCTTTTTTCCTTTTTTTCTTTTTTCTTTTTGTGAATTCTGGACATGTGTTTAGTTACTTAGAGCCCAGTCCTCAAACTTATTAAATACCATTTAGTGCTCTTGATTGAAATGAAGAGTAGAGAAGCAAAGTTCTCCTAGACATTTATGGAAGAAATATTAATTTTTATGGGGGCCTCTGAAGGGAAACTAAGCCAATCTAAGCAGTTCAGTTTTTATACAAATAGGCCATGTCAGAAATACTCAGGAGTTCTGCCTTTATTGTTCATGCTTCTGAAGAACAATTATATAGAAAAGACTTAGTTAAACCAAACAAGAACTTTTGATTTAGAACTAGCTTTTATGCTTAAACATATAATAAAATAATGCAATAAAACTCTGGACAGAAAACAGGCAAGTCAGAGACTCACTATATAGGTTCTGGAACAGTCATATTTCCCATCTTATCTTGGCAATTGGATGTGCCAAAGTTGCAGCTTCAGGGAATTTCCTATTTTCTGTGAAAAGTGATTTAACTAATTATTTTTTTCAAAAAACAGCTTTTTTTTGTTCCATTAGGGATAGCGTCCTGGTATTCCTCATATCATTACTTATATATTTTCTACTTTATTTTAAAAACTGTTATTTGTAAACTTTACCTGTCTTAGTTACCTGTTTATTATTCATCTTATCTCCACATATTTTCTATTTCCATGAGTTATAAAAACTGTTTCTGTAGGTAAAGTTCTTGATTTGTGGTCTTCAGACTTTAATATACTTCATGTTTGTTTATTTTTTAAAAACAATGGAAGGACTAACAACTTCATTCAGAGTACTTCTTGTCTTCTCATCTGTCTTTACAGAAATGTATAGTAGTCTGCTGCTTTCTTTTTTCCTTGTTTCTTGTCTTGCACTCTGTGCACTCTTAACTTAATTATTCACTCAGTTCTCTACTCTTTGATTCATTATCTAAGCAGTCCATATTAAGTAAAAAACATATTCTCCCTTACAACTTCTCCTATATAGAAAGTAACTTGAAATTGTAAAATAAATTATCCTTAGTTCAGATCCTCAGCTCTTCAATTTGGCCATAATTTTTTTGAAGTCAGTGGAGCTCATTAATTGAAGACAATGGAGCTGTACCACTTACCACCTTGGGATCTAGTTATTTAATCAAAAATGTTATAGCAATTTTTTTGTAAAACCCTATTCTCTTCTCACAGGTACACCAATTAGACACTTGGAAACCCTAGCTAACCTCATAATTTTCACTTCAAATATTCCCAATAATTCAACATTACATAGAACCAGCATGTAAATTTATCTTTAAAGCTCTAGACTTACTCTCATTATTCATTGTGGGTAACACTTTACTCTGTATGTGTTCCATCTATTTCTATGGCAACTTAAGTAAGGGTGTCAGACTGGCCCAAGGATTATAATAGGAGGTTCAATTTGCCTACCTCCAGATCTTCAGAAAAATCTTATTTGACTGGTAGAGCAGTGGTTTTCAATCTGTGCTTTGTGGGCCCCAGGGGTCTGCAAACCAGGCCTAAGGGGTCTGCAGAAGATTACTATAATCAATTAAAAGTATGTGAATCCCCACACTTACAATTCAAAGAGGTCCATACTTCCATTCAAAATTTCCAAAGGGGTCTGCACTTCCACTTAAATTTTTTTAGGGGTCTGTGAGGGAAAGAAGGAGCCGGCGGGCTCTGGGGCTCCACGCCCTGGTACAAACATGCTAATCACATGCCCACAGGCCCAAGACGCTGGGCAGGAACTCACCTTTTCCAGGTGCACAGAGAAGGGAGGCACCGGCACGGCAAGGGCCGGCATAAAAGAAATGCCGGAGCCGGCCAGAGGGGGAGCAGTGGAACTGGAAGAAAGCAGTGGAGAAGCCAAAGCTGGCCGGAGCACGTTCCAGCGGATGCGAGCCATCCTCAAATGCAGCAGGACCCTTTGGAGGAAGGGTAAGCCCCAGTGGGGTTTCTGAGCCCGGGCAGCTGGCCTTGCAGGGCCACGGACTGGTTGGTGCCTTGCGGGAGCGGCTGGAACCCGGCAGAAGCCAGGTACCGTATAAACTGGAATATAGGGACAATCACTGTTTGGGAAACCCGTAGCTCCTGCAGCAAGGGGCGGAGCGGCCAGAAGGAGCCCTAACAAACCCAGAGGATCTCATTGAGAGTTAGAGAAGGGGTTTCAACCCCACAGCTTACAGGGGGATGTCGGAAGATGGCTGCTGAAGGTCGAAGCAGTCACCTCGGTCCAGAGAACCCCTGTCCATAGCATTTGTGTTTACCATTGCCTTTTCTTTTATGGACGATCTGGGGTGGTCTATGGACATGTGGCCTGGCCAGATAGCCGGCCACCTCCCGGTGGAATGGGCAAGGGTGTAGGGGTGGCGGAGCCCTCATCGATGCGGGACCCACGGGACGCCGAGGAGTCTCATTTTTGGACGACACGCTGGACAATATGAACCAATTAATATTACCATCAAAGTCGTGGCAGGTGAGGCAAGCGCGTGTAAAACGCCCAACCCCAGGTGAGCCTCTCCTTGGCTACCGGTAAGCGGCCCCAAAGCAGGGAGGCAGGGGAGGCCTTATACCCGACAGGGTCCACAAGTAAAAAAGGTAAAAAACCACTGATAGAGAATTGTAGACCCCTGTGTTATTCACAGACTAATTTGCTCATTCTGTCCTTAAATGGTTGAGGGAAGTAGCCCCTGTAATGGTAGAACACTCTAAGTGTCTCCATTATTCTCCCTTGAAGGAACCATTGATTTTTAATGCAATTACTTCCTAAATCTATTACTGGGGTATTTGTTTAATTTACTAGTAACTTGTAGTCCTTGCATTCTAATATATTTATTAACCTCTGGAGGGCTGTGGGAGTCTGTGATAATGAAAGTGCAGGAAAAATTCAAACCATTTGGCCCTTTAGCTTGTGCAATGTAAAGCAAGCTACGCTGAGGGAATGATGCTGATAATATATAAGACCTGCCATATTTCACCTAAAGGGCTAGAGAGAAACTACAAAGAACTAGAAGGATGTTTGGAATATTCTAGGCTGCTTCTTCCAGTTCTGCCCGTTTCTCTCTTTCTCATCCTGACTTCACTGATGAAAAGGGAGACCTGCTGATTGCTATTATTCTCCTCTCCTCCTGTTAATCTGTTAATAACTCCTCGTTTGACACAGCCACATTGGAGAGATGAGCAGAGGAGTGGAAATGTGTTAGATTCAAGCCTCCTCCTATCATCACATAAATTCCCTGGCCCATCTAATCACCTAGTAAGAGGTAAAGTATAACCTTAATAACTTATTTGTAATATTTGATATAGGAACACTCAGAAAAGTCTGATAGTCATTTCAGATTAGTACTGATCAAAATACGTTTCAATGAATTCAGATGACAAATTTAATGCATTTCATTGTCAGCAAATATTTTTTCACTCTTCACCCACAATATTCTGAAACTTGTTTATCATAAAATCTAGTTGACATCTCATTTCATTTTCTTGGAGGAAGAAATCTATATTTTTATAGTTAGTACAGTGCATAGAATCATGGGTCCTGATATTGACAGGGAACCTTTGAAAAAATATAAATGTAAGTTAATATTATTAACCTGGACCAGGGTTAAAATGATCTCTCTATATTTCTAAAGTTAGGAGGTTGGATGCCTACCCCTGGAGAAAGTTTCAAATGACCTAGTTAGACACCTAGCACTGAGTCAATAGAGAGACCTCTTAGATCCCTAAAAGTGATTTAGGGGTATAGGCTGTAGCCATATTGGTTTAAGGACAAAGGGAAACAACGTTCTTAGGATAAATCTGATATCTTTTATTAGAAGAACTCACATAGTTGGAAATTTTTTTCTTTTCAAGCTTTTAGATACAAACACCCTTTCAGGCTGAGGAATCTTCTGCAGTTGATCAGTGCTCTTCCTGGATGGAATGGAATAGAATATTGGATTCACCCAAAGAACCTTGTTGGCCTAAAAGTGAATCAGATTTATGCCTCTAAGTTCTCCATGGAGACAAGCAAGCATCTCATAGAGCAATTCAGACAAGCCTGCTAATGTGTAGAGGTGGACAGAAAGGCTATGTGAAACAGCGGCATTTTGTTTAGACTTCTGTTTTGCTGTTTGAAGAGACAGTGTTTTGTTTTGATGTTTTGTCAAATTTTGAAGCACTGTTCTGTTCTGTTCTGTTTTGTCGAAACTGTTCTGCTGTTTAGGTGATAATGGGGAATCACAAAACTGCCTATAACTTTGTCATTTCTTGTTTGATTTGAATGAACACCTTGGGGATGGTAGGCTTCTTGAGGCCACAAAGCCTATTATGTTTCAAGGAGATAGGTGTGGGGGTTTCTGGGAAACTGCACCTCAAAGTCTTGAAAGCAAAACTCATGTCCGTTCTAAGTATGAAGGCACAGCAGGGTGAAAACAGCAGGCCTGGTACCACTTCTGAGGCCATGAAGCCTGTTGGTTTCAAGGAGATAGGTGTAGGGGTTTCTGGGAAACTGCACCTCAAGCTGCTAATAAGCAAAACTCATGACATGTGTGACTTTCTGTGTATGTTAAGGTGTGCCCTCACTAGCACTGGAGCCTCTACACAACACGGTAGTGTGCCCCAGTGAGGTCTCCCCCCTCCCTTACAGCCTCAGTCTGGTCCACCACTTTACATAACAGGTAAGCAGCACAGTAGCACTAGCATCTCAGGCAGCCAAACTGTGACAGAGCCTTTCTTCCCTCTCCTTCAGGAGCTTTTTCTCTAGCAGCTGCCAAAGAACTCTCCCTGCCAGCCCCAGCCCTGGGGCTTAGATGTGCCCAGGGCCCTGGGTCTTTCCAGTCAGCTGACCAGGGACAGGTGCTAGGGGTCAAGGTTGTAGCCACATTGGTCTAATGGCCTTGGCACTGGCAGACAAGGTTCTTTGGGTCATTCTGGTATCTTTTAGTAGACCAACTAAATAGTTGGAGAAATACATCTTAGCAAGCTTTCAGGTTGAAAATCTCTTTGTCAGGCTGAGGAAGCACATACAGTTGGTGTGTATGCACTTCCTGGATGGGAGGAATAGTAAAGAAGCCAGAGGCTGGCATGCAATGCAGGCAAGAAATGCAGTCAGTGAAAATGGAAATGGAGGTGTCAGGGG
>NW_017729032.1:80429583-80446678 GCF_001723915.1 Gavialis gangeticus
CCTGCCAACAATATCTCCAGTATAGAGATATCTTCACAATGCAATACTCTATCATAGGAGACGCCAAGCAACAACTGTACACCAGAATGAGTGCACACCAAAAATCTATCAAAGACAAGTACAGATGTTGGCTACAAAGGATCAACTCTCAGGATCATCATAAATTCTAGTTTATTGGATGGGATGTGAAGTCAGCAATAAAATCATAAATGCAAACTTTGAGTTATGAGGGGTACTGGTCATCTTAGCACACACGCATATGCACACATGCATATATGTACTCACTCATTTAAACCCATGTCATTTAAACCCATGTAGTATAAACCCATAGCTGCTGTAGCTGTTGTGAGTACACTGGTGTCACTATAGCTACCTATCCAAGGCCCTGGACTCTGCTGTCAATGGTCAGCTTCCTTCAAGGCAGCCTTCTCTAGACGGAGGTTGCCTACTTGTCCTTTTGTTTCGGTAGGTCAGGTTCTGGATGAGAGGGCGCCACTGAGGGTCACACTTCACTACCTTTTATCCATTTCTGGCAGACTTGTGTGATCCCCCAGCATCATCTTGGCTGCCTAATCCAGAGGTCACTGTCCTATGTGGGTTTTGAGTAGTACATGACAGCTGTTAGTCACAGGGGTCTCTGCTTGCTGGTACCTGAAGTTTTGGGAATCCACCCTTGACTTACTAACTTAATGTCTGTATTGTCATTGGTTACAAGAATAGTCAATATAGTGGGTGCCCAGGAATCAGTTCCTTGGCTTGATTAACTTTAAATGGCTTGTAGAGTAGAGTTTTATAATGGTAAGTTCCTCTGTCTAGGCTATTGTCAATTAACATCCAGAGGTACTTGGTTTGTCATCCATACTCACATTCATTCAAGGGACCGCCCAATCTAGCAGATGTTATCACTTTACAACTACAATTTCAGTGCAGTTTTTAACAATGGTCCAGGGTGTAACATTTTACAGGGAGTACATTCCTTAAGGGTTTAAAAGTATAAAATATAAAATACAAAACGCCTTGGTAAAGATGAGACAGATGAAATATAAAAATGCACTGTGAGAAATATATAAAAATGCAGCGTGAGGTAGTGAGGATCAAAGACTGCTGGGGACAGTAAGTGAGTTAGGTTAACACCAGAATATATTTACAGTCTTTGAAGTGGATATTTTAGTTTTTTTGTTTTCTTTAGTGACACTAAGCTTAATTGACATGTTGATGTAGTTTGTAGGTTTCTCTTACAGAAAGCCACTTCAGCTTTCTGGCTTGCTCTGAGCCTTGCCACACCCATGCAATGAGTGTGCTAGGTCTCTGCCAATACTTAGAAGGAAAAAGAAATGCACAAAATGGGGGTGGGGAGGGTGCAGGAAAGAATGGGCTTCTGTTACATCAAAGTCCAGAAGGGAAATGTACAAAGGGGGTTTTGTGCTACAAGAACACTACCTGTCTCCAATCTCTCATGCCTGATGCTCAAAGGGAATCTACAAACCACTTTTCACAGACAAGCCTATGAACTACACTTCATCAACCTCCTAGGTACAGAAACTCATGGACTCAAAATAGACACTGGAATTCTGACACTACAACCTGCTGGACATCTGACTACCCAGGTACCTCTGCACTTTTACCTGCTATCCCCCTTTCTTCCTACCCTAACCTGTTCCTCACCCCATGACACCTCCATTTCCGTTTTCACTGACTGGCTTTCTTGCCTGCTTTGCATGCGAGGCCAGCCTCTGTCTTCTTTACTATTCCTTCCATCCAGGAAGAGCACACACATCAACTGCAGGTGCTTCCTCAGCCTGACCGAGGATTTTTGAACCCAAAAGCTGGCATCCCAGGCAGCTAAGCTGAGCTCACCAAGAGCCTCACAACTGCATTGCAACCAGGAAGCCTCAGGCCTGTCAAAGACGTGATGGGTCTGGGTTTTTCCCAGCCAGGACTGTGTGAGTGCTTGTGGTGGCTACAGGTTATGGCACCTCCTACCCCCATTTCACCAGGGAGATCCTCTGTCCTGCCTGTGACCGCTGGGCTTCGATTACCTGTTCTCAGGTGGTTTTAGCCTTGCAGGTAGATGTCAAACACCTGTTGGGATCTTGTCAGTGTCAGAGTAGCTCTCTTTTCTCCGTGTCCCCAACCCCGTTCTCATCCGCCATGACTTGATGTTCCTCAGTGTAAGGGGTTGGTTCATGGGACACTCCGTGGCCCAGGATCACTTGGCGGTCACTTCACGTGGCTCCGCCACCCCTACACCCTGGCCTCATGCCACCTTCGGTGCATCCCTCATCTGCTGGTCTTGTTCCCCCAGCTGTGGGGTGACACCACCAGGCCTGCCCCTAAGTGACCATGAACCCATCGTGGTGATCACCGGCTTGGCCCCACAGCCCTCCTTGCCTGCTCCCCTCCCTTCAGGGAACAGAGAATCAAAGAAAACTCAGGCCTCACAGAGGCCCCCCTTCTGCCTCAATCTGTGGGCACTCTCCCCCTAGCTCTCTCTCCCTTAGCCAGGGTTAACTGAACAAAACAACCCAAAAGAAATGCTGCCTACCCAGCGTCTTGCTATCCGTTAAGCAACCTGCTCTGAGCCCTCCCCGGCTCCCTTCTGGCCCATCCCGGGCCAATCGCTCCCACCGGTCCCTCCTCCTGCTTGATACCCCAGCTGCCTGGCGGCGATGCCTGCCCCGACTGTACCCCTTTGGGGCTCTCCCAGGGTCTCTCCTCCCTGGCGAGGCTGTCCCCGTGCCCCGTTATTCTGGCACCCCACCTGTGGGTCGCTTTACTCTCTGGTCTCCTTCCTGTCGCGTCCTCTAGCTCCCGTGTTGTCCGGGGCAGTCTCCAGCCGGGAGGTCTGGTTCCGCTCCATCCGCGCCTCTGCTGGCTCTCCTGGCTTCGCGTTGCTTGCCATCCCCGCCGCCACTGTTCCTGTCACCGACGGTGCTGATTGCTGTTCCTTGCCTGGCCTACCCGCCCCCTCCACAGCTGCAGCCTCTGTTTTTATCCCTGCCGGCTGGCATCCCTCCGTGATGTCACCAGCTGCTTGTAATCGAATAAAGAGGCAGCTAATGAGCCGTGCGGGCTCCTCCCTCCGCCTCATGCGCATCTCGTCTGGAGCTGCAGGTGAGTCCCATTTACTGTTTTGCTTCCTGGGACACTGCCATTTCCTGGGGCTGTCGTGATGGTGGCAGTTCCACCAGGCTTCCTGACCCTGATAGAGTGTGGTTTTAATGGTCATACCCAGGACCTGGGGCCGCCTCCTTTCCCATAGCCCCAGCTCATATGTCCAAGTTGATCCTGGCATGGGAGCTCAGCAGGGACATGCTCTTCCCCTGCTGGCTGGTGATGCAGTGAGTGCTACCTCCACCTCTGAGAGCAGCCCATTAAGTGGTTTTAAAAAAAAAGAAAGAAATAGGTGTAGACAGAGTGAGAAGGGTGGCGCTCACTCCATTTGCAGGTGGAGCTTGGGGAACCCCAGCAGCGGGAGGTTCACTTTGAGGAACACCGACTGCTCCACCGAACCAGGATCCAATCAGGTGCAGTGGGGTTTCACTACATCCTCAGCAATGTTGAACACCGTCTCACTCGGAACACTGGTTGGTGGACAGGACATGTGTTCCTGGACAACTGTCGCCAGATCCAAACACATCCAGCTGCAGTGTGCCCAGTAGGCTAAGGGGTTACACAGCAGCAGCAGCTCCAGGTCAGCAGCAACATAGGCAGCCACCAAGGCCTGAGCACTACCTGCCTGATGGTGGGGTCTGGTGCCTCTGGACCCCACCATTGAAGCCATGCCCTTGGCTCACATTGGCAGTGCCTGTGGTGGATGAGGAGACTGGCTGGTGGATGGTGTGCTGGCATGGGATAGTGGATCCCTCTGTTCCACATCCCCCCGCCTCCCCCATTCTGCCTCCCTGACTCTCTTCACCAGCACCTCCATCCACTGATTCAGGCTTTGGCTGCTGCATACAATCCCCTTCACCCTCAGGTCATATATAGTGGCCAGTACATTGACCATACTGGACCACAAGGGATCAAGCTGTTTCCTGATGCCCTACTTCAGCCGTCTCACCAGTGCCTGCACATTTGGTGACAGCAGCCTGCCTTAGCCAGGAACATTGATCCCCTAGAACTTGTCCATTTGGTTCTGAAGTGATTCACTACAGGAATCACCTGTTTAAGCAGGGCATTGCCAGTGCTGAGGCTCTCAGTGGTCTCAAGGAAGGGCTTGAGGACGACCAAGAGGGAGATGGTATCCCACTCAGCTCTGTAAAGGGGGCCACTGATCCCAATCTCCCCAAGCAAAGCCATCTCCTGGATGGCCTTTTATTGCTCCACCAGCCTCTCAAGCATGAGGTATGTGGAGTTCCACCGAGTCTTCACATCCTGCATAATTTTGTGCTGCTGGATGTTCAGCTCTGTTTGTTTGTCCTGCAGCATCTTGCCCCTCTTGATGCTCCAGTGGAAGTAGCTTGCCAGTTTCCTGCACTTTGAAATGAGCTTGCTGGTGGTGCTGGCCCCTCCAAGGTGTCCCTAACAATGAGGTGGAATGTGTATGCCACACAGCAGATGCCAACAAAGTTGGCATCACGGAGCACCTTGACCATATGGGCTCCATTGTCGGTGACCGTGAACCCGTGGGTGAGCTCAGCCTGCCCAATGAGCCACCCCTGCACCAAGTGGGTCATGGCCCCGATGATCTCTGCTGCTGTGTGGGACTCATCCATCACCTCGGCTTGAAGGAGAGCCCACTGGCAGCTTGGCTTGTCACACCAGTTCCCTGTGAGGGAGAGGTATGGACTCCAGCCTGGCTGCTCCAGATGTCTGAGGTGAAGTGTAAGGCCACCTGCGGACCTGCCTTGTGCAGCTTCTCCCTCAAGTACTGCCTGCATGCCTCATACAGGGAGGGCGCTATGCTGTTGAAGGTGGTGCATGTGGGCACTTAGTATGATGGTGCCATGAGCTGCCTGAACCCTGGCCGCTCAACTAAGAAGAAGGGCTGGCTAGCCAGTGCAAGCATCTCCCCGATGGTCTGGGTGATCTTACTTGCCTTTGCAAAGTGCCCCCTTTCTGTCCATCTTTCCCCCACTGTTCCAGGGTGGCCTGCCTCTGCTTTGGGGGGACAGAGTGAAAGGTGGACACAGCTGGATGTCCTGGACACTGAGCACCTATGGGAAATCTAAGGGGTGGAGGGTTGTTAGTCCTCCTCAGACAGCTAGGGCCTTTCGTGTGTTATTTCTTAGGGGTGGATTTTGGGGTCAGGGATATACATAGAGCTACACCCCACCTTCATATACCCTATAAATACACAGAGGCTCCAATAAAGTTTGAAAGTATATTATAGACTTATGATCACAACAAAAAACAAGATTCATAGTAGGAAACATACATAATATCAAGTATTAACTATATACACTGGTTATAGTTATACACCATAAATAGATCTACCAGGGGACAGCAAAGGGCAGTGTCAGAGCCTTCACAGGCTCACTGAGCTGGAGTGACAGTCAGGCCCTCAGTCTTTTCCCTCAGAGGGTACTCAGACTGAGAGTGAGGTGATAATTACCAATACAATGGATGATCGAGGTCCCAATCCAATAACGCTTTTACAGGTAAGTATCCAATTATAATCTAATCCAATAGGTCACCCCTCTCTCTCACTGCTACATTCACTGCTCATACACCTCAGCCATGCAGGTATGATCACCAACCAAGTAAAGTTGCACATTGTTCAAACCTCACGTACTCTCAAGCATCCATATTCCATTCGCATGCTGAATTATGAATCAGGTTTCCTAAAATACTCACCAAAATCACACCATGTGTAAGTCATTCTTCTCACTAATCATACTTCTGTGCACATGACAGCCTATTATTGTGCTCTCAGGTGTAGCACACAGCACTCTACTGGACCACACCAGCTACTGTGCATGCTCCTCAGACATAAGTGGGTCACTGACAACATCAAGGTGGAAAGTTTAGCTATTCTAGAACCTTCCCACCTCTAATCGGTGTGCACATGCTCAGGACCACATCTCATGTTATGGACCACATCCAACAGGGGGCTTTGGAGCAAGAGGGGACTTGCCTTTGGGTATGCTCCCACTGGTGCCAGGCTGAGGAGGAGCAAGGGCAAGGGGTTGGTGCCTGCAGAGATGCATCAGCATCCTCGTGGTGCTCATGTGTTTTGTTCCCTTGCCTCAGCTGGTTTTGGTTCAGCAGTTCAGGCAGATAGCATATGTGGGATCATCTGTGAGCTCAAAATGATCCCAGACCACACTAACCACTCGCTTCTGGGTTGTGTGTGCATGTGTGGATGCTACCTTTTTCCCCTCCTCAGCAGGTGGAAGCACAGCAACAGGAGGAGCGGACTCAGCTGAGCCACTTGCCTCTGCACCCTTCACCTCAGCCTCCTGTGAAGTGCCTTCTAGGGAAGGAGACCTGGCTCTAAGGGAAACTTTAGGGTGTGGAGCACAACCTCAGCTGATTCCCACTCCTTCAACAGAATTCCCCTTGCTATGGTGTTCAGATCCAGCTCCAGCTCCAGCATCAAAATGAAACAGCTGGAAAAATTTTGCACAGCCCTAGTGGGCAGTGGGAACTGCTAATGGACAGAGGTGCCTCTTAACTCTAGTGCCTCTTAACTCTAGCCCTTCCCACAAACTGTCCATTGTAAAGCTTGTTTCATTTACGTTTCTGAACATCGTGTTGCACTTCTGTTGTAATCAAGTTTCTGAAGAACAGTTCACAATGTATCATGATATTGTCCATCTTTTGCCCTATGGTCTAGTGATTAATGTATTTGCCCAGGATGTGGAAGACATGGATTATAAGCCATCTGCATCTTGTAGAGATTTATAGTCAGATTTGTCACTTCCCAGGATAGTACCTGTCAGCAAGTCGCTCACCCAGCTCCATCATCAAAGCTAGTCTGTTCCCAAGTTCAGGTTTCCAGTCAGTTGATTTAACCCGGGGCAATCCTGTTCCCAAAGCAAACAACAAAATAAGCAAATGTGCAAATAAGAAACAAAATAATAACTTGTGATCTTTCCCCAGACTTGGAGAAGGATAATGCAGGTCCTGTTTCAACTCACCAGCCTCCTTTTTTCCCTGCTACTCTGCTTCTAGAGTTTTTAGGCCTCTTTGTGACTTCACCCTTACTGACTGATCAGTGCCCATGCCATAGACATGGAAATGTTAGGGAATAGGGAAAGAATCAGGGGAAAGGGTGCAGCTACAAGTTGTCTAGCCCCAGCTCAGCTCTACATTGCTTAATCCCAGCATGAGTGCAGGCCTAGGAAAAGCCCTTGAGCTCTGCAGGGCAAAACCAGAGGTTCCACAGGCTGGATCCTGCCTGTTGTTGACCCCTGTTTTAGAAGGTCATTGGTTTAAAAACAGAAATAAGTCAAAGGCCAGGGATCAGAACAAAGGACTACACCCTGTCAAGGTATTACCTTAACACTAGGTTATTGATACACGCTGTCTTGGCTGTACAGTGGTTCAGATTTAACTGGAAAGGTGGAAATTGTCCTTTTCCAACAAAACCTAGAGCCTGGTGCTTAGGCAATCTGCATGGGAAGTGAGAGAGTAGTTTTAGATATTCTTTAGAGTGAGGATAGCTAAAACCCAGTTCTTGTAGGCCCTGGGCAAATGCTTTAACCACTAGTGTTTTTGGTAAAAGGTGGGCATTTCCATCACCACTGTAGCAACATGTTGTCTATTTTTAAGCACCCAGTATGTTCTTATCTCAGAAATACAACTAGGTCTTAGGCTGAATTCAGTACATTAGATGTAAAATAGTAATGGATTCTATTCTACTGATGAGCCTTTATGGCATTGTACACGTAGTTGGAGCTTTTTTATTCACCGGTTTGGTTTGAAAAGGATTAGTGTGAGTTGTGACATGCAGAAGAGTCTGGTCTGAGTTGCTTCTGAGAATGTGTATGAACCTGATTCATAATGTTCAACTTCAAAATGGAAACACATACTTTGTTCAGGCACTGAATGCATTTGGAGGGTGCTGGTACTAGCTTAATTGGTCTTCAGACTTAGGCCTAAGTTCCCATTATGTTCCCATTCCTATTGAGGAAATTTAACTTTGGCCCTCAGCTAAGCAGGTATGAGACCTCTCATAACTTGCTCTCCTCAAACGCTGGCTTGGTTATACAATGTTTCATTGTGAGGCACCACTGAAAATTTTCTGTAAGCCACTGACAGTTTGAGAACTGTTGGCCCACTTCACTACTTGGTTAACAATTTGTATAGTTAAACTTGGTTAAGCAAGAACAATAGGTAACAATTGAGGGGCATTCATTGAATTGGTTGTATGCAAGATACAGAACTCATTATGACTGGCAGCTTAGCATGTGGAAGAAATGCAAGCTCTGATAAACTGGGTGTAGGTTAGGACCTGTCTGCATTAGAGGAGTTTCACTGGCTTAACTAAAATTACTTCGGATCTGTGTAGCCAAACCAGTTCAAACATAAAAAAGATCCTCACAGGAGGTGAGGAGCTCCATACCAGCTATGAACTGACTGCCCAGAGGAGTTTTTCATCTATTGACTCCTCTGTGAAGTCCTATGAAATATGAACGTTCATTTCTACCCAGGAGAACTTTTACAGTCTTTTCTCCAATGCCTGATGAAGGGTGTTTGTGCCTGAAAGCTTGCAATTAAAGATTTTTTTCCCCAGAAAATCTTGTTGGTCTAATAAAAGATATCATCTCTACTATGAGTCCTGATTAACATAAAAAGAGGTATTCTTACTTGTTGTAACCCTCATTTAATTCAATTTAATTTAGATTTTGTGGGGGTTAAATGGGCTAAAGTGATTAGATATTTGAATTGTTTCCATCTTGCCAGTTTTAAAATTTATTAATATCAAACTTTGCTAATATTTAGCAAACCCTCAGGTCTGAGAGATTATTAGACACAGCCATTGGCATAAACAGCAGAAGAATGCAGGCTAGCTGAGGAACTTGAGAGCGCAAAGCTTTTGCTTGGTTTCTAACAGACACCTTATATCTGTCATTTACTAGCTGTGCTTTATTCTGTCTTCAGTAGATGCATATTGGACCCATATCGGACATTGTCTATTTATTATGTTACAAAGATCATTTACCAGTTTAACTAAAGGCATGATTTAAAATTAATTTAATTAAATAGATGCAAAAGGCCACGTAGACACTCTTACCTGATAGCTATGCTTACAAATAATTTTGACAGGTTTAACAAAGCTGGTTGAAGAAGATTTAAGTTAAAATGGTGGACCTTCCAAGTGTGGACATAGTTTCTGTTATCTAAGTTTTTTCCCCAGCAAAAGAATATCCCATTATTAGATCCTACTCTTTCATGATATGACAGCTGTGGAATTTTGACTAGTTTTGATTGACACAGTTGTTTCTGTTTTAAAGGCTCACTTACAGAGTATGAATTGTCATGTTTTGGCTATGTTTTTATTATCATGTGCCGATGATTTACTTGACAGCTTTCAACTCTAGTGCTAAATTAATGCAATTTATTTCAACACACCAATTTCACAGTTCATGAATATATGTGGCTATTATTACTAACTTCTTAGTATAGCTGTGCCTTGAAAATTAACAGGCAGTATAATATCCAACAAAAATTATGTAGCATTGGAAAACATAACAATCTGGATGCAGGAGTTCTTGTTCTTAGAAAGAATTTGCTCACTACAGCAAACTACAAGGTCATGGGGCAAGGAATACTTAAGACATACATACAGATTATAAAATGCATTTGCAAATAAAGTACATACTGGCTATTTTTTAGCTCCTTTGCATTGCTTTAAAAAAGGGAGTGGACTCTTGCTGTAAGCAATCAGAATAGATTTCTTAGACTATAAAGAGAGTAGCACTCCCACAGGAACCACATCTTACCCCCTAGTATACTGGGTATGCTGAATGGGGGCATTATGTATGTCAAAACTGGGACAATTTGTGGTAGTGCAATGCAATGATGATCCCTACTATTTGTGTAAATGCTATAGATACTGCTCTAACTTAAGGCAGGTCTGGGCCAGCAGAGATCAAAGGGATATAACTGAGTCCCTAGTGCCCTCTGTCTCCCACATTGAACAGTCTTAGATATAGGAAAGAACTGTGTCTAAAGGGTGTTTTTAAAATAACAATCAGTCTTTCTGAATCTATCAGTCATTTTGCTGAAAACTAGCATTACTTTTGATATCAGCAGTATGAAACTCTAATGTCAGACTTACAAAGCATTTTCTATCCAACCTGCTATACCTCCTCTTTAGGATCAGATGAGCTTTCATATAAAACTATGAAACATTTTAATAAGTAGCTTGATTTTCCAGGGTGTAAAATGTACTTCTGGGACCTGTGCTTGTCCAGCATCTTTGAAGATCGGGCAGAGATTTGAAGATATGTATGCATATAAATATCAAATTAGGTATCTAACATTAGGCATCCAAGCTTGCCATTTATGGCTTATATTGTTTCATTTTTCAGTATTGCATCATGGTGAAAAATACTCATATACAAATGACAGTTCTGGGCTTAGCTTACTTATTACTTTTTAAATATTGCAATGTACCTTTTTTTACATTTGTGTATATGTATGGGCTAAATCCCAAACATGCACAAGTGAAGCTCCTCACACAACAATATCATTATTGAGAGAAAAGTATAAAGCTTCCACTTAAGGATTCCAATAAGGTAAGATAAGTTAGGGCAAGTGCTAACAAGAAGCACTGGTGGGACACTTTAATAAACAAATTACAATAAGTTCTTGAATCATGTTTATTGTAGTAATGCTTAAGGAAGAATCAAGATTAAGGCCATATTTTTTGATCTACTGCTGGATTCAAATATCTATTTTGGGTTAAATGGCCACATTCATCAGTAAAAATATAGAAATGAAAAATAATTTATATAGTTTTTTAAGACATGTATACAAGATTTGTGCTCTTGATCTTTACTGATTTAATACTATGTAGCCAAAAAGCCATATTCCAATCCTGTAGTGATATAACTGAATATTAAAAAAATCACTAACCTAAGAGCAAAATATTAGTAAGCTCAGAAACATGGGGATCAAGGGAAGGAAAACAGTGTGCACAAAACTGAAAATAGCAAAGTCTATAAAGAATATTTTTTAACTTTAATTTTCTGTTCTTCTACTATGGAAAATTCCAGAAGAAGCAAATTGTACTGTTACAGAGTATCTTATATTTTATTTTTTAAAACATCTAGTTTTATATGCAAATTAGGTGCAACCCTCAGGCTCCCTGTAAGTTGCTAGAGCAGCTCCTGGTGCTGAAAAGTTTTGGGCACCCCAGAATTACAGCAACACATTTGACAATGCTCATTTAAAATGCAGTGACAAAAAGTATGTAACAAGAAATTTCTGCCATCAGCATTCTGTATACTGGCAGTCACATGAAAGATGATGACAGCAAAAAGAGGCCATTTCAACCTCTCATTTCTTCAAACTCACTCATAAAGGAACGAATACAACACAGCTCAGTGCACAGTGTTGGTGCTAGTCCTAAGGAATGGACAATGAAGCATAACCCCAAGTTATAAACAACATGATCTCTGGTGAATATGTCACCTACTCTATATTATGACAAGCAACATGACTTAACTGCAGGTGTGATTTTCCAGAGTGCTCTGTTGTGGTCTAAGTGAAGTCAGTAGAAAAATCCTGTTGCCTTCAGAGAGACTAAAATAAGACAGCAAGTGTTGTGGAAATGCCATCCTTACTCTATGCCAACAAAATTTAGAGCTGGTTTGCACACTTTTTTGTATAACAATTTTGGTTAATTTTTGGTGCAATATTTTTCAAAATAATTACACTTCTGTAGTCCTTATAATGGATACTGTTATAAACATATCTACCAGAGAGCTTATATATCTTCTCTACAAACAAGATCAGAAGTTCTCAGATATTTTCTTATTGTGTACCCCCTTCCAGATTTACCAGCTGCCAATGTAACACTACCAGCATATGTTTTATATTTTAACCTCTTAAATGTCAATTATTATTATAATGAAAATCAAATCCGACATTATGCAATTTCTCCTGCATAACCCTCAGTGGTCTTGCCTAACCCCCAGGGTTATGCATACCACAGTTTGGGACTGCTGAACAAGATCATCAAAAGGAACTTAAACTTTTAGAATTGCATCCGCACTAGGGAAATTATACTATATCAGCTTTTTGACAATATCAATATATCCTAAATAAGGAGTTAACTCTGTTTACACTAAGTGAAAAGTCATGTGTAAATATGCTAGTTAATTCCTTTTTCAAACAGAGGTAATTTTCCTAGTCTAGATGGGTGCTTGGAGTTAACCTTTAACTTTGACATGAGTTTATTATTTTATCTTTTGCTTCAGATACTTATATAAACATAAATATATGTCATAAAGAATTATTGACCATGTTATAAGGTAGTAAGGGAGAAGGGTATGTTTGCAAGAAGTTATATGTTAGGATAATTCAACTAGAATTATGCAAAACACTTTCGTGGGCATTGATACTTGTCACATTATAGCTTCTGATTGTCAGAATGATGGGATGTAAAGCAACTTGACACATGCACTAGAGGCTCGTGAGTCCACTGAAGTCAATATGGATATTCCACTGATCTCACTGGACTTTGGATCCTGTTGAAGTCAATGAAAGACTCTTATTGATATCCAGCATTTGTCAAACTTCAAGAATGAGCTGAGTTAAAGTTTCTTCTATTAAATTTTCATGACCGAAGCTGCAAAAATCTTTGTTAGGGTAGGAGTTAGTTATAGTAGAACTAAGATTATTATAGCTCCATTTTATAGTGCTTCTAACACTCGTTTGATATTTATCTTGCAGTATCTACCCTTGCAAATCGTAATTAAATGCATTTTTGGACTCTAAATTTAAACTGTCACGTGCCATATCTCAGCAGTAACATTTATGCTCATTAAAGCTTATCAAAATGCAGAATCTACTAGCAGTGCAGCTCCTGCTGTGTTCATCTTTGCAAGCACTGTTACATTTAGAAAGGTACATATACTATGGCAGCAGAATGTTTCCTGACAGGTGGTATTGCATACAGCAAAGGGGGTAGGATGTCTTCTTTCCTCTTACCCCTATGTAGAATATTTTGTGTTGCTGACTGGTAACGTCTACGTTCATGTTGTTTTGAACAATAAATATAATGTAGACTGAGGAAGTAATTCTTTGGCTGAAGCTACAAAAACCTGACAATAGCATGTAGAGCCTGTAACTGCCACGTTGTATCAGTATGAAAGGCAATTAAAATGTGGAGTGTAAAATGCATTCATTGTTAAAAAATAAAACCCTCCATAAACTAGCAGTGTCTACTTTTCCTGAAATGAAGACAAATCCATCTACCACAATTTAAAGCAGGAAGTACTCAGTAATGAACTTGCAAAGGTGAGGATTTGATACAAAAATCTAAAGAAGGCTACTAGCAGGGGGTTGGGTATGAAAAGTTGTAAATTAGGCAAAGCAAACTGTCAGAAATGTGCTATTTTTCTAACTTTATCACTGCAGTGACATGAATCCAAAAATGTACAAAGTTGTTTTGGTCATGTTAAAAGAATAAAAAATAATACTCAGATATAAATTCGTATCTTGATGCAGCACTGGTACGCTTGGTAAAACACAAAGGGTATAGAACTGTTGTTTTCATCATAATATTAAGGGGTAAAAAGCTCACAATTTTTGAGCCTTTAGTGCTTTAATACATGACCTAGTCCTTTAAATGATAGCAGCAGTAGAGTCAGGGACAACAGCCATAATCTGGAATAGCAGTTAAACTGTTGACGGTCTTTTTAGGTATTCAGCCAGGTTTGTTGGGTCAACTTGTAGTGATGACAATTTTCTTATATACAATTGATACGTTTTCCCCAGAAAATATTCTTGGACACTGACATGCTTGTTTTAAGAGGAAATTTCCCAAAATTATAGTTGTTTGCCTTGTATGTCACTTAGTCATTTGTTCAGATATGAGATGATAAACAGGTGCAGGTGCTTCAAAGGTGCTGGTGTTCTGCTTTTCTTAAAAGCTTGTCTACACAGTGTGTGTGTAGGTTAGTTTTCTATTCAGAATTGTTTTTATTTATGTTGAAATAACCTGTGTGAAAGAACATGTGATGCACTTGTTAGGCCAATTAACTGGTCCGCTAACATGTAACCCGTACTCTGTTAGAAGAAATACTAAGTTTATTGTGCCTTAAATTCCTATGGACTTAACTAGCAAATTACCTATCAAGAATTATGGGGTGTGGGGGGTGGGTGGGGATGGAGTGCCGCCACCCACCACCCCACGCTGCTGCCATCTCCCAGGAGCAGGGCTGGGGGGAAAGCTTGCCTGGCTGTGCCCTCCATCCCCCTCTGCCAGCACCACATGTTGCCCCATCTCCAAGGAGCAGCAGTGTTGGGCTTGCCCCCCCCCACTGCATCACCTCTGTCCCCACCATTGTGACAGTGCTCTGCTTTCCCACTGTATCCCTGCCATTCCCTCTGTCCCCCTCCACTATCACCCCGTACAAGACAGGCAATCAGTGAAGATAGGCAGTAAAGCAGACTGCCTGTCTTGTATGCATACCAGCCCAGCTTCTGGCTTCTTTACTTTTCATTCCATCCAGGAAGACCACGCACCAACTGCAGAAACTTCCTCAGCCAGACAAAGGGTTTGTCGAACCCAAAAGCTTGCTTAAAAATTGTTTTCCAACTATTTAAGTTGGTCTAATAAAATATATCAGATTCACCCAAATAACCTTGTCTGTCTATGTTCTTAGACCAACACGGCTACAACCCACACCCCTGTAACTACCTTGTAGGCAGACCAGGTTCTTTGGGTGACTGATATCTTTTATTAGACCAACTTAAATAGTTGGAAATTTTTCCCCCAACTATTTAAGTTGGTCTAATAAAAGACATCAAAGTCACCGAAAGAACTTTGTCCGCCTAAATCCTTAGACCAACACGGCTACTACCTATGCCCCTGTAACTACCTTTTACCCACTGCCAGCTCATCTTACCAGAGGTAGCCTACACCAAGGCCTCTGAAAGCACTCTGTATTAGCTCAGCTGTCACGTGCAAAGCAACTATGCTCTGCTAGACCCTCCTCAGCAACAATCTGCATAACAAACCCCCACTCACTATTCAAAGCATCTTAGGAGTACAAAAGGGCTCACTGCAGGGGAGGTATGTAAGATTATAGAAATGATAGACCCATTTTTTCTATCTCCCAATACTGGAAGGAAACTTTGGGAAATGGTTCTCAGAACTGAGGAGAAAATATATTATATTTGGTTCCGTGAAACCTGAATAAAGGAAAATAATTGCTTGTTACTTTTCTCAGTTCCAACACACCCTAACTATGATTTGACACAGTCCTAAAGGGCAGAACTCTTATTCATTTTTCAAGGTCTGGCATATCTGAAAGAGAGGATTAGGGAAGATATGTTTGGAGAATTTTTAGCTTCTTTTTAGGAGCAAGGCCAGATAGCTCAGGAATGGACAGCTCTTTAGATAGGGAGTACTGTACTCTCAACAGGGCCTTGTCATATCATAGCAATATTTATGAATTATTTCATGGAATATTCATGCTAAACTCTTCCAAATATTCATGATATATTTGTTAAATGATAATGAAATGTAAAACAGCATAAAGAAAGTATCTCAAGCATAAGCTTAATAAAATAACACATTATGTAAATTTTTCCTACCTAAAAAGTTCCAGAAGAAGCATAGTTTCTGCACTTGAAAATCTACTTTCCACACACAAAGATATTTATGATACTTTTTTTTAAATGTCATGAAATATTTCATGAAATATTGCCAGAAATTTTCATGAAATATTTCACGAAGCATAAAGAAAACATCACAGTCTCAAGTTAAATAAAACATAAATTTAAAAGAAAAAAAAATCAGCCTCTGTCCTTGAGTAGGAACATGAGGAATCCCTGATTACATGCCTCTTGCAGTGCATATTTTGGATAGGTTATCTTAGGATTCAGAGGAATCTGAGAGTCTCTGCACTGCTTGCTCTCAAATCTATCCTTTGCAAGTATGCAGTTATAGTACAAGGGAAGGTATCACTCAGCAATCAGTCTTTATATTTGTCATGATACAGTGCCATTTTCCATTTAGTTCCTACACTCATCCTGTAGTGACAGCTGTTAATTAAATGGTTCCAAAGAATTCATTTCTGTGTTCAAAGCCCTGAGCCTATTCTATGTTTAAATGATCAGTCAGCAGCCTTCTTAGGTTATGGGCAGGAGTGATTCAGTTTAGGTCAGAGGCAGATAGACAGGTAAGGTGCTAGGACCCAGCTGCTGGTACTTTTCCCTGTGGCAGCATGGGAAAGCGACTGCTGCTTCTGAGTGCCACCAAAGGTCCATGTCCACAAGCTGTATCAAATGACTCTGCAAGCCATAGTTTGCCAACTCCTGCTCTAAGACATTAAGTGGCACTTACGTGGATTTTGGTATGTATGTTTTCAAATAAGATTTTGTTCCTTCCTGCATCCGTCCTTGAAAAGCTGTTAATCTGCCTCCCGTAATAGGCTTTTCTCTTAGCTTTAAGCTTCTAAGCCACATAGGACAGGGGAAGACTCTCATTACTACTAGCCAAATAGTAAAGGCCTTTTTCCAGGAAATGAGACAGCAAGATTCTGCACTCTTCTCATACATCTCCCACGTGACAGGGAAGTATCGTAACTACCAAACCTTTTTCAAAAGTTGTTATTAGGGTGGTATTTTAGTTGCAAAGCAGTGTTGCATTTTGTTACTTGGTGACTGTGGCAGAAAGCCACCTTGGTTTCTCCCCAAGAAATCTCTGCCCTGTGACACTGTGATTCAAATCTCTGTGCCGTGACCATTCAATTAGGATGGGCCCAGCACACAGGGGACCACACCCTCAGCCTGTCTCTTTAGGGAACTTGAGCTGGCTGCATTCCTGAGGGAGGGGGGAAACCTGCTCCCTCTGCTTACGTGACTTGCATCACTTACCTGGGTAAGGGGTTTCTACCTGGGGAGCTGGGATCTGCCCGGTAACAGGTGATGCATTTCAGATTGGTTGGCTGACAGCCAACTGGGG
>NW_017729032.1:80451678-80457812 GCF_001723915.1 Gavialis gangeticus
TTGAGTACCCATGGGCTTTAGACCTGTGTTACCCCAAGGACACAGGGCCGCGAGACAGTCCATTCTTGGGGTGGTGGTGGCACGTTACCCCCAGACTAGCGAGTGTGCTCCGGGAGAGGGGTCGGCCGGACATAAGGCGCCCCTAGGGAGGCATTCGGAGCCTGGAAGGTGGTCAGGCGCAGGGAGGTGGGTGGCTCAACGCAGGAGCATCCCCTACTGGCCCGCCTCATGTGGTGGAAACAGCGGAGGGATACAAATACCCAGCTGTGTTCCTGAGGTGGGATCTCTGCACCCGCCACAGTGACAATATGTTAAATACTTCTCCCACCCATTCTTTTCGCAATAATGGGAAATACTTTCATCCATGCTGAACAGCAAAAGTTTGAAAATGGCATGGACTTGTCAAAGACATTGAGTCATGGTATGGTGGAAAAAGTGTCATGGGAATATGTAAATTTAACCCCAAGTCTTAGAAGCTACTTGATTCTAGTAGCTTCTTGCTGGCTTCCACTGTTTACCCACAATGTGCAATGGGAAAAATAATCCCTACTGTATAGGGACAATGCACAAGGGATTTTACCTACCCAGAATGAGTACTTAATATGAAAAAAAATCTCAGTCCATTGCATGGAAGCAGTCAATCAGACTACGAGAGGTACCTGAGCATGAAAATGCGTATTCTGGACCTTTTAATCCAGCAGTGTTAGTACACTGCAGCTCAGTGAGAAATAAGCTTCCGATGTAGGCATGAACTGAAAAGATTTCTAATTCTTAATTTTAAAATTCATATGCTGACTTCCATCCCAGGACTTCAAAACACTTGAAAATTTGCAGGAGTAATCTGTCCTCATAACATCACTGTGAGGTAGGGAAATATGTTTCCAGCTTTAAAGATTAGGAAATTGGAGCCAGACTAAAATGTAGGGTTTTTGCATTTCCACCCTTAGTTTTGACAATTTGATCACACTTTAGAAAATTACATCTGAACAACTGCATATGAAAGGAAGGCCATACAAATGCATGTGAACTATGCACAGAAAGAATGCAGAAGCATCTGCTTTCAGCATTGGTGCATAAAACCTGAAATTTTAGGGATTGGGCTATAATAAAAAATGCTAAAAAGGAAAGGTCTTGTAATAGTAAGTTCTTAAATTTGTTCTGCAGAACTATTAGAGATCAACTGGCAATGAAAAACTTAATTCAACTTTATGTCTGTAGGTATTCTTGAACATTCAACTTCCATGTTGGTTTGCCACTATTTTGCATTGGTGGAAAAAGTCATAACTCTTTTGGAAATGAAGTTGTAGCTTTTAACCAAACATTAAATTCTGTTGGTAAAGGAACCTATGAATTTAGGGGACGTGGCTTTTATTTCTGGTCCTGACACAGACTTTCATTTTGACTTCATAAAGCCTTTTTGCCTCTCTACTGCAGTTTTGTAGGAAGCAGATCTATGCTATTTGAGAAGTCTTTCTAAATGTGGATGATCTTGTTAGCAAAGTATGGTGATAATACTTTCCAACATGTGGTGTTTGGTTCTGTTGCAAAGGCACTCATGATTGCTGATGACACATCCTGGAAAGCAATTTGACAGTTTAAGTGGATGTTGAGAGAAGGATTCTCTTGGCCTGTAATATGGCCTTGACATAGACTTTGAGGGACCTTATTATATTCTATTCTGTCTGTACCAGCCTTTGTTTTCTGCCATTAGTACTCACTTTAGGGAAACCGCCTTCTATCGAAGGGTTTCAGAAAACCAAGGAAAGGGCAATGAGGAGGAAAAGGCCATTTTGGGGCCAGCATATTAATGGCTGATGTTATTGTATAGTGGTAACGTTTTACCGAGTCTATGACATCTCGTTCCATGAGTAGCATGCTCTTGCCCTCATTAGGCTTTGGGGTTTGTTGTAGTTCATAAATTCTCATAGCTGAATCAGAACCATTAATATTCCTTGTGCCTGAAAGCTGGACATAGAAGATCTCTGCTCATTGCCTTAATGAGGCCTGTTTCAGACAGAGGTAGTGTTGAAGTGTTGTGATGTCCTCAGTTTTGGTGTCTAGGCTCAGTCAAGTCCAGGGTGTGACTGGCTAGATGGGTTGGGCTACAGAGTGGAATGGATATGCAAAATTTTTTAATGAGGCATTTATTTTTGAGCTTTGCATCTTTCGTTTTGTGAATATGTGTACTGGAACATTTCATCCAAACAAGTTATTTTACCAGCATCATTGACAACATGTCATTTAAGTCTCTAATCTACTGATCTGGAAATGACCATAAAATATTTGGAACTTTTGGTTCTGTTTTTTTACTGAAGTTATCTAAGGCACTTGGTTTTGATATTTTCAAAGAAGATCTGCATTATTATTACTGCCTATCTCCTGTGCTGTCTGGATCTATGTGAATATCCTTTAGGGATGAAATGGGCTATTACAGGCACTTCAGTGTCCTTCCTTTGGGTCTTGATGATGCAGACTCCACAGGGTGCTAAATTGTTGATAAAGTTGAGATTGTTGTTTCATAGCAGTATATATACATGATGTAAAAGGTAAAAAGTGGTCTATGGAAGTTAGCAATTTCAACAGGAAAGCTAAAGGATCTGAATGGACTTAAAAATGTGCAGCTTCATGGAATGGAGACTGTGTGGAATCTTGTACTGCTGACTAGTGTTAAACACATTCTTTGGATATCTGAATCATATTCATGTGTCAGGCTGTTAGTATAGATGTTTTCATAGATGGTGCATTCATTTTAACAAAGAAATTGTATAATGGCATAAAGAGGATATTACATTTTACTCTTTTCAGTTAGATTTTCAATCAGTGTTGCAAGAACCAACTTTTATTTGCCAATTGAAAAACTGAAACTAGCGAGAGATGTTCTTATTCAGTGGTTCAGGGATAGAGCTCACATTTATGTAGTGTAGTGCTGGCAAAAGCTATTACTTTGTCACTAGCTTTTATAGTTTTCTGTATGAGGACTTGCTTCAGAGATTTGTGTATGCGTCATGGGAGTATACTGTAAAAGGGACTGCTTCTATATGGAAAAAGACAAGAGAAGGCCAGTAATTACAAGGTATTTATGCTTTTCAATGCTTTCTGGTACATGGAGCTCTTATTCTCAAGTAATTAAAGGTTGTAAAAAGATCAAGAAAGGTTGGGGAGTAGTGAACAAATCTCTTACTGCAAACTGAAAATCTTGGAAGTGGGTGATTATAACTTAAAACACTCATTTAAAATTCACGAATAGCTGTCAACTTAAGGTAAGACTCTGAAATCTAAGAAAGGATAACTATTTCAAGTAAAATGGTGACCGTTTCAAGTGGATCTTATGTCAACACTTTCAACCCCTGCAATACAAAATTTAGATTTGTTAAATGCTGTCTAAATGTAGATGAGGGTGAAATTGCTTAAAATGCATTGTATGCTGACAATAAATCAAATGTCAATAATGATGAGGCACTAGAAGTTAGCAGGCCTACTAACAATACTTAAAGGCATTAAAGAATAAACCTATTATTTGACCTAAGGGCAGTTATTTTTTACTTTGATACTATTACTACAGTACCTACCACTCCCTGGGCACATCCCGATGAGCACACGTGTGGTTTGTGGCACCTCAAACTCATTTGAGGTGCCACAAACTGCACATGGTGCATTTGTCCCTGTTCATTGCACTGCTAATTTGCAGAACGGAGGGTTTTTTGACACTGGGAGATCCTGGTGTAAAAAATAACAGCCACTTAAAAAAGTGGTGCAGTGCATGTGGCACCAGCTTGCACCAGTAGAAATGGGGCCTGGCCAGCCAGAGCCATGCTCTGACAACTGGCCAGGTTCCAAGTGGCCAGCTTGGTGCTGCTGCTGCTGCCCCAGGAGGTCCCCAGGACCCCAGGTATTAGGCTGCCGGGGCCACCACAGATACTGGCCCCAGCCTCCCCTAGCCCACCCAGGTCATTTTGCCATGAGCAAGAGCATGCATGCAGGGGCATACCCAGGGACAAATAGCACCAGCACAAATATGTGCCGGTGCTATTTGTCCCACAGGAAATGTGAGCCCCTGCATTTGTGTGCTCATCAGTACATGCACCTCCTTGTGCAAGATCCAAAGTAGTGATATATTTAATTTGGAATAAGGTATCTTGAGACACATTTATTCTTCTCAGTAGATAACCATCTCTTAAATTATACTTGTTTTGCAGCTGAACATATACTGTATTTAGCTATTTTTTACTTGAAAAAGCAGACAATGCTAATTTTTCTTTATTATACCAACAAATATTGTAATATGCACATGTCTGGGGGCATAAAGAGGCTCCTTAAAGATGCAGTTCCACTGAAAGAAATGAATGATATGCCTTTTTGAGATTTCAGTTATACTATGTTAATTGTCTGGTTCAGATCTTTGACTCAAATTGTGTCTTGTATGTTGATCCTTGGAATTGAGAGGTATGCCAAAAGGAGTCCTTTACTTTTAGAGTAACTGCATTCTACTGGGTGCTAAGGATTACATATTGATTTTAGTTTAGGTTTACAGTGGGAAAATATGCCCTCTGTATTGAAAAATGTATCCTGAATGTAGTTTTAAATGTAAAATAAATGCAATTGTTCAGTTACCTTCTGTTATCTTAAATATATGGAAGCATCGGAATTATTTTGTCATGAGGGGCTCCTAACCCTTCAACAGTCCTTATTTAGGGAAACATTTAAATGCCTACCTAAAAGTTTTCCTACAGAGAGATTCTTTTCACAGATGGGGCCAAAGTGCTTTATAAATGTTAACTAGTAATCCTGACAATGCTTGGATGAGGAGGTTAGTTACGTTACTGCTGTTTTATAGACAAGAATACTGTGACCCAAAAAGGATAATGTTGAAGAGCTAGACACAAAAGAGCTTAGCTCTCCACAGCTGAACCCAGGTTTTTACACTTATTCTGTTTCCCTTTAAGTGCTTAAGTGAAGCTGGCAAAGTTTCAAAACATCTTCTCATTGAGCCACTTAAATGATGAGACTAAATTGAACAAAGATGTTTTGAAACTCTAGGTGTTTAAAATGAGGCGTACAAAGCAATATGATTAATTATTTAAACATAAAAGGCTTGATCTTCAGGTATAATGAACACATTTTTATTTAGGTGCCCAAATGCTCTGATTTAGGGATTTAACTTGAGCTATCCAAGTGTTTCATCCAAGTCCCCACAGCATAGATGAGAAGAATTCTGGACTTCCTGGACACATGCACACTTGCAAGCACATGCGTTTGCAGCAGCTCAAATTGAAGCGGTGCAAATTTGAGCTGGGGCTTTTTGCCTCAGTGCACATGCTCAGACATGCATGTTATTGTGGAGCAAATTGTGCCACTTGGGGCAAAATAACCCTGCCTGGCTCCTCCCAGATCTGCAGCCAGGGGGAGCTAGAGCCTGGGGCCAGCACCTGTGCTGTCCCCAGCAGTATAAAAAGCTGCCTTGTCTTGGCCCCATCCGTACAAAATGTAGCCTTGGCAAGCAGCTCAGGGCTACTTGCTCACAGAAGCTTCTGGGGCCCATCCAATTGGTACCTGGGGACACTACCCCTTGTGCCAGCTGGACTGCTGCAGCAGTCTGAGAGTACCCAGCACCCTCTACAGCCATCTGGCAGTGGAGGCTGCTGCCTGGCTGTGACCTGCTGCATACCTGCCAGACCCCGATGGGGACTGCACAGCCAGTGGTCTGTGGCTGCAGTGTTGGCCTCTATGGAGCACTATTGCCATGTGTGTCCCCTGTCTGGCCATCTGGGCAGCTATCACCCAGAAGATGTTCTGCATATGGTGGCCTGCTTTGAACTGTCAAAGCATGTCTTCTTGGCTTCAGTTGGCCAGGAGGTCAGCCACAGCCAGCTGGGTCCACGGTGCTAGCTCTGAGCAGCAGCCAGGGTCCTACCACAGGCCTCTCTAGCAGGAATTCTGGTGTTCCCTATTGGAAAACTGAAAAATCCCTGATAAAAAATTCCAAAGTCACTCTGCCCCATCCCCCACTTACACCCACAGGTCCCATGGCTGCCCCCCCAACCCCAGGCACTGGTACTTTGAAGAAAAAAAAAAAAAGAGAAGAGAAGACCAAAAAAACCTTCTACTTACCTTAGAAGCAGGGGCTGTGGGGGCTC
>NW_017729032.1:80462812-80463231 GCF_001723915.1 Gavialis gangeticus
AAAGTCACTCTGCCCCATCCCCCACTTACACCCACAGGTCCCATGGCTGCCCCCCCAACCCCAGGCACTGGTACTTTGAAGAAAAAAAAAAAAAGAGAAGAGAAGACCAAAAAAACCTTCTACTTACCTTAGAAGCAGGGGCTGTGGGGGCTCTGGAGCCTCCTGGCACAGCCCCCCCCAGGTAGCACAGGGCAGTGGGGGGCATCAGGGCCTGGGCTGGGGCCACTGGGGCTATCACTCTGCCCTGCACTGTGTGGGCAGGGCCCCAGTGACCCAGACAGCAGCTGGAACTGATGGTAAGTGCTGGGTTTGTTTGTTTTTTTATTGTGGGGATGCTGTGGTTGGAGGGCAGGGATCAGGGACCTCAGGGGGCTGGGGGGAGTAGGGCTGATCAGGGAAGGGATCAGGGGCATGGGGGG
>NW_017729032.1:80463420-80477309 GCF_001723915.1 Gavialis gangeticus
GGAGGGGCCACTGGGGTGCCTCTCCTCCGGCCCCCCTGACCCCTTACTTACCGGCACTGGAGCTCTTCTGCTGGTGCAGTGCCTGCCTTGCACAGACGGGCAGAGTGCTCCAGCACAAGGGTGATGCTCTGGCAGCCAGAGGATCTCTGTGGAGGACCCAGCCTCTGGTTGCCTGCCCTGCCATTTTTAGCTCCTTTTTTTTGTTTTGACCCTTGGATATCCAGGGGTCTACTTTTGCCCTCACGCTGCAAACTTGCAGTGGGGGGAACCTTTTCCTGCATGTGCCTTTTGCAACATCTCAAAGGGGTTTGAGATGCTGCAAGAGACACATGTGGGCTTATGTGGACATGCCCCCTGTCTCCTTATGAAGTTGTGTAAGATATTTGCATCAGATGTGGAATCTACTGGAGCATAAACAGGCTGAGACTACTTTATTGGCTTTCATGAACAAATTTTAGTACACATGTCTTTTCCAGCATGTTATTACTTTTAGGAAACAAACCTGGAGTTCCATCATTAAGCCTTCATGAGCTCATTAGTTACATTAGCAAACTGAACATGATCTCATATAATTTTCAGTAATTTAAAGGTGCAACATATTCTTCATCTACAAGAGGAGCAGAATCTTTTCTTTTATGACCATACACTAGAAATAAAGTACCACAATTTTGGGGGAACGTTTTTACTTTATAAAAAAGTTTTAAGTTCCATGGTTTTTATTCATTTGTTTATTCCTGTTAAAAATTTCTCTAGTTATAGGTTTGTTATTATCAGCTGAGCTCTTTGTGTTTAATGGTGTAGTTGGGTGTACCACTTGGTATGCATGGCAGCATCCTGTAAGAAACAAGCTTCCATTAAGAATCTCTTTCCAAGGTTTGAACTCAGTGTTTGTTACCATTAGCCTTATGGAGAATTGAATAAACTTTCTAAGTGAAATAAATGAGAACAGTAGTGGAAACAACAGCCACAGATGGTAGAAGTCAGTAGGGGACGAGGGTGAAACTACTAATATTTCCTTTGTAGGTAACACCTGCTACCAAGTACCTGCTACCAAGAATCCAAGAATAATAGCTAGGACAATGTAGAACCCACCAGCATCTCATCTGCAGATCACAGAGGACATTTTTACACATGCTTCAGGGTCGGGGATGAGTACTTTATTTAGAGTGGCTCTTGGAGAGCCAGAGAGTCTCATGTATCAGTACCCCATGCTTCAAGATGGCAGCAGGGGTGCTTAACTAAGCTTGTTTGGCAAGGTTTAGATAAAAACACTCTTTTGAAGTGTGGGGACACTGATACACTAGATGCGGAGGCTGGCTGGAGTGTGGTAATTACCATGTTTCAGTAGACTCGATTAATTGAGTCTGCTCCAATTCACTGTAATTATAACATGTCAGATCAGCCTCTTGGCTCTTGTACAGGCACCCAGAGGGACTGGTCTAAGGTACTAGGCCCAGGTCTCATCTGCTTTATTCCACATGGGAAACAGCAGCACTAATTTGTGTGGAAGATATCATAGTTTTCTGGCATCATCATTTACGCAAGTTTTAAACTTGGATTCTTGAGCCAAAATCCAACTTCCCTTTTAGATGACTAAATAGTACACAGATAATGTGACCCTGCAAGTGACATTTTCAGGCACTTACATGGATTATTTGGATAGAGTCCAACGGAGGACAACAAAAATGGTAAGGGGGTTGGGGGACATGACTTATGAGGAAAGATTGAGGAAACTGGGCTTATTTTGTATAGAGAAGAGGAGACTGAGAGGGGACTTAAGAACAGCCTTCAACTACCTGAAAGATAGGGGGAGCGGGTTCAAAAGAGGATGGAGCTATTCTCAGTGGTGGCAGATGACAGAACAAGTGTTACTTTAAATTCCAATTGCCAAATCAAGAGCGAGACCTTATAAAGGGAGATAAGGCAAAAATGCCATGTTTATTGATTACATGAATTAGACATAGAGGTTCAGAGACCCCACTCATATAGACACACACAGGCCATCATGCACATCATTTCACAAGGGCACACACAAATACAAAACAACCATTCTATTCAGACATTATAGTTACCAGCCGCAGTTGTTCAGTAATAGCACTGGGTGGCTGGCCCAGGCCTTATTGAGAGAGAGAAAGATACTAGAGATAGCAGCTTTGGAGCAGGGTGAACAGACGCATCTGTGAAGAAACAGCAGTTGAGACAGAGACTTACCCAACTTGTCATTTTCAAAGTCCTCTTTTATAGGGATTAGCATCCTTTGTTTCAACGCTTTGGGGTTTTTCCATACTCAGCTTCTGTTTTTGCAGCTGTCCTTCATCTATCTATGCTTACCTCAGCCCAGGGTCAATTTGGTCGTAAAAGTTGGTATCTAAGCCTGGGAGTGTCTTTGCTGCCCATCTGGCAGGATGTGTGCTTCCTTCCTCTTTGTTATCTCCTTTGTGCCCTAGGCCTCAAAGAGATTCTTCAGCTATCCATTAATTAGTTTACTGACTGGTAACTTACATTTGGAGCCTTGTTGTTTACATAAACCATTAAATCTCCTCCCATCTCTGTGCCATTCTCTCACCATTCACCCTTTCACATACACTCATTCAAAAAAGGGCATACAGAATTCATTCACTAATGTCAAACAAAAGAATACAAAATGGAGTTTTCAAGTTACTTACAGGACAAAACTAACATGGTTACATTTCATTACTATTACAGTCTATGTTAACATCAGTTACATTAGTTCAGTTCCTGCTACTCAAGTAGCAATCATCTCAAGTTGCAGCAAGGGAATGTTAGGTTAGATATGAGGAAGAACTTTAGGAGGGTAGTAAAACACTGGAACAGTTTACCCAGAGTGGTTGTGAAAGATCCTTCCTTGGAGGTTTTCAAGAACAGGCTAGGCAAAGCTTTGGCTGGCATGATCTAGTTGGGGATGGTCCTGTTTTGAGCAGGGGGTTGGACTAGATGACCTCTTGAGGTCCTTTCCAACCCTAATTTTATACGATTCTATGATTTTAGACCATCTTTCTCCAGGAAGACACATAGCCATAGGCAACTGGTAGGAGGCTCATGGGGGTGCACATGCTCTCCCTGACGGGGACGGTGCCCCCCCAACAGCTGACAACAATGCTATCAGCAGCGGCTTCTGAGGGTGCCCCATCCAGATTCAGGAGACACAAGTCACTCATGCACATAGCTCTTTAAAAATTGAAGAAAGGCTCTCCAACATTTTAGCCAAATTGCCTAATTGTTAGGCCACTTGCCCTGGGACCAGGAGATATAGCTCCTTCCTCACCCAGAGTGTGTTTGAATCTACATTTCTCACTTCTGGGCAAAGTGGCCTGACCATCAGGGCATGGGCTATGTAGGGCTAAGAGTGCCCTTCATCCATCCTCTTGAAACTGGCCCAGTGGGCAGCCAGGAGAGGAAAATATCTGGGGGCAGGCAGTGAGAACTAGTTCTGTGGCTTAGTAAAATGAACACTACCCTGAAAGTGAGAGACTACATGATGTTCCGGTAGGCTATACTTAAATAAAGTCATTGGATAACCTGGATAGCTGCAGCAGGGAGAGAACCTAGGGCTCTCTCCTTTCCATCTGTCTTCTGCATCATAGAGTGTGCTATCATGATATGTTCCTATTCCATAGCATCCTTAATTACTTTCAACCATTTTCCCCATTCTTCCTTCCAACTTAAAGGTTGTCTACTTTACTTTAGCACTAGTTACCTTACATAGTGCTAAATTATGCCAATGCTTTTCATCTCTTCCTCCTTCCAGAAGTATTGGAAAGCCTCAATGTATATACTGTACAAACACAATATAAGGGAAGTATCTAAACTTGTGAAAGTATTCCACAGTAAGATTTTTTTCTAAGCAGGAAAAGGCATAGTTTCATTTAAGTCAATGGACCTTTAACAACCTATACCAACTGAATATCCAGGCCCTCTGCCTGGATATTAAATTCAATTAACTTATTCAACTACTGAACAATTCTGGCTTAAGTCTTTTCCATGGTAGTAGAAATGTAGTTAACAGATGGTAACTGGCAGTGTGCCTCACAAGTACAGTAACTGTAGACATGTTTCAGGGTCCACAAGCATGCTAAAGCTACGTCTATGTTTGTAAATATGTTATTTCTGAATCATTTAATACTTGAAAGGGAAATATGTCTGTAGTTTCTTTAGTTGTATTATGTGTCTGCTTCTGTGCAATAATAGGTCTGTATTAAATTAGATGTATAGAGAATAGTGAATTCATTTGAACCAAAACTTTTTGACGTATTTTTCAAGAGCAACTGAGACTGTTTTTGGCAAATGGTATGTCTCCTGGACTGTACTTTTGTCTTTGAAGTTTTAAGGGTGCTAACCTTGTCGCAAAGTGTTCCACATAAAGCTGGGCATGAAGATAGTTTAAATTATCATTTGGGACAGGTGCTCCCATGAAGATATTCTGTAAATCAGGTTTTAGTATAATTCCCACAGTAGAAATAGTGTGTGTCTACAGGAAGTATGTGATGGATTGCTAGCTGAATCAGATATTTTTGAGGATTCACAGTGGGACCATGTTTTTTTCGCATTTGCAGTATCTTTCTTAGGGTTGTGCTATATTCTTTCTGAGTTTATTTATATAAAATGTGTTCCTGCAAAATAATGCATCACTACTATTGGCTAGTAAATGTCCCACAACATCAAAATGTGTCTGTAATTAAATTTGAATAAAAAAATCATAATTCTAGATATTTTGCTTGTATTTCACAATACTTCTAATCTAACCATAGATTAGATGTTTTTGATATTGAAACATAAAACTTTGACTGCTTTTTCATAGAATTTCCAGTTTTTTAGACTCAACACCAAAAAATAGTGGGAACAATTTTTCTGTATTATATTTAGGCAGAAACAATGACTTGGTACTGGACTGGAATTCAGGAGACTTGTGAATTAATTCTTTGTGCTTAAAAAGGCTTCCTTTGTGTTCTTGAATAACTTTTCTTAATGTCTTTTAATTTCTACCTGCTTTTGTTTCCCATCTGCAATATGGGCATAACAATAACTGCTTTGTATTTGTACAGTACCTAGCAGAAAATTACATTTCCAATATAATCTGGAATTATGTCATGTAAAAATATGTATTTTCCCCTTAAACCTCAAAATGGTTGGGTTCTAAAATTAAACAGAAGCCAATAGAGTTGTAATATTTTCCAAAATTTTGACTCATTTTTGTGAGACCAATTTGTGAATGCTTAACATACTTATAATATATTAAACTGCAACTCTCCCCTGTCAGGCTAAGGCCCCTGCCAGAAGTGCAGGTAAAGGCATGGCAGGATCTGATGCAAGGTCCAAACAATTGGACCCTGTGGTGACTGAATTTAAACTAGCTACAAAACTCAAGGACAATAAGAAGTCCTTCTTTAATTATATAGGGAATAGGACGAAAACAAATGGAAGTGTGGGGCCATTGCTTAACAGCTCAGGACAGCTGGTTACCAACACTCAGGAGAAAAATGAACTCCTGAAAGACGACTTTGCTTCAGTATTTCACTAGACTGAGGGGAAAATCATACTAGATAAGGTTCAGAATGGGCATGGTGGAAATGACTGCCTTCTGACTGTTGACGTTGACCTGGTGCATGATCAGTTAGAAAAGTCAGACATTTACAAGTCAGCAGGACTGGATGAACTTCATCCAAGAGTACTGAAGGAGCTGGCCAAAACATTGTGGGACCTCTGGCAAAACTCTTCCAAAACTCACAGTGCTCAGGTGTAGTCCTTGAAGACTGGAAGAGGGCCAATGTGCCCATCTTCAAGAAGCCCGGTAACTATAGGCCAATTAGCCTAACTTCTATCCCAGGAAAAATTCTGGAAGAATTCATCAAGGGGCCTATGCGTGATCCAGTGGCAGAAGGTAGGATTCTAAATGACAGCCAGCATGGTTTCATCACTGGCAGGTCTTATCTTACCAATCTCATCTCCTTCCATGACTAGGTAACTTGCCACCTGGATAAGAGAGAGGAGGTTGACACTTTATACCTAGGCTTCCAAAAGGCCTTTGATCTTGTATCCCATGATGTTCTCATGGGAAAATTGGTGGATTGTGGACTTAACTGCTTGACAATTATGTCAGCAGGAAGCTGGCTGTGGGTAGGACCTAGAGAGTTCTAATGAACATGTCTGTATCATCCTGGTGAGAAGTGGCCAGTGATGTTCCTCAGGGGTCCATGCTTGGTCCAGTGCTTTTCAACATCTTCATGAAGATTTGGATGTGGGGGAGAAGAGCTCACTGGCCAAGTTTGTTGATGACACCAAGTTATGGGGCAACATGGTCATGCCTGAAGATAGGCTGCAGATACAGGTGGACCTAGACAGGCTGATAAGCGGGCAGATCAGAACCAGATGGAGCACTTTACACTTCTCAATGTTGAACTTCATCTGGGGATGAACAATCCCCAGGCTCAGTGGTGCCAGACTTCTAGCACCACGACTGAAAGGGACGTAGGGGGGGTAATAATAGACTATAGTATGAACGTGAGCCATCAGTGTGGTGCTGTAGCCAACAGGGCAAGCAATACTCTGGCGTCAACTGATACATCCCAAGCAAAACCAAGGAAGTGATTCTTCCTTTGTACTCAGCACTGGTGAGGCTGCAGCTGGAGTACTGTGTCCAGTTCTGAGCACTGCACTTCAACAAGGATGTAGAAAAGCTTGAGAGAGTCCAGAGACTTGCAAGGCGAGGCCATATAAAGAAAGGCTGAGGCACTTGGGTCTCTTCAGCCTAAAAAAGAGAAGGCTGAGAGGGAACTTGGTAGCAGCTTACCACTATATTAGGGGAAGCCCTGATAAGATTTGATGCTCCATCCCACAGTCCCACCTTCTGCAATGCATGTGTGGCATGGCGGGAGGTAAAATGGTGTAGATCATGCTGTGGTTCCCAACCATAAGGGTGCACCTGGCTACATGTTCAATGAATGGAATCATAGGAACTGGCCACAAATTATTGTATGTTTTTTTGTGGAATAAATTTGTAGCAGAAATATGCTGTTTTATGACTCCATTAATTGCTTTAATGTGTGGCCAGGTTACAGCTTAAAATGTGATTAATTAGTTACTCGTGTCTTAAGTGTAATGTGTGGCAGGGGCCTAAAGGCTAGAAGGTCGTTTCGTCTTAAGCTACTGTCTCCTCACTACTCCTTCCCATCTGGTAGATGGGGGAAGGAAAGAGAGGAGCATCCACCTCTGCTTTTCTGCCCTTCCCCAGAGTAGGGATACTCCTGATACAGAAGGGGAGGAGGAAGTAGGGCAATGCTCACTGAGCTTCCCCAGAACAAGGTGACCTCAGTCTTTCCTCACCATTCCAGGAATGGGAGCAGAGCAGGCACTGCTCCCCTGGTCATCTACAGACCAGGATCACTCTGCCCTGGGGAAGGATTTGGGAGCAGGGGAGACAAGAGTAGCTGCAGGCTGGATGCCTGTATCCCTCTCTTGGAAAGATTTTTACGGGTAGAAATTTTTCTTAAATTTCCACTGCTAGAAAGAATGCATGTTCATACCTTATGTTACATTATCAGCATTTTAGACATAAGGAAAAGATTACAGAAACAGGGAGAAAATTATGGGCCAGATTCTCAAAGAGACTTCATTTGCTCACTGTTCCAGGCTTCATTTTCCCATTTAAGTACCTAGTTGTATAAAGTGGCAGAAATATACTGCTTGGTATATTATTAAATCCATTACATTTTTTTCACTTTAGCATGAGACATTTTTGAGCAAGTTTTAATACATCTTAAACAGTTTAGTCTTACAAATTTGCAGATTTTACCAGTATAATCCTTGCATTAGAAATAAAGTACTGAACATAATTTTTAACATCATGTTTTGTATTTCTGGGTCTACAGTGGTTTTCTATACTACATTTGCATTAATGGCTAAACATTCATATTCATGCCTACATTACTTACCATAAACACTGGGAGTTATTGCTTTCATTTGGATTCTCCCTTTTTCTTGATAAGGTATTTAGTAGAATTTGCAGATTCATTGGAATTTGACAGGGCCGTCCTGTTAGTGCTTCTGCTTTAGCCTTAAACTTGCAACCTCTAGACTGTCAGCTGTGCACCTTAGTGCCTTTACCACCCCAAGCCCTTTTCATTTGAATAATATAGTATGTTAAATGCAGATACTAATTGGTATAAAACTTAAATTTGTTGGCATCAGGCCATCTGCCCTAAAGAGAATCCCAAACATTTTGTTTAGAACCTATGAATAGTACTCCATGTAAGAAAGTGTGCAGTTTTATTTGTGTGTGCAATTATTACCACAACATGTACAAAATGTTACATGGCCTGGTAGCACCTGCATTGAAAACTGAACATATATTGCCAGTGTATTTTTTTGTATTCACTGTTTTACTTTAAATCAGCCTGTAATGACTTACACAGTTTATTGGGAAACCTGTATGAAGTACCTTACTTTGTGTAACCCTGCAGTGAATACTTAATAGCAGTGTTAAATACTCTGTGTTAAAACCAATTAATTTGAAAATACTATCTGTAGTACTTAATGTTATTATGCTCACAGAAATTATTTGCTGCTGAATAAATTAATTTGACTGTTTCATAAATAAAATATATCATTTTCTTTTGCATTTTTAAAAAGTTTTTAGATAATTTTTTTAAAGTGCCTTACTAATTTAATTCCTGTTGGATTTATATACTTCTGCCCTAAGGTAAATCCACTGATCATTATTATAAGATGCATCAAAACTAATGTATAGTTAAATTGTAGATGACTAACAATGATTTTATATGGTATATATTTGCTAGTGATATATATTCTGAAATATGCTTTCTGTGAGGGAAGGGACAAAGAAACAGAAGGTCCAAGCAGACAGTGCCCTCTCCCCAAATTAAAATGATAAAATTAAATGATCAAAGAAAGCTACATAAAAGAGATTTGGACAGTGTCTCTTTAAAAAGAAATTCATATGGAGTCTGATTCAAATCCCATGAGATTAATGGATACCAGTTTATTAATTTATAGAAATTGGCTTGAACCCTTGAAGGCCTTGATATATATGTGCACTTCTACAACCTTTTCTAACATTCACTAAAATAACTTTAAAAATAATTTATTCAAATTTCTATATATGATGAAGAATGTTACACATCAAAAGGTCAGACCTTACTTGCAGAAATGTCCAAGTCCGTGACTTCTACTGGGAAATTGCAGATTAAAGTCCCTTGGGAACTTTCAGGATTAAGTCCTAATGCCTTAAATTGACCAAGGCAAAAAATACCTGAGTAGTAACAAAATGTTTAATTAAAATTAACATAATGCAACATCCATATTTTGGTATTTGAATATTAACGCTGAGTACTTATTAATATTTGTTGATTATTAACATGTATTAGCTTCCTTTGGGGGAATAAATATGTGTACATTTAGGAACTGCATTTGAAAGCTTAACTTTCTTCTAGACGAGGATACTCTCTCTTGTATTGCCAGTCATCAGGCCACTATCTCCAGTGTTTGCCCAGATATAAACATCTGGAAAAAAATCAGCATTTAGCACTAAGCACTTTACTGCACAATGACTATCATCACTGTATAATAACATCTGACAAATAGGCCATTACCGTCAGAGGGAAGGCTTTTAAATCAGGCCTTAACTACTTTTATTAAGGGCTTGGAAGGTAATCAGTGAAATTATATTTTTCCTGGGTGTTTATGCCTCTGTCTGTAGGCTTTAGAGATTTGCCAGTTACAATTTATCTACTACCTGTTGTGAAACATGGGTAACAAGATAATACAAGCAATTAGAAAAGCATTACTCGCTCCTCAAAGAAGTGTTATTTCCTTAAAAGCACGTTTCCAAAGGTAGACAATAGTATGGCGGTAATATTTTTTGTTTCCATCTTTTCCTAAAAGATTCTTTTTTTTTTCCCCTCACATCCTAAGCTAATCAGTGGTTCACAGGTGATTGCTAAATAATGTTAATATAGTAAAAATGCTCTATTGCCTGGAAGTAATATTAAAACTCAAGATCAAAATGAACATAACCATTCTGTGACTGTGATGTGGTCATCAAAAATTAAATAACTAAAATGTGTTCCTTGATTATATTTTCTTTTTGTTATATTGCTCTCTCCCCAGGCACTTCCTTAGTTATGCTCTATTAAGCTGTCTATAAATTTAGGGCTTGACATGCTCATCAGATGCATGTGCTCAGAAGAACAAAATGGAACATGGAAGAAGGTTGGTACTATACTTACCATAAATTATTTTGTCTTTGAGCTATAGATCTCCTTCCACAGCAGTTCCATGTGTTAGGGGACTCTCCACACTGCAGGAAGGAATTTAAAAAATCAGGATAGAATAGGAAGGAAGGAGATGGCTGTCACTCCCTGTATCATACTTCCAATAATATTAATAAAATTCTCTGTGAAATTCTCAAAATATATGTGTGTATTCACTTCTAGGAAGGTGTTGGTTCTGGATTCTGGCTACTACTTCCAGGGCTGTTTATGTATTTTGCATTAACAGTCATTAGACCGAACACAGAAACAATCCTGGGGCCTGGGATTAGGATCTCTTCCCACCTTTTTAAGAGTGCATTGTTGGGCAACAGAAATACTCTCCTTTCTTGCTCTCTTTCTGGCCTGCATAGTAGTGGTTGGGGACTCGCATGGGATAGAGAGGCTACGATTCCAAGCTTGTAAAGTATTCAACGCATCATAGATTGAGGACAGCAGAACTGTTCTCCCTATAACCACCCCATGCTCCTTCAGCCTATGTGCCCTAGCTGTAGGTGATAGAGTCATATTTCTTTATCTTTCTTCCTCTTTCTATCATTATTGTGTTCAGAGTTGGACATCTTTAACAAGAGGGACTGAAAGGACTCATCTCCTCAAATACTTTTTAGCTTGGTGGTTAGGGTGTTCTCCTGGGAGGAAGAAAATCAAATCCTCTCAGATAATAAAGAGTCTTAATGTGAGGTCTCCAATATCCTAAGTGAATACTCTGACTACTGAGCTGTTGAATAAAACGGGAAGGGATGCTGTAACCACCACTTACTTCAGCAGCTTTACTTTATGTGGTCGATCAGGTGTGTGCTGAGAGCTCCTATCAGACCAGGGCTCAATGGCAGAAAAGAAGAGTGCCTAATCTGTGGATCCCAAAGAAGCTTTGACATGAAGGTCATGCCAAGTTATTTAGCACTATCGAGACTGAGACAAGGTCTAGAAAGCAAGCTATCTGTATGTTTGGGCACTTGTGTGTGCCAACGACTGCCTATCAACCACGTGTGAAGCAATTCACTCATGTCTAAAAGTGAGTACAGCCTAAGCGTGCAAAATCCCATGCTGTTTTTGCTTATGTACTTAGACTAACTTACAATTTGCTTGCTTTGCACTGTGGATGTAGCACAGCTGTGGGTATGAGGGCTTAAGTATAGACAATCCTTTACTTACTGGCATTCCAAAAATTCCTTGTACAGGCAACTCACGCTTAACGCTGTTTCACTTAGCGCTATTTTGTTATAACGCTTATTTTACATTCATACCTGATTCCACTTAGTGCTCAGTCAGTTTCATTATAACACTCATGCACATCAAGCAGGGGGGAGAACATTAGCACCACAGTGCATCGGTGGCATGCAGTCTCGTTGTGCAATTTAGCCTGCCTGTGCCAGGGCCAGGTGTGGAGGGGCTATGACTTGCGCTGTGACTCATGCTGGGAGAGCCCCTAATGCCACGCACTGCTTCTGCCACTTGGAGTGACCATGACTGTGGCCATGACCATCACTCCTGCCCACCTCTTGGCATGGAGTGGATCAACAGTACCGGCTCTGCAGCCCAAGCCCGGGAAGGCGGCAACGGCACGGTACTGGCTGAGCTGGCCCTGAGCTACCAGGTTGCGCATGTCACTACTTCTGGGTGCCCTGGAAACAAATTATGTTTTTTTACATTAATTCTTTTGGGAAAATGGGTTTTGCTTAACGCTATTCTGCTTAATGCTCAGTTTTTCAGGAACCAATTAAGAGTGCTAAGCAGGGGTTGCCTGTACCTCCTATACACACTCTCACACTCTGTTCTTTGGAGGCTATATATAAAATGATGTATATAATGATATATTTATATCTATGTCATTTTTATGGTGCTTAACTCTTCATTTTCCCCTCTAGATTTACTTCAGATTTCCAGCACATAGTTAATCTCTCCTCTATCAAGTCAAAGATGTCCCCTCAACATACAGCTGAATGCTAGAGGAGCTTTCACTATTTTGTAAATATATGGAGGGAATATTTCTGTGAGCAGTAATATATACCTTGGCAATGATAGCACAAGATTCCTGGTTCCAGTTTGATCCATTGCACTGGGTTCTGGGGTCAGAACATGTAATTAAAGCAGCTTAAAGACATTAGCCAGAGCTTAAAGAGGTCTTGCATGTGCCCGTTTTTTGCTCCTGTTTTTCAAAGTTTAGTAAGGTGCTTACTAGTGTAGGAGGCCACCACCTTGTACAACTTCAGTATTCAATGGCAGGACTTGACCTGCAGAGAGGAAGAGGGGATGTTTTATGAGGGACCCAAAGGTCACACTGTGGACAACCCAATTCAAGGCAAAGTTACTTAGGAACAACTTGCTAAACATACTGTCCAGTGGATGTTTTGGAATGTTTTTATTAGGCCTGTTTGGTGGTGAAACTATGCATGTCCCCACAGAGGTAGAAGCAGATCCTCACTGTAACAGATAACCCTTACTGGATGGAGAAGAGATATGGAGGGACAGGAGTTGGAAGGGTTAAAAATAAGAGACTAACACAAGGGAGACAGGTGAGAGACTAGAGGATGGGTCCCTTTAAGTGATAAGACAGGTGATGGTAAAATGGCTCATAAATCAAGGAATTAGCATCTCATTCACAGTGCTGGGACTTGGGTCTGAGCATTAGACCTCTCTGCTTAAACCCCTGACCAGGGACCGGAAGAGAGGATAGACATGTATCTGTGTGGGACTGGAGTTAGCGTCCTGGAAGGCAGGCAAAGTAGTGGTAAGAAGCCCTGAAGCTGTAGCAAAAAGATTTGGTTGCAGGGAAGTAGAGGGAGAATGAGAAAAAGGGAAAATAGGTACTGAGGGAGAGGGTGACCCTCCTCTGAAAGGCCAGAACTTTTTGCTTTCATTACCTTTGTGATGCAACAGAGGTGGAGGATATTTATGTTATTAAGCAGATACTTGGTTATTGTGTTTTTTCTTAAAAACTGAAAAATCTGGAGGTTTGAATTTGGGACTATGAAAGTGGTGTATGAAGTCCCAGCAATACCTGAACAAGGAGACAGGGCCAGTGAGCACAGTTCCTGGGAAGGGCTGAAAGGAGAGGGCCTGGCCTGGTGAAGGTGAGCCCCAACAAGACTTTCTAATGCATGAGTGACTGGTTGTTTGCAAAAGTGAGAGGTCTTGGCAATATTCATAATATGAGACTAACCCTGGTACTGCTACCTGCCTCCCAAATGTAAATTTTTAAGATCAAATCATGACAGGTGTGAAAAGAAAGTGAAGCGGGGACCAGAGGAGATTGTGATAGGTGACTCTGCCCCCCAAGGGACTAGGAAAAACAGGCAGGTTAGCCCATTTGCAGGGTAGTTGTCACACTCACCTACTAGGTGCTTCCTGCCATGATTGTTGTTATTATATGGAAATTTAAAATGTGAAAAAGCTGTCCATAATTTATGCTCCAATGAATACTTCACTGTAGGAGAGGATAGTGTATAGGTAATGGCAGGAGCTATAGAAGGAATTTCCATAGCTCTCTGTTCTTCTTGTTGCTTCCCAGATATCAAAGCCCAAACATGACTTATGAGAACAGGCTGAGGGAACTGGGCTTATTTAGTCTGGAGAAGTGAAGAC
>NW_017729032.1:80477606-80483117 GCF_001723915.1 Gavialis gangeticus
TGGAGAAGAGAAGACTGAGAGGGGATAGCAGCCTTCAACTACCTGAAGTGTGGTTCGAAAGAGGATGGAGCTACACTGTTCTCAGTGATGGCAGATGACAGAACAGGGAGCAATGGTCTCAAGTTGCAGCAAGGGGATTTTAGGTTAGATACTAGGAAGAATTTTCTCATTAGGAGGGTAGTAAAACACTGGAACAGGTTATCCAGACAAGTGGTGGAATCTCCATCCTTGAAGGTTTTTAAGTACAGGCTTAGACAAAGCCTTGGCTGGGATGATCTGGTTGGGGATGGTCCTGTTTTGAGGAGGAGGTTGGACTAAACGACCTCCTGAGGTACCTCCCAACCCTAATTTTCTATGATTCTGTGGCATTTATAGTAAGGTTTGGTTTAAATGGTGATTTTGCATTGTTCAAGAAAATCATGAAATTAAGTGATTTTCATGAAAAATGATATTTGTAATGAAATGCCATTATATGGCCACTTGCTGGGGAGTTCCCAGTGGCATCTCTGGTCGGGGTTGGGCAGGCAGTGAGAGGGAAGTGCTTGGTGTTGCCCCAGCAGGTGTCCTACATGTGGGAGCAGAGCAGAGGGCAGGGGCGAGGGCAGTGGCAGGTGAGACTGAAGGGCAGTGGCCCCCTGTGTATGGGCAATGCCACCTGTGCTCCAGTCCCCCCACCTTCCTCATAACACTTTATGCCCTCCCCCACTGGACACTCCTGATCCCTGATCCTGGACTCCGCCAGTCAGACGACCCTGACAGCCTATCACAGGACATGGGGAGTGCCATGAAAATGGCAGCCCTTGCCATGATTGGGCCACAATATCCATGAGCTGGGCCTGTGATTTAAACCAGACCTTACTTGAAGGTTTATTGCTTCACACTTTTTGCACCTTGTTTAACACTTTTTACCTTGGTTTATAATACCAAAAGGGGACTTTTACAACTGTTGAGAGGCAGCTGATCTGACTGAAATTTTCTTTTGGTTCTCTTTGACATACCTGTTAGTTTAATAAATTGCTATTGCTGTGTTTAGCATTGGTTATTCTGCACTTCCTTGAAAGGAAATGAACAGCCTCATTTATGCAAAAAGCTTTTATTGAACTATCAAAAAAACACAAATCATTTTGAAAAACTAAATTATATAGTACCCTATGAGTCAAACCTCAGAAAAAAAGAGATTTACACTTAAATGGATAGCAAAAATAAAAGCCTTTCACCAATGCAGGCCATAAAATTAATCAGGTATGGTCAACTCCCATCCATCCAGGCACTCTTCTGTGTTTCAAAACTGAATAAAATATAGCACCGTTAAAAATTCATAAGCAGGTCCAACAGTAATACAAAATAAGAAAACAATGCATCTATTTGCAATCAGTTACCCATTAACATCTCCCTTAAGGGTCAGGATATCAACATCTATATCATCTCTAATTTCCCTTGCCTTCCTTGAACTAGCAGAGGAAACCATCAGTGTCCAGGATCCACTACCTATTAGAATATTTGCCTCTAGCTGTGCAGATCCTGTACATGGCATAGCAGGTTACAATTAGACACCCAGGGCAGAATTCTGTTTAATTTAGTGGATGACCAAAGTGCAGATTGTGACCAACTGAGTTACTCAACTAAAGTATAAGAGTGACATTATTTCCCCTCCTTGGAGTTGCACAGATGTACCCTATTCCTAAAATGGGGGATTGGGGCAGTGGTGGTGTTATAAAACTAGGAGGGATAATAGAATAGTGTTTTCAAGACTTTCATCCACATGGCTTCTTACACAGCATTAACGGGGCTTCAACTTACTAGATGTTGTATACTCTGCTACCATCCAGCAACTCCTAAAAGCCTATCGTTGAAGGGATATATTTTGGAGATGTGACAGGAGATATATAGCAAGGTTTAAAAAGATTCAAGAGGGAACACAGTGGAATAGTCTGCAAAGTATCTTCTATCCTTGTATGCTACATACAATATACACATGCAAGGAGTTTTGGGAAGTAACAGGAAAAGCTGAATTTTATTCATAGTAAGGTGGTAAGACATAATAAGATAATGCCTGCAAATGTTATAAGTGTTGATGTGTAGCTTTTCCAGAGGGATAAGCACTGGAGAAAAATGGAAGGCATTGAAATGTGCATCAAGAATGTACATATTTGTTCTGAGGGTCAAAACAGAGCGAGTGGTAGATTTCCTGGAGTGTATCTGCATGAATATAAAGGGGGAAAAGAAAAGTAATACAGTTTGGATAGATGTCTACTTTATTAAACAGAATCAGAGAAAAGATGATGAATGAGGCATTCTTGAAGGTGTTAGTAAGAATATCTAAAATTTATGAGCTTGTACTAATGAAGGATTTGAATTTTTCTGCTGCTTAGTGCAAGAAAAATGTACCAAAAGATAAAGGACCAGGTTCCATTCCACCAGCTGGGTGTATAAGTGGATTTAGATACTTAAGTGTGATCCCATTCCAACCTGCTTGAGTCCCTAAACACGGATACAAAGGGTGGGTGCCTCTTCCGCTTTCTTCATGCTTTTTTATGAATCAATCTTATGGTAAGTGCTTAATAAAATAGATGCATTAATAGGTTTTTAGGAGCAATAGGGGGGAACAGAAACACACTTAAGCATCTTAAATATACTTAGATGCATTTAGCACATGTAGGGACTACTTTATGTTTCATAGGCCTCCCTCTACATGTGACAGTAAAGGCATGATTAAGTTGTAATCATGTTCAACTATATGGTGTGATAAGACAAGCAATAAGTTACAAAGTTATTCCACAAAAACTGTAATAACTTTATAGCCTGTTCTAACGGCACCATTAATTAAATTGATGTGTGACCAAGTACTCCCCTGGCTCCCACCAGCTGGGGGGCTTCCAGGCACAGGGGTGTACCACCCACTGCCAGCCCTGCAGATGACAAGCTTCACAGTGACAGCAGCATTCCCCGCACTGCCCCATTGTGAGCCTCATTAACTGTGGGACTTACAGTGGGGTGAAGACTGCCACTGCTGAATGGCATGACAGGGAACATAACTGTGTGGATTGTGTATTAGATCCCATTATGGCTTTACCTGCACATGTAGAGGGGCCAATAAATTTAAGGGAACAACTAGTATTTCATTTATTTTAGATCTGGTTGAAGCCAATAGGGATGATCTGGTTACAAATATTGAAGTGGTTGGAAACTTGGAAGGAACTTTTCATGATATGATAGAATTCATGATTCTAAGGCAAGAAAGAGAGGAGAGCAGCAATGCAAATATGTTAGACTTCAAAAAAGGCACATTTCAACCAACTCAGAGAAATAGCAGATAAGCTGTCATGTACATGGATAGACATGAAAAGGAAAAGGAGGCCAAGCAGGCTGGCAGTTCCTAAAGGATATAGTATCGGAAGCATCAAGCTATTCAAATGTTGAGGAAAGATAAGAAAAAACCTGCACAAGACTGATGTGGTTATACAAGGAACATTTTAACTAATTTAAAGATTAGATTAAACTGACAATGGAAGAGGAGGATGTTACTTAGGACAAATAAAAAGGAACAACACAAATATATAGAGATAAAAATCAGGAAAGTAAATGTAAAAAATGACTTGCAAGAAATATTAAAGGAAACAAGAAGGATTCTAAAAATGTGTCAGCCAAAACCTAAACAGTGAAACTGTGGATATTTTGTATAACAGAAAAAATGAACTATTAAGAGAAGATGGAAATAGGGTAGAGCTGCTCAATGCCTACTTTGCTCCAGTTTCATAAATAAAAAATGGAAACAGATGACTAGCAAAATAATGTAAGCAGGGAAGTAGGAAGGATATATATCATGATAAATTATGAAAGTGGCAGAGAACTTTTGACTAGTATAAAAAAAAAAAAAATCAGCAGGATCTGACTGAATTCACCACAGGATATTGAAATAGCTAGCCAAAGACCACTTGGAGCCACTGGCAGTAATATTTTCAAATTCATGGATGACAGAACTGGAGAACGGCCAACTTAGCGTTCATCTCTAAACAGATAAATAATAAATAAATAAGGCTGTGGAGAATTGTAAGTCAGTTGCAATTCACTACTTGGGAAGTTACTTGAGAAAATCATAAAAAAAAAAATCAATTTTCAAATATTTGGAGAAGAGGATGTGAACAAGGTTTTGATACACTTCGTCCTGTAAATACTGCTCAGATGATAACCAAGTTGGTACTGCTAAGTAAAATGTCAGGCTGTTGGTAGTAGATATTTGCAATATAATTCTCAAAATAGTTTACCCTTGGGTTGTGTATTTAAAGAACATTCCTGAAATAATAATTGGTTTTCAGAGAATGGGGTTTTGAAAATGCTGAGGGGCCATCAAGAGTATGTATGCGTCCACTGGCACAATTTATCTCAGAAGATATTGTATCCCTGTTTGTTAACAGGAATGGAACGGTGGTCACTCAAATACTGTTGATGGCCCCAGAGCATTTTCAGAACCCCATTGTCTGAAAACCAACTATTGTTTCAAGCATATTCTCTGTATCAATACACAACCCAAGGGTAAGAAACCTTAAGAATTGTATTGCAAATATCTACTACCAACAACCTCATCAGAGGAGATCAACAGCAAATAGACAGAGCCCTTTTCTTCCTAGCACCACCTGGGATGATGAGGAACAATGGTAATAAGCTGATGGAGAATAGGTTTAGGTTAGAGATCAGAAGGCAATATTTTACAGTTAGGGTGGCCAAAATATGGAACCAACTTCCCAGGGAAGTGGTCCTCGCCTCTACCTTAGGCAAATTGAAGAGGAAGTTGGATGATCACCTGTCTGGGGTCTTGTGAACCCAGCATTCATTCCTGCTTGTGGCAGGGGGTCAGGCTAGATGATCTGTTCAGGTCCTTCCTGACACTAGCTACTATGAAACCTAATATTTTACTTACCAGTACCAATTTGATTATCATTTGAGCAGTACTTGTCTGAGATAGTAAAGCAACCTGTGTCTGCTCTGGTAGTCTGTGTGGCTTGGAAATGGCATTTAAAGGTCTATATTTTTGAAAATTGGCTTATAGGTCTGCATTATAAGGTTTCAAGATGCGCAGCAGGGGTTAATTGGATTTCTAAGAGCCTGGGTTTCACACACACTGTTCCATATAGCCCTGGAAGCAGACAGGCTGTCTAGCATGACAAGGCCAGATGAACACAGCCTGAGAATTGAGGGAGGTATGCCATAACCCGTGATCACAGCCTTCAAGGCAGACAGGTTGTCTAACACAAAAACAACACAAAGCCTGGGAACCAAGAAAGTATGTACCATACTGTCCCATAACACGAGATAAGTAACACCAGCTACAATGTCCCAGATTGGTTGTGGGGGGGGCGGAGGCCGAGTCCTGGTTTTGGAGGAACAGACCTGGAAGGAGAAGGCCCAGAAGGCTATGTGGATGTGTGAGCACAGAGAAACAGCCAACCAGAGATTTCCTAGATTTCCTAGACATTAGGGCTGGAAGGCACCTCAGAAGATCATCGAGTCCAG
>NW_017729032.1:80483813-80484717 GCF_001723915.1 Gavialis gangeticus
AACCTTGCATTTTTCAGTGTTAAACACCATCAGGTTGTCAGCCGCCCATTTCCTGAGCCTACCAAGGATAGCCTGGATCACCCTCCTGTCTCCAGATTTGGTGTCATTGGCAAAGTTGGCCAGTCTGCTTCTGATACCAATGTCCACATCATTAATGAAGATGTTAAATAGTATAGGCCCAAGGACAGAGCCTTGCAGGACTCCACTAGTCACAGGGCACCATGACAATTGACTTCCATCAACCACCACCCTTTGGGTCCAACCACGGAGCCAATTCCCTACCCAGTGGATCATGGTGTGGCCGAGGCTACAGTTAGCCAGTTTTACTAAGAGGTGATCATGGGATACCAGATCAAAGGCTTTTTTAAAGTCAAGATATATGACATCAATCTCTTCTCCCTTGTCAAGGTGATAGGGCATCTGGTCATAGAAGGAAGTAAGATTGGTTAAGCTAGACCAACAAAGCCATGCTGGCTATTCCTCAGGATGTTGCCATCAGCCAGTCCGTTAAGAATGGCTTCTTTGATAATCTTTTCTAAGACCTTCCCTGGGATAGAAGTCAGGCGGATGGGCCTATAGTTCGCCGGATCCACTTTCTTCCCTTTCTTGATGATAGGCACCACATTGGCTTTCTTCCAATCATCAGGCTCTTCAGAGTGCCAGGAGTTGTTGAAGATCCATGCCAGGGACGAGGCTGTGATGGTAGCCAGCTCCTTGTGTACTCTGAGGTGTAAACTGTCAGGGCCAGCTGGCTTGAAGGTGTTCAGCCTCTCAAGGTGTTCCTTCATGAGGTCAGCATTGATGGGGGGTAAGGAATCTCCCTCACCCGGGCCTCCCTGTCTCATAATGGGCAGGGGCATCCCATGGGACTGGTGAAAAACCAATGCAAAGTACCCATTTAGCA
>NW_017729032.1:80484772-80487566 GCF_001723915.1 Gavialis gangeticus
CGTTGGTTGTCAGTTGTCCCATCTGGTTTAGCAGGGGTCCAATGTTGCCCTTGCTTTTTCTCTGGCTCCCCACATATCTAAAAAATGACTTTTTAATCGTCCTTGATATTTGTAGCCAATTGGAGTTCTGTCACAGCCTTAGCTTTCCTGGTTTGCTCCCTGCAGGTCTGGACCAGTGCAGAGTATTCCTCCTTGGAGGTGGATCCAGTCCTCCATCCTTTGTAAGTCTGTCTTTTTAGACATAGGAGGTGCACTAGTTCCCTGGAGAGCCAAGGGGGATTCTGTGCCCTTTTGCTGCCTTTCCTCTGAGATGGGATAGACTTTGCTCGTGCATCCAGGATTACTCCTTTGAGGAGCAACCACTCATCCTGAACTCCCCTTCCCTTTGGGTTGTGGCCCTTTAGGGCCTCCCTGACAAGCCTCCTGAGCTTGTCAAAGTCAGCTTTCCTGAAGTCGAGGAATTCTGTATTGCTGACCAACTTGCCAGCTTTATGGAGAATGGTGAAAGTGATCAGGTCATGGTCACAGTCACTCAGCTTCCCTTTGATCATTAAGTCGTTGATTAGGTTGTCTCCCATTGCCAGAACCAGATCAAGCAGCGTTTTACCTCTCGTCAGCCCATCGACTTCTTGCGTCAAATAGAGCTCATCCACACATGAGAGAGAGCTTTGCGACCACTTGGATTTGGCCGAGTGCTCTTCACACAAGATGTCTGGGTAGTTTAAGCCTCCCATGACAACCATGCACCGGAAGTGTGTGGCCTCAGCCAAATCCCTGGTGAACTCCTGGTCAAGCTCTTGATCCTGGCTTGGAGGTCTGTAGTAGACTCCCACCATTGTGTCCCCTGTGCCATGTTCGCCACTGATTTTAACCCAGAGAGTCTCCAGTCATCTACCCTGGTCGCCAACATCAGCTTGCAGGGACGTGTAGCTTTCCTTGACATAGAGAGCTACACCCCCTGCCCCTTTTGTCCACTCGATCCCTCCTGTACAGGGTATAGCCATTTAAACTTGTGGTCCAGTCATGGGTGAAGTCCCACCAGGTCTCCCTATGACATCATAGTTATTTGTGTTAAGCAGGAGGACAAGTTCCTCCTGTTTGTTCCCCAAGCTCCTGGCATTTGTGTACAGGCAGGCAAGTGTCCCTTTGTGGGTCCTTGCCTTGGCAGCAGCTCACTCCAGGGCAGGGGCAGGGATGGGGTCCCTTAAGTGTCTTGGCCTGCTGGCTTTGCAAGGGTTGTTCACTGAGCCAGCAGTAGAGGTAATGCCCCATCCCCTGGTGGGCTTAGTTTAAAGCCCGATGGAGCAGGTCAGCCAGTCTGGCTAAGAAGAGTCTCCTCCCCAGCAGAGAGAGGTGGAGACCATCCCTTCCCAGCAGCTCACTGCCTCTGTCACCAAAGAGCGAACTGTGGTCATGGAAGCCAAAGCCTTCCCAATGACACCAGCACCACAGTCTTTGGTTCACTACCTCGATCCTCCTCTCCCCCCACAGTCCATACCCGGAGACTGGGAGGATTGAAGAGAACACCACTTGTGCCCCCAACCCCTTAAGCCCCACTCCCAGATAGCCATGGATGAAGTCATCAAGGGGGAAGGAGAATACAAAAGCAGAGATTAGAGAGTAACAAAAGGTCCCCTACCCAGGTTCTTCCTTCTTCTCCTCCCTGAGAGGAGTCCCTCCTCCTCATCCCTCCCTTCGTCCCATCCTTCCCTGTTTTCATTCCTCCTTCTCTTCCTCCCTGTTTCTCCCCATGTTGTTCCCTGAAAGGGGTCCCCATCCCCAACCCTGTTCCTCAGGAAGAGTACCCGAGGCCACCATAGACCAAGGGCAGCCTGTCTCATGCACCTCATTGGAGGGGGGACGTGGGCCTCAGCATCTCACCTCCAGGCTGCTGGTGTAGCAAAACCCCCCAGTTCTTTTTTTTTTTTTTTTTTTAAATGCATTCCCTGCCCTTTTCTAACCATTTCTAATTTTCTTTCTGACCTCTCTATCCCTTAAAAGTAGTTATTAGTAGTATTAGGTAAGCTAAGTTCTTACATTCCCTTATGACAAGCCCCCTTTTCTCATATTGTAAATAATGTTTTGTTAGATTTGTATGGATACTTACTGTTGTGTACTGTATTATCATCATTTTCATATTGATTTTTATTGTTTCATATGGATATTGTATGGTTTAGGCCTATGTTTGTAAGTGAACCAAAGTAATGTCAAGTTTCCATTTTGTATATCAAACCTCCATCTTTTGTCCTCTGCCCGGGCATCCTGTGTTGTAACTGTGTGACTCATGTACCCCTCCTATGTAAGTTGGTTTCCAGATGAATGGGAGTGATTGGGAATGACTGCAATACAATGGTAGCAGGCCTCTACTGAATAGCCTGTAATGACCAGGCCATCACCTCGCATTGATTCATCCAGGAACCATGGAGACAAGAACCCAGCATTCGAAAAACAAAAAAAGACCTTGGAGAACCAGCAACTCTACCATTGTACCCCACCATTACAGACACCTAAAACTGCACATCCCTACCTGGAGCACACATGCTCAGTACACCAGGGGCTAACACTTGGCTGGGCATGCCTCCTGTCACTAGGGTTACACAAGGTCCGTGTCACGGAGTGGGACCTAGGAGTGGCCGTGATCCCGCTAGTGCCCCCTACCGTGCCAAATTAGCGACCCAGCACCCTCTATTCTCGCCCGCCACGTCTTGGTGGTTTATAGTTTTATATAGGAGTCTGCCTTTAGTCCACCTGGACACGGTGCTATAACTATCCGGGCTCCTACTGTCTATGGGGT
>NW_017729032.1:80487673-80490678 GCF_001723915.1 Gavialis gangeticus
GCGCCCCTGGGCTTGCCACGCAACCGGCGCCCCTGGGCTTGCCACGCAACCGGCGCCCCTGGGCTTGCCACGCAACCGGCGCCCCTCTAGTCGGCAGCCCTCTTGGACTCCCGACCAATATTCTTTCCAGTAGGGCTCAGGCAGCCTGAGCCTTACCTGGCCCCTGTGCCCCTTCGGGGTCCCACCCCTGTAGAGTCCTCTGGGACTCTGCCCGGTCTGCACCCCAACTGGGGTTTCTATCAATCCGATGTGCCCCTCCTGGGGCTTCTTTCCAATACGCGCCCACACCTGGGGCGTCTCAATGGGGTTAACCCCCGTCCGGGCTTCACCCCACCAGGCAGTACCCCACTGGGTCTGCCTCCATGCTTTCCACGGTCCGGGATCAGGTGGCCATAGCCGTGCCTGGCCCGCTTGACCCACCGTTAGGGTCTTCTGCCCTACTTGAGACCCCAGCCCGTGAGGGTGAAAACTGGAGGAGCCCAGCTCCCACACACCACGCCACAACAGCGCCAAACAGCTGTGCCTCCCCGGCACTGCTCTGTGCCCCTACAGGGCACCCAGGAACCCCCAGACTACTGGGGAGCTCCCGTGAGACCTCCTCACACCCCTACAGCCTCACCCGGTCCTCTGGTATAACAATATCCAACAAGGAACAAAAAACCACGAGCCAACCGGCTACAACACAACCATAAGCCTTCTGGCTATAATGCACCCTCCGGTCCCACAGGCTTCTCCTGCCCAGCCTCCTGGTCAGGGTTCTCCCTACCCTGTAACTTGCTGCAGCTGCTTGGTTTATCAGTCTGCTCAACCCAGCTCAACTCCACTACAGAGCTCTTGTTCCTCCAGCAGCCAGAAGGTAACTGCCAGCCAGGCTCCGGCCTGGGCTGTTTATAAGGGCCTGGCCCTGCCCCCTTCTGGTCACCTGACCAACATGGTTGCCCCAGCAACCGGCAGCTGAGCTGCCCTGGTGATTGGCAGCTGTTCTTAACCCTTTTCTAGGCACAAGGCACCTACGTGACCTTGTGACAGTCTGCCCCTATACAAAGGGGCAGTGAAGACAGACCCAGTGGGAATGCCATTTCTGTCTGAACCAGACCAGCTCCATGTCACACTGCCTATCCACCCCAGAGGCCCTGCCAGTGACCCCCTCTGAACAACAGTGAGCTGAAGGAGATGCCGACTGGCCATTGAGGACCAACTTTCAGCCTGGGATAGGTAGGTATCACCTGCACATTTTCTGCTCCAATTTGGACTCTCTCTCTCTCTCTCCCCTCCCAGACTTCAGCCCCTGTACCAATCCTCTTATTGTGTCACCATCTCCCCTGTTCAATAAAACCACTGTCATTTGTGACCCCGAGTTGGGTTGTATTTTACTGAGCCTCAGTCTCTTCCCCATCTTAAATTCTGGTCTCTGTCTCTCTCTCTCAGCTTTCCCCTGCCCCACTTTTCCCTGCCACCTCTCAGCTCCTCTCTGTCCCTTCTCTGTTCCCCTGCTGCAGCCTTTTGGCCTTGTTGCTTTCTGCTGTCCACCACCTTCTTTCCATATTTTTCCACAGCCCTTCCCACCATTTCTGTCACTTCTAGCCTCCTGGCCCCATTTCTGCTTTCCACCACCTCCTTCCCATGTCTTTCTGCAGCTCTTCCTGCCACTTTTAGCCTCTCAGCACCACTCATTTCTGCCTCCTGATGCTTCTCACCACTCTCCATCTGCCTTTTGTTCCAAACCTTTTCTGTCCCACCCCCTGTGTTATCCAGCTTTCCCCCACACCCTCTCTAGTCGCCCCCACAGTCCTCTGGCCTGCCACCAACTTCCCCACAGCTCCTTTGGGCTCATTTCCCAGCAGCCAGAGCCCTTCTCCAGCTCCTGGCTCTAGCAGCCCCTCCCCCTGTAGATTTCTGAGCTCCCTGGCAGTCCCTCTCTAGCACTCCTGGTTCCCAGAGCCAGCTCCCAGTTTCCTCTGCACCCTCTCTAGCTCCCCTGCACTCTCTTTCCCAGTTTTCCTCTCCCCACTTATCTTTTGGCTCTGCTTATCTGTAGCTCCGGCTTTGGTACAAGCCTCTGTGCCGGCTTCTCTCCAGCATCACTCCCCTGTTCTGCAGGCTTTGGGTGTTGTCCTTTAATCAAGTAAGGTCAATTAACTTAAAGTAACCCCCAAGCCTCAGTTCTTCAGCCCAGCTCTCTCTAGTCTACTGGTTCTAATCCTGGTCCTGGTAACTTTCACTCCCAGCATCTTTCGCTCCCTACACTTCTACTTTCTTACCTTAAACTTTCCCCAGGTATCCCAAGTACACCAAGCACATGCATACATACACATCACAACACTTAAGTTAGGAACTCACCTGTGTGTACATGTAGGTGAGTGGTATGTATGTGAACTGATATACATATATGTCACTGTGTGCATGATATACAAATTACTGATGTATGTGTGTATTGGGTGCGCAGGCATTGATAATTGATTCTGGTGTAATTTTTGGTCTGTATAGTGTGTGTAGGTGTTTGAACTGGTGACAGGTGTGCATATGCCTAGGCTGGTAATTGACTGTGTATATATGTGTGTGTGTATGCACCTAATTGATTTCTCTGTTTGTGCATGTGCAATTGTACACTGCGCCTTCCTGTCTAGCAGTGCAATTTTGAGATCCTGGGAGTTGGCCTGACCTCACAGGGCAACACTGGCACCTAAGAAAAAGCACTTCAGGGTGGAGCTTTCAACCTGACCAGATGTACTTTGACATTGATGACAGCCCTAGGATTGCTAGATATAGAATTGTTTGATTGTATTGTTGCTTTTTTGTCATCACTCTGTATCAATATATTTGCCTATTGTCAACTGGCAGGTTTTGTGGTTGGTCTGAGGGTTGTGCTTACCTGGAACAAGGGTATAGGGGCTGGGTCCAAATCTAGTGTCAACAGTCTGGTGCTGGAAGGTTTGGGCAAACTACTCAAGCAGGTCTGTAAAGACCTGATTCTGCAGTCACTGCAGGTCATCCTAGATCTGAAA
>NW_017729032.1:80495678-80498516 GCF_001723915.1 Gavialis gangeticus
GTACTCCAGCTGCGGCCTGACCAGTGCCGCATAGAGGGGGAATATCACCTCCTTGGACCTGCTTGAGATGCATCTGTGGATGCATGACAAGGTACAGTTGGCCTTCCTGACTGCATCCCCATACAGCCAGCCTATGTTCATCTTGGAGTCAATGATGACTCCAAGATCCTTTTCTGCTTCTGTACTGACAAGAATGGAGTTCCCCAACCTGTAGGTATGGTGCCGGTTGTTCCTCCCCAGGTGCATCACTTTGCACTTGTCGGTGTTGAATCCCATCTTATTCTCAACTGCCCACCCCTGTAACCTGTCTAGGTCCGATTGTAGCCTATTCCTCCCTTCTAGCATGTCCATGGATCATGATATAATCCTACTATGTAGTATTAGTCCTCCTGTTCAAGGAATGCTAGCATAGAAATGGGGATTGGATAGGATTTGCAAGACTTATCAAGTCTGCCTAAACTTCCATAAATTAATTGTCCTCTTTCTCCAAGTTCAGCACCCTTCTTTGTATGAGAAAGTTCTCATTATTGGTCAGAGGCATGTCTCTGCATTTCACAAATGGTGCATTCATGGTCAGAAGCAACTGATCTAACCAATACAAATGCATAGGTGTGAGGAGCATGAGGATGTGCAACAGCCTCCTGTGGTTTCAAACTAAAATAATTTGTGCCTTTAGGGCCAGGAAGGAAACACAAATTTTCCTGTGATGCACCAGTTCCTAGAAAGGCCCCATTTTGTGTGACACTGAGAAACCTGGGATTTATATCCAGAAATTCTACTACCAGGCATGTGTATCAGGAGCAGCAGTGTGGGAAGCATATGTACTCAGAACATACTACATGTACAGTAATTCCATTTAGAGAATTCGAGGTTTTCTCCTAGCTTGTGCTCATGTTGGCATTAATCGAGGTGTAAGTATATGCTATGTACATGCTGCTAGTGGGACACATCAAGGAAAATTAAATGTCAGAAACTTACACTCTTTAGGTATACAGGATGTAGCCATGTTGGTCTGCAGGCAAAAGTACTCAGAACCCTTGAAGAGGTGATATCTTTTATTAGATCAACCACATCAGGGGTGTCCAACCTTTTTGAATGTGGGGCTGGATCATGAACTTTTTATCACCCAGTGGGCCGGCGAGCCATATTCAAAGACTTCACAGGAAGCGGTATCTCATCACCCCCCGAAACAAAAGTATAGTGTTTACTTTTGTTTCCAGTTGCAGCATCTCAGGCCTCAGAAAACAGCTTGGAGGGCTGCATGGGGGCCTGTGGGCTGTATGTTGGACAAGCCTGAACTAGATAGTTGCAGAAAATGAATTTTAATTTCCACCTGGGAGAAATTTTACAGTCTTTGCATTCTCCTATGCCTGAGGAAGGGTATGGGTGGCCCAAAAGCTTGCAAATAAAGACATTTATTTGCAACTATCTAGTTTGTCTAATAAAACATATCACCTCCCCAAGATTTCTGAGCCTCTTTAGGTGGTACTGAGCAGAGGTAAATTTTACCTGATGTCACAGTTAGATGCTTAAGTCCCTTTGTGGGTTTAGCCGTAAAGCCTTGATTCATCAACTTGGCCAAGTATTAGTCAGTCCAAGGGGGAGATATAATAGTTGCAAATGTGAAACCTATTCAGAAGCAGGTGTTGGAAGTAGTGGAATGGAGAGAATAATACATCATCTGCATTTAAACAAGGTGTTAAGGTTATTTCAAGAAACAACAGATGTATAAGTAAGAGAATATACTGGAGACACTATTCAGGGGCATTCTCTTGGGAAATGCTTTGAAAATTGTAATTTAATCAAGGCAAATGAATATGTTTTCAGAAAACATTTGAATTTTATTAAAGAGTTAACTAAAGTTGATGAAAGAAAGCCTTGAACATAATTTGCCTGTACCTTAATTTCCTCCTGCATTTTCAAAGCACTATGCAAGCTGTTAGCTATACACTTCCCTTGAGAGATGGGACTTGTAAAACTGAAACCTTGTTCTCTGCTTTGAAAATGTAGGTGCAAGAATGCTTTCAGCATATACCCAAACAAACAGCAAATTGATTAGATGGATGACCTATTGGCTTGGAAAGGGTAATTGTCAAATATGTAGCTAGGATGAAATTCCCAATGATAAGTTCACTTTGCCTTGCATAGCAATACCCTGCAAGGAAGAATGTGGAGATAAAATTTCCTGATACGAGGAAAGACTAGTAGTGACCAGTGGATATGGAAGGTACATTTCAAAATGTACATGAATAGACTAGAAGCCTAGTTTGATAGCAATGTATGCAATCAGTACTGAGAAATGTAAGGTGCTCAAACTTGGGCCAACATGATTTTGAAAATAAAGCTTAAATAATTAGTCTCTCCACAATTCTCAAAAGTATCTGAGAACAGGGATGGAGAAAACTCTTAAAACTTCAGAACAGTGCTTAACTAAAAGACTACAGTGCAACTAAGAAACAAGACAGTATAAGCAGGTTGCCTAGCTTGCTGGCTTCTGCAGGACTAGGGACAGACATTCAAAAATTCGCTAGGGGAGTCCCTGTTCCCCTGAGTGCCGCAAGGAGTGACCAGGAACAACGGTCACAAGCTGGCGGAGGGAAGGTTTAAGTTGGACATCAGGAGGCGCTACTTCATGGTCAGGGCGGCTAGGGTCTGGAACCAGCTTCCAAGTGAGGTGGTGCAGGCTCCCACCCTGGGGGTTTTTAAGAGGAGGTTGGATGAGCACCTTACTGGGGTCGTTTGACCCCAGTGCTCTTCCTGCCATGGCAGGGGGTCAGACTAGATGATCTGCTCAGGTCCCTTCCAACCCTAGAAACTATGAAACTATGAAAAAGCCTG
>NW_017729032.1:80503516-80529277 GCF_001723915.1 Gavialis gangeticus
CAGCAGGCGCTAGGGGAGTCCCTGTTCCCCTGAGTGCCGCAAGGAGTGACCAGGAACAACGGTCACAAGCTGGCGGAGGGAAGGTTTAAGTTGGACATCAGGAGGCGCTACTTCATGGTCAGGGCGGCTAGGGTCTGGAACCAGCTTCCAAGTGAGGTGGTGCAGGCTCCCACCCTGGGGGTTTTTAAGAGGAGGTTGGATGAGCACCTTACTGGGGTCGTTTGACCCCAGTGCTCTTCCTGCCATGGCAGGGGGTCAGACTAGATGATCTGCTCAGGTCCCTTCCAACCCTAGAAACTATGAAACTATGAAAAAGCCTGAGCCTGAATTGATTCACTCTTTGCAGTTTAGTCTAAGCTGAGCAGCTTAAACTGATTAATAACTGGACAGACATAATCTGTTAAATCAGGAAATGCAGCCACATGCCTGCAGTGGCTCAAGCCAGAAGCTACAGGGTGCTAGAGTATGCCTGCTAGCCACTGCCAAAGGGGAGGGAAGAGAGACATTCTCTAAGGCTCTCATCCCTCCCTGCTGGAGTGGAGAAGGTGTGGCCAGGCACCAGCCAGGGCTAACATGACACACGGGACTGCAGCCATCAGCCGGGGAGTGGCACAGTTGTTGCCAGACTGATGAGTGGGGATGAGGAAAAAGTCTTTTAGCTGAAGCCAGCATGTATTGGACACAACAATTTGCAAAGCATACAACAGGAAACTACCAAAAATCATAGCCTAAGATAAGATACAGCCCTGTAAAACACAGCATACACAACTTAATCTATCTTAAAATGCAAACTAGGAAGACAAGAGAAAGCCTTGTATAAGTCTTACATAATTCTGTGTCTCCTTACAGCCAGACATTCAGAAAGGGCTTTCTTTAGGCATTACCACCTTTTACAGGTTCTGCTTTATATTGTAAATGTAGCTCTCTGCAATCTTTGATGCAGCTGTCTGTAACTTCCCTTAACTACATCTCCAGCACATATGTGTGATGACTGTCAGATTTTTGCCAACACTTCCCACCTCTGTCTGGTCCCGCAGGGTTTAGCTCTAGGCTCACAGATGCAAGTCTTGGATCTACACAGAGGGGACTAGCCTGCCTTTCTTTCCCCCCACCTCTGGGACCCTCTGTGGAACGAATCCCTTCCCTGCCTGGCTGCAGACAAGCTACAGAGACTGCAAGCACCCCAGGAGTTCTGGGAGAGAGAGGGGACAGAGGGAGGAATTAACCCACTCCCTGCCTGGCTGCAGGCAAGTTGTGGAGGTATGGCTGGGGCTGGCAAACCCCAGGTGCAGTCTGCAGAGTTTGCCAATGGCGGGGGGAGAAGACAGTGGGAGGAATTTGCCTCAGGGGCTATGGCAGGCCAGCATCTGGAAACACCTTGCCCCTGCTCCAGCTAGAGAGCAGAGGGGAGGGGTCAGCCTAGCTCTCTGGAGCAGAGAGGAGAGCCCAGCCCAGCCCAGCGATCATGCCAAGATATTGGAGGAACCTGGTTTAACTTAAACCAGGAAGGGGTCTGAGACAGACAATGCATAAATTAGTTTGAGCCAAATCAGATAAGTCTGATACTACATTCAACAAGGTTTCTCTCACACTGGCCATTTTCAAACTGATATATGTGCACTGAAAGTCTGCTGTTACGGGTCTGAACGGGTTTCTGATCACATATACTAGTTTATGTGTAATGTCTGTCCCTAACCCAGGTGAGTTTTGCTCCCTGAGGAATTCTTCAGCCAGTCCTCCCATATAAAACACAATATTTAAATGACAAACAGGCAAATAAATAAGGAAACACAACAAAATCTGTCTGCCCTGCCCAAAATCTGGGAGCCCTTTGGCTCTGGCCCCCTGCACAGAAGCCTGGTTCTTCCATGTAGCAAGCTGTTCAGCTCAGAGCCTGCTTCCTTTTTTTCTTGAAAACTGTACCCTCACGGTGTGCCTCCTTTCAGCTTTCTCCTCTGGGGTACTAAGCTCCACTTATTAATAGAAAGCCCACAGCTGAATATCCTTATCAGGGCTGGCTTCCCCTTCTCAAGGGGACAGACCACCCACCTTGTTACAGACTGTCTTTTTATGATTAAAATGTTTATATGACATTATATGTGCATGAGGCATGACAACATGTTTATGGCCAAGAAATTTATGCACAAGCACAGCAGTATTGTCCTCTATTGATTTCAGTGGGGGAAGGATTTGGTTGTAGATTAGAAAACCTATGACCTGATTCAGAGAAGAACTGCTCTTTGCAGAGGAGAGGGAAATTTGTATAAGTAGCAATGTGATTGTTTGCTTTCACAGGATGTACATCATAGGCCAGATCCCATAGGAGGTCCTCACTCTCATGAGCAGTTCTGTGAGGGTGGGAATACTACATATATGTAAAAGTGTTTGTAGGATAGGGCCCTTCCCTAGATCTTTTACAACATAAGCCCCCAAGTTGTATTCCATTTAACATGAGAACCTTAGGATGCAATACAAATGGTGTGAGGAAAAAATGGATCTGATGGAAAGATCTGGGATGCACATGGAGCAGATCCTCATCTGTGATAAACTGGCATAGCTCCATACTTCAGCTGACCTGAACCAACTTGCAGCAGCTGAAGATATGACCCATTTAACAAGTCTGAACCCCTCCCCCATAATTCTAACTGCAGTTTTGATAGTGTGATGCAGCCATATTTAGCATGTTATGTTCAGTTTTCTAAATGTATAGGTTTTGAAGCCAAAGGGGGCCTGTAACAGGACCGGAGCTCCAGGGGTGGCTGAGATACCCCCTTGTGGTCACATGGCTCCTGCTCTGCTCTGGCCCCTAGAGTCTAGGGTACCTTCCTTTCTCTTCTTCCTGCCATGCCTTGATATACTTGGTTAATTTCTGAAAGGGAGGCTGCCCAAGGGTACTAGAGTGTCCTATTGCATCCTCCTGCTAGCAGATCCCTCTCAAACCCTGCTGGTCCCAGTCTGGAATTCCCACTAGGTGGGTCCTCCTGGTCTGTACATGTCCCCAAGACACATGTTGCCTTATGGGCTATTTGTAGTCCTCAACCTCCATTATAGCCACATCCATGCCTCACAGATGTTACCGATTAATATTTGGGTGGGGTCTCTGGCCTCAGACTTGTATTGCCCTATTAGACTCTGGTTCTGACCCTTCTGGGCTTCAGGCCCCTGGCCCTTCTATTTACCCTCTCTGCCTTCTTGTCCTCTTGGACTGTGGGCCTAGCTCTAGTTCCACCCCTTTCAGACCTTGGCCCTTAGCTCTTCCAACTTCAGGCCTCCTCTGTTTCTTTTCCTACCTAGGCTTTGGCCATCTCAGCCTTTTCCAGTATTTGCCCTGAGCCTGGCCCTTGGTAGGCCACAAGACACCCTCCTGTCTCAGGCATCACTGCCACTTGGATCTCTGCTCCAGGAAAACTTCAGCCCTCTATGTGATCTCCTCCCCACTGACTACAACTAAAATTATTCCCAGCCTTGGTCTGAACAAAAATTCTAGCTCACTGGCTGCATAACAACACTCCCCCCACCTTGCTGGGTCATTCTTCCCTACTCAGTATAAGCTCCTTACTTTCAATTCTCCAGAGCAACTCAGGAAGCAACCAGTCACCATTTTGGTAAGGTCTCAGCCACTGGCTTTATATGCCTCCTAAGCTCAGCCCCCTTCCAGTCAGGTGACCTTATTGCCATACATAGGGGTTTCTAGTCTGGGCCTAATAGCCTGCTTGTTTTCTGTTGCTGCTTCTTAGCTCAGCTGTTTGTTGCTCTGCCCTGGTGTAGCTTATTGCTCTGTCCCTTATTTACTCTCCCCAGGGTCAGCTTGTGTCTGTATGGCTGCAAGGCTGCCTATTCCCTAGCAGTTATCTTGCTTTCTAGCTTCCAGCGCCCTCTGAGCCAGCTTAGTCTGCTACATTTTCCTCTTAAAGTAACAGGAGCCCTCTATTTTGGTTATATCAACTGAACTTCTATATAACTTATGCCACAGAGCAGTGCTTCCCTACCAAAGTACTGCAGCACCTGGGCCTACCTTAATCCTTTCAAAGGTTGACACTTGTAAGTATGCACACATAGGAATCCATTGTGTCACAAACATTCTGGCTGTTTTGGTCTTTCTGAGTTATTTGCCACAGAAGAATTGCTATATTAATTTTCTGTATTCTAAGATGAGTGAAAACCAAGAACTGGCATTTTTTTCAGGGATGTCTCAGGTCTAATAAGGGTTTCCTTGAATCTAATGAAGCTGAGAACCACTGCTATAGAATCTCATCATTGTAAGTCAAATATGTGAATATTCACATAATGAATGATCTTGCATATTTTTCTGTTAAAGAAACATCTAGCATCTTCTTCCTGTAGGCAAAGAACATGTTATGTCTAAGCCTTCTTTTGCATAAAATAAGTAGATCAAGCATTTAAAGCATTTCACTGAAAGACAGGTTTTCTAGGTGTCAAATTGTTGTTGCAGCTCTTTTCTGAAAACTTTTCATGTTTTCAACATCCTTTTTGAGGTGTAGTACCAGAACTGGAAATAATACTGTAATAAAGCCTCATGAACGATGTACACAGTAGTGTTGTCAGCTCCTTATTCATACTTGATATTTCCCTGCTTATGCATCCAAAACCTGTAATCACCCTCTTATCTGTTGTTTGCATTGGGTCAGTGGAGCCCAGAGGTGGGGGGAGGGGTGGCAGCGGTGGTGGTGGTGGCAACCTTTTTGGCAGGCGTGCCACAAATTAAGCCTCCTATCGTCCATGAGTGTTATTCCTATTCCCTTCCCCTGCCCAATCTGCTGCTAGGCTTTCTGCTTCCTGACCTGTGCTCTCTGCCCTGTCTGCTGCTACACTGTCTCTCCTCTCCCTGATCTGCCATGTACACCACACACAAAGACTGCCTGTGCCACTTGTGGCATGCATGCTACAGGCTGGCCAACCCTGCATTGCTAGCTCATGCTTAGCTGGTTTTTCAGTGTCATTGCATTCTTCTACATGTGATTGACATAATTTATTCCTAGGAGTATGACTTTGCATTTGATTGTGCTAATATACAATGATCAAATCTTACCGAGCAATCCAGATGGGTTTATATTATTGATCTGTCCTCTTTCTATGCCCTTGATCTGTCCTTCTCTTTATATGCCCTTTCCCCTATTATTGTATCATATTATTGTATCTGCAAGTTACACCATAAATGTTTTGTTTTTTTCTAGACCATCAGCAAAGACACTGAGTAGCACTGAGTATTTTGGTTATCATCTTTTTTAAAATATACTGGCGAAGCAAAGTTGATTCAAGATATGACATGCTGGGTTTACAAAACTGCCATGGCAATAAAGAATAGTTGCTAGTGTTCAGAACGGGAAAGGAGTTGCTCAAGGGCCCTGCATAATTGAGCTAGACTTTCTGCATCTTCCTGTTATTAAATGAACAATAAAGGAAGCCAGAAGAGGCAGTCAGTTTTGAAGGTAACAGGGAAATGAATCCTCTGAGGTTACCTGGAGCAGCAATAGTGGACAAAAATGAAAAATTGAAATGAAAACACATATTTGAAGGTTAATTTCAGAGGAAACTGTGCTCTTTACTGATTGCTTATGCTGTACTAATATAATCTGATAAAGTTTTTTTCCTGCATTTTTTTTCTGTTTGAAATTGGAAGAATTCTGGATCTTGCCTTCCTGACTTCAGTCTTTTTTTGCTGGAGGCTGTATGTACAGCTTTCCCATCAAACAGCTGTGAGGAAGAGGGCATCTAGTAAAGAATTTAAATTAGGATTAGTTGTTAAAAATATGCCAATTCAAGCACAGGGTCTGAGCTACAGAGGATGAGAGCTCTCCCTTTATAAATATGTCCTTACTTTTGTTAAAGTTGCAGCATCAAGGAATTTGAAATTATTGAAACATTAAGCCTAGCATATTACAATATTTATACAAGTGGGTAAGTAGTCCTTATAAATACACCATAGGGGCTCTCCAAATCCAGCACAGGAACCCTGTCTCTGCCTTAGTTTTCCCATTCATCTAAGCCAATGGGCGAAATCTTTGGTGACTGTATCACTGAAGCTTCCACCAGCATTTCCTTTTTCTTAGGGAAGTGATTAGAAAAAACGAAAACAAGGCTTCCAGACTGTGCTTACCAAGGTTTCTAGCTCATCCTGAAGGGAGCTACTTGTTTTCCTTTTATCTCATCAGCAGGGATCCTGGTTTTCTCTGATTTAAAAAAACCCCTCAATTTACAGACTTAAAAAAACCCAAACCCAAATCTACACTTTTCCACGATTAAAATGAAATGCCACTAACATATATATATATAGTGGTGTTTCATTTTTATTATAGAAAAATATGGATTTGGGGTTACTTTTTTAAAACCGAAAATTGGGGATTTTTAAAAATCAGAGAAAACCAGGATCCCTGATCATCAGCAGGTGGCAGCTGTATTGTTACAAGTCAGGACTAATGGAGCCAAAGCTCATACCTAAAACTGAGATACTTAAGTTCATTGACAATGCATGGGGGAAGTTAGGTGCCTAGAAATTCACAGCAGCCAGTTTTCTGACTAGGAGATACTGACTTAATAGTAAACAGAGGAGGAGGATATTCTAAGATCTTTCCCCTCTCTTAGTTTTCATTGTTAATCTGGAACAAACCTGCCTGCCCTGAATTACAGACCGATGTTATATTGGGATTCACATCATGAAACCCCTTCCTCCACCTTTGTGAATAAGTTGTTCCTTTGGGTATAGATGGTTGGCACATTGTTTCTCAACCTGAGGAAGGCCACTTGTCTGACAGTGTGTCCAACACTTTTTCCAACTATAGTGTTGGTACAAGAAAATATACCACAAAAAATATTCACCTCCTGTAAACTTTCTGGATCATCACAGCTACAACAAAACTCCAACCTCAATTATTTTTTCAGTATATGGTTACCAGACGAGGTATCTGCCAATTCATCAGGTTAGAGGTAAGGCTTAGTACTGTTCCCAGTGCTATTTGTATGTTTTATCAAATTATTTTTCTAGTGTAAGGTGTATGAAAAGTCCTAGCAATAAAGACTAAAGCCTTGACCCATTTCCAAGGACATTTCATCTTTGGACTACAGAATCATACTCCTTCCTATGAGCGCTCTCTCTCTGGCCTCATGAAGATTTCATTCTTGCTCCAACAGGAACCGATGAACTCTCAGAATAGTTCATAGCTTTGTGGTAGGTCAGTATTTTAGTGGATGTGATGTGTGTGTTTCAATTCTCTCAGGTTGAGAAAGGCATTGAACTGCTCTGCCAATTCCTTGGGATGTATTCTAATCCCTAAACAATTATGTAAAAAGTGTCTACCCCCTTTTGTGCTTTGGAAAGAAAGTGGCCACAGCTGCTGTGCTTTGTGCAGAACTGAGCTTAGTACTGTGTAGGTGCATCTATGTGAGACCTTTACTGCAGAGTTGACTAGCTCCTCAGTAACTTTCCTGCATAAGCCCCATTAGGCAGGAGTAAACTAATTAGCATCATAACAGGATAGTACTTGTAAATATAGGTACTATCCTGCTGCAGTTTTTTACTTTGCAGACATGCATGTGTAGATGCTGGAGGGGCTGGCTGGGGCATAAGGGTGCTTTAGTTGGGGGATGTGCCTTATGCTCCAGCCAACCCCTTTGCAGCATTTTGAGCCAGGTTGGAGCAGACCAAGGCTGGCAGACTCCCCCCCCCCCCCCCTTCCAGCCAGGCTGCTCTGACTTGGCTCAATGTGCCGTGCTCCTGGGTGCATGTGATATGCACTGATGTTTATGGCTTTGACTTAAGAGCCCTGTGTGTCTTAGGTTTGTTCTGAGCATGTCTACCAGACTGGTTCCTTTTGCAGCCTTAGGCAGACTGGTCCCTTTTGCAGCCTAAGTAACTGAAGGGGCAAAAATTTAGAACTATCTGGGCATGTCTACATGTGCCTCCCATGGCGCTGTTGCTACTATGCTGTCATTTAGTACTTGCTTTAGGACGTACTAAATGACGGTGTAATAACAGCTGTTACTGCACCGTCCCAGTGGCACAGTTATTTTTAGGAGCTATGTCACCATATTGACACACTATAGCAAGGTAGCTCATTGCTATGGCAATGTAGTGTCGGAGTCATGGTTTCTGCCAACCAATGCTATGTAGCCGTAGCAACAAGCTACGTTGCTGTAACACATTGCTACAGCAATGTAGTGTCACATGTAGATGTGCCCATGGACTCTCTTTTTTGTGGATCATTCGCTTGGACCTGGACACTAAATTTCTAAATTGTAACCAAACTTATCTGTCTTAAAGGGCTATCTGAACTGTGATAACTGGGTAGAGAATCTAGAGCGTAACATTTTCAAAAAAAAAAAGGCATACATATTAAGTTGCTATTTTTCAAACATAGAAACTATCACTTCAAAATATCTTTGCATCAAGTGCAGTAGAAGTTTTTCAGGATGGGTAGAAATGTGGATACTCTGAAAACCAGGTATATTATGTTATGGGATATTGGTTGTTAGTGCAATTTTTATTTGTCAGTTTTTGTTTACTTACTTTCAGTTGTCACTAGGCTCCACCGATGAAAATATTTTAAAAATAATGACTTTGTAGAAAGTAGACAGTTTTTCACAGTGATCCACCTGGAAACAGTGGCTATTTTTGGTTTCAAAGCTGGCAAAAAACAAACAAAGAAACAAACAAAGACCTATGAAATCTAATTATTATCCCTTACTTCACATTCCTACCATTTCCCTCTCTTTAGTTTTGTCAAAGTTTTTGACAAAAGAGCTGTATTGGTAAGAAGATTTGTTATGAATTTAAATACAACACTTGCACATACACACGCATTTTTCCATTTAGGTCCCATAGTAAATTAAAAATGTTGGTAAATATATTGCTGTCTTTTTTCATTGGGGAAACGGAGGTAAACAAGTGCAACTGATTTCTCCAGAGAAAGTCATTGATTAAATTAAGAATGAAACCAAGGTCTCTTGTTGTCTGTCCTGGAGCTCAGTAACAGTTATACATATATTGTCCTGTAATGTTCTTTTATTGTCTAAAAGAAAAAAAGAGCAGGCCAAAAACTGAACTGTACAATGTTTGGCATTACTTAATGATGTAGATACACGTCTTACATATAGTCTATCTTCTCCAGACACCTCCCCTACTATATCCTAAATGATGATCTGAGACACAAGGACTTCTTCAGATGATGTCATTTTTACTGGATTAACTTCATAATTGGGATAGAGTAAGACAAGGCATTAACCACACTAGCTCAGCGGGCTGTTAGGAAGGACTGTGAGGGACTTTGACTTTTCTATTTAAGGGTGAAAATACACATTACACTTAAACCATACTACATATATGGAACCATAGAATCATAGAAAATTAGGGTTGCCAGGGACCTCAGAAGGTCACCTAGTCCAAACCTCTGCTCAAAGCAGGACCATCCCCAACTACATCATCTTACTCAAGGCTTTGACTAGATGGATCTTAAAAACCTCCAAGGATGGAGATTCCACCACCTCTCTGGATAACTTGTTCCAGCATTTTACTATCCTCCTAGGGAGAACATTCTTTCTAATATCTAACTTAAACTGCCCTTGCTGCAACTTGAGACCATTGCTCATTCTGTCATCTGCCATCACTGATGATAGCCTAGCTCCATGGCCTTTTGAACACCCCATCAGGTATTTGAAGACTGTTATTAAATCTCCTCTCAGTCTCCTCTTCTCTAGACTAAATAAGCCAGTTTGCCCAGTCTTTCCTTATAAGACATGTCCCTCAGACCCCTCACCATTTTTGTTGTTCTCCTCTAGATTCCCTTCAATTTGTCCACATCCTTTTTTTGTAGTGGGAGATCCAAAACTGGACACAATATTCCAGATATGGCCTCACAAGTGCTGAAAAGATGGGAATAATCACTTCCCTGGATCTACTGGCAACACACCTACCAGTTCATCCCAGTACATCATTAGACTTCTTGGCAACTAGGGCATGCTGCTGACTACTGTCCACTGTAACCCCCAGCTTATTGTCCACTATAACCCCCAGGTTCTTTTCTGTAGAGCAGCTGCCCAGACAGTCAGCCCCCAGCCTGCACTGGTGCATGGGATTGTTCTGCCCTAACTGCAGGACTTTGCTCTTGTCATTATTGAATGTAATGGGATTCCTTCTGGCCCAATCCTCCAATATGCCTAGGTCACTACTTCCCCCTGGTTGGTGCCATTTGCAAGCCTGCTGAGGATGCACTCTATGCCATCTTCCAGGTTGTTGATGAAAACATCGAACAAAACCAGCCCCAGGACTGACCCCTGGGGCAATCCACTTGACACTAGTTGCCCATTAGAATATGAGCCATTGATTACTACTTTCTCAGCACGATGCTCCAGCCAGTTTTCTATCCACCTTACAGTCCATTCATCAAGCCCATACTTCCTTAGATTGCCTATGAAAATGCTGTGGGAGACCATATCAAAAGCCTTGCTGAAATCAAGGTACACTACATCCACCCATCTCCCTGCATCCACAGAGCCCTTCATCTCATCATAGGAGGCAATCAAGTTGGTATGGCATGACTTGCCCCGGTGAATCCATGCTGACTGTTCCTAATCACTTTTTTCTCCAAGTGCTTAGAAATGGATTCCTTGAGGATCTGCTCTATGATTTTTCCAGGGACTGAGGTGAGGCTGACTAGTTTGTAGTTTCCTGGATCCTCCCTCTTCCCTTTCTTAAATATGGACACTAAGTTTGCCCTTTTCAAATAATCCAGGACCTTTCCTGATTGCCAAGAGATTTCAAAGATGATGATCAATAGCTCTTCAGTCACATCAGTCAACTCCCTCAGCACCCTTGGTGCATCCCATCCGACTTGTACCCATTCAGCTTTTCTAAGTAGTCCCTAACCTGTTCTTCCACCTCTGAGGGCTGCTCACATCCTTCCCAAACTGTATTGCCCGGTGCAGTAGTCTGGGGGCTGACCTTGCCAGTGAAGACTAAGGCAAAAAAGATATTAAGCACTTCAGCCTTTTTTGCATCCTCTGTCACAAGGTTGCCTCCCCCAGTTAGTAAGGGACCCACACTTTCCCTGATCCTCCTCTTGCTACCAACATACTTGTAGAAACCCTTCTTGTTACACTTCACATCCCTTGCAAGCTGCAACTCCAATTGTACTTTGGCCTTCCTGACTTCATCCCTGCATTGCCTAAGCAATACTCTTATATTCTTCCCAAGTTATTTGTTCAAGTTGCCACTTCTTATAAGCTTCCTTTTTTGTGATTTTGTTTCCTGAGGATTTCCCTGCTAAGCCAAGCTGGTCTTCTGCCATACTTGTTAGTCTTCCTACACATCAGGATGTTGTCTTCCTTCATGCTCAGTAACACTTCTTTAACATACAGCCAGCTCTTCTGGACCCTTCTCACCCTCAGACTGACTTCCCAGGGGATCCTGCCCATGAGTTCCTTAAGCAAGTCAGAGTCTGCCTTTCTGAAGTCCAGGGTTCTTACTTTGCTGCTTTCCATCTTTCCTTTCCTTAGGATCCTGAACTCTATCATCTCATGATCATTTCCGCCCAAGTTGCCATCTACTACTACATTTCCCACGAATTCATCCCTGTTTGTGAGCAGCAGGTCAAGAAGCGCATGGCCCCTAGTTGGCTGCTCCAGGGCTTTCACCAGGAAGTTGTCCACAGTACTCTCCAAAAACTTCCTGGATTGCCTGCACAGTACAGTGTTGCCCTCCCAGCATATGCCAGGTTTATTGAAATCTCCCATGAGAACCCACGTGACTGGGAAACTTTTGCTAGCTGTTTGAAGAAAACCTCATCTACCATTTCCTCCTGGTCTGGTGGTCTATACCAGACCCATACCATGATATCACCCTTGTTGATCTCCCCTGTCACCCTAACCCAGAGATTCTCAACAGGCCTATCTCCAGTTTCATACTGGAGCTCTGAGCAGTTATATGGCTCTTTTACATAAAGTGCAACTCCTTACCCTCTTCTCCCCTGCCTGTCCTTCCTGAACAGTTTGCACCCATCCATGACAGTTCTCTAGTCATGCGAACTATCCCACCAAGTCTCAGTTATTCCAGCCACGTCATAGTTCTGTTGTTGTTTGTTGTTTTCCCAGGCTCTGTGCATTTGTGTACAGGCACCTGAGGTAACTAGTTGATTGCCCTGATTTCTTACAAAGTATGAGAGCACTTCCCCTGTTTCTCCCTCCTGATTGCTCTTCCCCCAGGTCTCCTGCTTCCCCACTTACCTCAGAGCTTTGGTCTCCATCCTCTGGCAAACCTAGTTTAAAGCCCTCCTCAGAAGGTCAGCGAGCCTGTCTGCAAAAACGCTCTTCCCTCTCTTTACCTCTTCCTAGCAATCCTTCCCACCTCCCCACCTCTTCCCAGCAATCCTTCTTCTTGGAAGAACATCCTATGCTCAAAGAAGTCAAATCCCTCCTGGCAACACCATCTGCACAGCCAGGTGTTGTTCTGCAGGATGCACCTGTTCCTGCTTGGACCCTTTCTCTTGACCAGAAGGATCAATGAGGATACAACCTGAGCCCCAGACCACTTCCCCCTTGCACCCAGAGCCATGTAGTCACTTTTGATATGCTCAGGTTCACCCCTGGCAGTATCATGGGTGTCCACATGGATGAGCAGCATGGGGTAGTTGTCAGAGGGCCTGATGAACCTCAGAAGTCCCTCTGTGACATCTTGGATCTGGGCTCCAGGCAAGCAGCAGACCTCCTGAGACAACAGGTCAGGTCAGCAGATGGCTCCTCTGGTCCCCCGCAGAAGAGTGTCTCCAACGATCATCATCTGTCACTTCTTCCTGGTGGCAGTTGTCTTGATCCTTCCCACTTACATACTTCAGGTCTTGAACAGGTTTGGAATTGGAAGTCCTTCACTTTGCTTCCTTCACTTTGCTTTTTGCTGTTTTTGGTGTTTTGGAGCAAACCGGATATTCATAATGGATCTGACAAGATGATATATATAGGTAGGTTATTTTTTCTTTTCTTCAATTTTCTAAGTAAATTGGCCATAGCAGTAAAAATACTTTAGGTGAAGAGTCTTGCACATATTTATAGCAAAAAACACAAATGAAGGCTATGACCTTCTTATTTATTTCTATAGCCTTCTGACTGCTGCAGTGAATAAATGTGAGCAAGAACATAGGTGCTGTGTACATGGGAGCATGAGGGTCCTGGCCCTCCTTGGGAATAGGCCTGTCACCTGAAATGCATAACATTTTCCACATATCCATCATCTTAGGTTCCTCCCAGCAAAAATGAAAATTGGGACCTATGAGCAAGAAGATGCCAATTGTGTCTAATAGATAATAGTAGTAAACATGGTACATACTAATTAGATCATACAGTTCATTCAAACATTATGTACCCTTTTCAGTGGAGGATGCACCTGTAATCCTTTGATAGAGTATCAGATACTAAAATAATAAGGAAAGACCTAGTAGGAAACACAGAAGACAGATCAAGAGATTAAGAAGGTAAAATAATCTCCAGGAGAGTAAATAATAAAAGAAGCTAGAGTAATAAATTACAAAAATGGGGCTGACACAAACTCAGTTTTGGCTTATCTATATATTAGTAGCATGTAAAAATACCCTTCTATTTAGGCCAATCATAAAATCACCACCTTGTCAGGAGCAGCAGTCTTTCTAATGCTACAGCTAACAGTTCGACTATAGAAGACTCTGGGTCAGATTTCCAGCCTCTATAAATCAGGTGGTAAATTTAAGTTTTGATTTTAAGGAACCTACACCAGATGAAAATAAAGTTCCCTCAATTTTAAAAAGAGAAGTTGCTTTTAACTTTTCTATGCTATGCCTCATTTTCCTCAGTTGTAGAATGAAGTTCATGATGCTTCCTGACCTTGCTTGCTTTGGAAAGCATTTCAAGGTCTTTGCTGGAAAAGTACAAATTGCTATTTTTTGTTCTAGTGGGTTTTTCTTTTTTTAGTTCTCTGTAGAAACTAGTTGTGTTTTCTTCTTGGAAAACTTTCATAGGGAAAAAGTATTTTCAGTGAAAAATTAGGAAATTTGAGTATCTTGATTTGTGAAAGCCTCTGAAATCAAAGCAATAGGGTTTTTGAAGCCAAATTCCATGTATCTCATTCTCCAAAACCTGAAGAAGGTGGAGAAAGACAGCAGCTGGAAGGTAGTTAGAAAATAGCTGCACTTTTGTCCAACTTTGCATTTTAGCTTTCACATTTTATTTGAAAAATCTTACAATGAGTAAAAATAGTGTGGTGAGGGCTGGATTGTAGCTATCTGTATTCAGAGGGAGGTTATGAGGGATTCTTCTCTATTTTTATTTCATTACAAATAACAGCCATAGTCTTCATTCTTGTTCTCTTTGCATGAAAATATCCGAATATGTTCAGCAAACAAAAGCATTGGACCAAGTCTAGACTGCTCCCTCTTCATAGCAGTCTCACTAATGTAAGCCAGTATTGGGAGAATAACTCTTATTCATGCATTCCTGAAGTGTGCCAGATACAATTCAGGCTGATCCACCCACAATCCTTGCCCCCCATCCCTCCTCCCATCCATCCTCCCCTTCTCCCCTGCTGCCCTGACTCTTGCTGGGATAAAGTAACTCTGAATCCTGATTCTGGCTTTGGCTGTAAAAGCAAAAGCAGAGCATACTGTACTATATGCTGTAAATGCTGACTCTTGGGTTCTGTATTTGACACTCAGCTATAAGGGACTACTTAAATAACCTATTTTTATGAAACAAAAAAACCCGTAGCAAATAGTTTTTTACTATTAATGCAGGTACTTGGAGTTTAGAGACTAGGTACTTATTAATTGATGGACCTTCTGTCTTCTAGTAATTTGTAGTGCCATTGTATTCCTCATTCTAATCACACTAAGAATAGATGTTTTTCCCCTGTGCCATAATAAACTTAACAGATTCTAAAGAGAGAGAATTCCCTGGACCTCGTGTTTTTCTTTTATCCTCAGATGCTGCTTGATTTTGATTTGGTGTGGCATGAGTTTTAATATCAAGTCAATGATAAGTTCAAGGGGAGCAAATGTCTTAGAAAGGAGATGACTGGATCACTTTGAATCTACTGGTAAAAATATTCAAGATGAAATAAAGCAGGTCAGTGACAAATTAAATAAATTAAGGCAGAGAAAAAATGGCAGAAAGATAGCAGAGATGCATTTAATACACACAGACATAGCAAAACATAAAGGCCAAAGAATCCTGCAGAAAGAGGAGCACTTTACAGGACACCCACAATATACTGTATCTTCAGTGTCCCTTATGACAAAAATATCATTCACAGAGCTAGGCTTAGGCAAATGTCTCATTGTCGTGGTGCTCTTTTGTGATGCTCTTATCTTACATAAAGTGCAGCTTGCCAGTTCACTCCTCCAAGACTATATTCTCTGAAGAGGTACTGCTAGTCCAGTGGTACATTCTGTAACCTTTTTGCTATACATGTGTGTGCTTCAAAACAGAATAAGAAAGTGGGCAGGCTTATAGCTGAATGCTTACTGATCTCCTGACCTTTCAAGAAGACTTGATAACCTTTTGAAAAGAATGTATTTACACAGTTCAATGTATGGTGGAAGCCTGCACAAGCTATAAAATATCTATTTGTTGCCTCACTTAACAAACATATTGATTTTATTTTTCATGGTAGTATTTGGATTACCTGAGCCCTTCTTGCATTTAATGATGTTGATATAGGTAGTCTTACTGTCTGGGTCATCTTAGAGGTTTCTTTACTTTGGATATTGTTTGTCACTGTTTCACTTTGGAAAGAACAATGATTTCTTGCTAGGGCACAAAAAGGTATTTTGTAGGTTATGCCACTTAAACTTGAGCCACGCTCTGTCTTGCCTTACAACCCTAATCATGTCAGAGTGATGGTGTAGCTGTGATGGTCCAGGAACTATGAGAGATAAAAGGCTTTTTTTTGGATGATATATTTTGTTGCACCAACTGTGTAGTTAGGAAAAAGTTAAGACAAGCTTCCAAATTCAAAGCATTCTTCTTCAGGTCTGAGGAGGAAAGCAATCGCAACAATTTTTAAGAACAGGGCTAGAGCTGTGAAATTGGGGTGGGGGTGGGCGGGAGGAATAACCATGGGTAGTAGACAAACAATAAGTAGAAGAAAAGAAGCTTCATTACTGGTTGATCAAGACCTATCAAAAGGGAGGAGTGTCATTTTTACTTGTAGTGTGCAGGAAGCATTTCAGGAATCAGGTGGATTATAATGTGTCTTAAAATCAATATTGATGTTCAGTCCTTGGTTTTTAGTGTCCAGATAGCTTAGTGTCCCTAAGCTTACCATTTAAAAGTGTTTGGTAGATTCTCCTTGAGCACAAGGCAGTGAGGTCAGAAAGGGAGTGGCTATTCGCTGAAAAATGTGTTTCTATTCTTTATATATTATATACTGATTATGTGTGTTGTTGTCCTTTATATATTTTTATGAAAATAATTTCAGTGTGTAGTTACAGTTTAGTTTCACCCAAATAGTTACCAAGAGGGGTTTTGATACATTGGATCAGATATATCATATTTTGGGAAAGGCATGCGTAGGATCCATGGATTCTGATGGGTTCATTATGGGAGGTGTTGACTGCAGTAGCAGTGGAGATGTGTCAACAGATTAAGCATCTACTGTTAAGGCAAGACTGTGTCCCATTTGATGGCTCTTTAGCAGTAGGGAATTTGCTTCTGATGATGAGTTGGGCAAGGTTAGGGAATTGTTTGAAAGCCAGGAGTGGAGGGGCTAAGAATATTTCTTTCAACATCTGATTTTTATCACATATAGGCTGTAGTTATTTGACAGTTCTTCTAATTGGTTCCAGTGTGGGGTGGGAGGTGACCACCACAGGTGTACAGTCACCGAGGGGTTTTTTTTTGTTTTGTAGCAGATTATTGCGGGGTATCTGGATGTCTCCTTCAAAGATGCAATTTATTTCTCTACTGAAGTGTCCTATAAAGGCAGGTTTTAGGCTGTCCAGATTAGCTATCATGAGTATTCTCTGTAGGGCAGAATAGTTGCATCTACTGGCAAGAATGCACAACACATGCACATAACAGTTCTAGCATCTAGCTTATCTTATAGTCTTTTCCATAGTCTGCCTCTTTATGGAGAGACAGTCACATCTGAGGAAGATCAACCTTGCTTTTTTCCTTTTTAAAACAGTTTCCCACTTTTTTAGATGTCTGCTACTCATTTGCCCATATCAGTGCTGATATAGTTTCATAGTTTCATGGATTAAGGGTCGGAAGGGACCTAGTAGATCTTCTAGCCCGACCCCCCGCCAGGGCGGGAGAACAACAAAAACCCCCAAAACCCCAAAATGTGGGGGAAGATATATGGGAAGATTAGGGCATGTATGCTCTTCTGGCTCTCAGGCTCCATTTTATGCCACAAAGATTAGTAATTATGGGCTCCTATCCATATGTGCAGAGCCTGCTTTGATGCATTGGAAATCTAGTGCATCAGAGCAGACTCAATTAATTGAGTCTGCTGGAACATGAAAATTGACATGCTCTAGTACCCTTCTGTGTCATGTGTATCAGCATTGCTGCAGATCTCCATGCTGAAAAAATGGCAGTGAGACGCTTTTAAATAAAACACATTCAAAGAGCTTTAGTTCAAAGTGCCCTGCTGCCATTTTTTCAGCTCGGGGACATGCAGCGATGCTGATATATGTGCTGTGTGGGCACCTTTAATTAGCGTGGCTAACTAATTAAAGCGCTCAGCACCGTGTCCCACAGCAAGTGTAAAAATGTCCTATATGGCTGATCCTGTGAAGTCACAGGGTTATAAAATTGAAATTAGAAGTCGTTGTATTGGTTCAAATATAACTGTGTTTTCTGGGCAAAATCAAAGGTTGAGAAAATCCATTTTGTGTGTGTGCCTCTGGGAGTGGGGTCTATGGGCTACATAGAGAAAACATATTTGCTTTGCCTGTCTGCTTGTGACAGCCTGAAATTGGCCTCAGAGTTTGAAGAACCGTCCTTGATTTTCAGTTTTCAGGAGTTTCTGTAGAGGATATCTCCTTTAATCCTAAGGAAGTTCTTTAGAAAAAGAAAAGTGTGTTATTTAAAACCTATCAGCATTATATAGCATGGATATAACAAAGACAACAATATATGAATAATTTGCACTTATAGGGCATGTCCAGATGAGTGTGCATATGCAGGGTTGTGTATTTGCCACGGCACATATAGCAGTGGCACATATTTGTGCAACTGCTTTGTGGCCCAGGGCACACCTTTGAATGTGTGCTCTGGTGTGCACCAAATTGTCTTAGGTGGGGTAGGGAAGGCTGGGGCCAGCACAGCAGCCTTACCTGGGGTTCTGGGGGCCTCCCGGGGCAGCAGCAGTGCCAGTCTGGCCACATGGAGCCTGGCCCCGTTTCGTTTGTGTCAGCACACACTGCTGCCTTGTGTGCTGCATTGCTTTTTTTTGCAGTGTTTTTTTTGACATTGGCACACTCCTAGTATCAAAAAACCTTACCATGCTGCAAATTAGCAGTGTGGCAAACAGGTGAATGTGCACTGCATGTGGTTTGCAGCACCTCAAACAGCTTTAAGGCACCACAAACAACATGTGCACGCTCATCTGGACACACCCATATTGTGTAGTTCATTCAGAGACTTCAAAGCACTTTTACATCAGAATGCAGTATATTATTTAATTAAAACTATTTGATAGAAGATGTGCTGTAATCTGATTCAGAGGGTGCTATGGAAGGAATATGGGGGCCCAGAAATGTTTATATACGTAGCTAAGCAGAACTTTATTGAAATAAGAATGCTCCAGTCACTGCATCTCCTTCTTTTCTCTGGCAAGACTCTCTTAATTTTGATTTTTCAACTTCAAACCTTTCTAACAATACACCCGGTAAAGAGAAAGAGCCCTGTTCATGCCAAAGGGCCTATTTCTTCCCTCCTATAACCTGCACTTCTCCCTCTAAGTTCTCTGTAGGTAGCCACACAAGGCATTTCTTTATTTTTTTCCTGTGGCAGCTTTCCTGTCCCCACACATTCTCATGTCTTCCAGAAAGGTACCAAAGGCTTGCCAAAGCAACAGTTCAGTGAAGAGGTCCCTAATGATTCAGCCAAGAATAATTTATCCTGTGTTAAATTCCCTTTCCAACAAGACACTCAATTAGCATTACTTTTTAATCATATTTTTAGGACTTGAATACCACTGTGTATAACCAGCCACCAATAGGAAAGATCACTTCCACAGCCTTACATATTTTTAGTAGCCTTTATTCACATATAGTTTCTCACTTATTAAAACAAAATCAACAAAGAAATCAATGCCTTGACTTCATTTCACTCGCTATGTGCATCTTTGATTGAATACAAGTAAAAGGAATATAGTCAAGTGAGGGGACGCATCCAGATGACCACGTGTGTGAGGTAGGTGCACTGCATACCCACCTACGGTGCTGTACATCACATGCGCCACACATGCAGGCATTCTCTACATTGCTAATTTGCAGCATGGGGGTTGGGGTGGGGGCGAGGATGGGCACTGGGAAATCCCAGTGTAAAAAAAAACATGCCTAAAATAAAATGGGGTGATACATGTGGCAGCAGTGTGCACCACCTGAAACTGGAGTCTGGCTGGCTGGAGCCATATTCCAGCTGTATTGCTTCTCTCTCTTTCTGTGTTTCAGGCTCCCTGCTGATGGATTGCTGTGGCTGCATCCCCCAGGGGTCCCCAAGACACCAGGTAAGGTTGCTGAGGCCAGCCCAGGTGCTGCTAGGGTCACCCAGAGGCCCCAACTAGGGTAATGTGCTGCACACCAGAGTGCATGTGCCACTACTGTTTGTGCCATATGTTGTGTCACTGCTGTTTGTCCCTGGAGAAATGTACATTCCTGCTCATGGGGACATGCTCAGGCTGGGTTTATGGCACTTGGCTGCTCAAGATCTCTTGTAGTGCTATTGTCACACCCCACTGTTGCTAGTATTTATAACCTGGAATGGATATTTAGTCACATGTTTCCTGTAGGGATTGTGAGAGGCGTTCAAAAGAAAATGAAAAAGTTTGCTAGGCAAGCACAGAAAATTTGGTAGGCAGGTCAGATATTTTGAAGGTTTGCTTAACAACAGTAAACTGTCAAAGAGGTTCTGCAGAGTAGCACTTATCTACAGTATCATTTGAAACAGGAGTTAGTCACTTTACCTTTCAGTTCAGCCCAACAAAGCAAAGTGATGGGGTCATTGTCATTTCAATTTCTTGGCACAGGTATGGGGCATAATTTAACCTCTTGAGCCATTTGTGAAGTGAGCTGTGGAGGCTGTAAGTCAAATTCATTCTTAAATTTCCCTTTTATCCTGATTCTGTAGAGTACGGTAGATAATTTTCAAAGAAAATATGCTGGTACAGCTGTTATCCTGTTGATAACTTGTCTTTCATCTGTGAAATCGCTTTTAGACTTGGTACCTGCCTTGAACACGAGCATTACATCTTTGCTACGCTGTTGGATTCATTTGAAAGATATCCTGCTGCTGCAGCTTGGGAGAAGTGTTGGTGAATTTTAAGGGGGTTGTTTGGATTCACAGAATGATCAACCAGTATGGGCTGCAATGACAGGATATTTGGCTAATAGCTTTCAGATTTAATAGTAAAGCAAACCTTGTAAACTTGGGCATAAAGATAATCTTAGCCTACCTTAAGTACCATTTAGTATTCAGTTCTCTCCCCTAAAGTGTCTTTTCTAATGATACCTTCCTTGATTGTGATGTTTTCTATCAAAACATACCACACCTATATCTCCAAAGTAAGCAGATATTCACTCCACTTAACAAATTCATTTACAGAGAGAGGTAGGTGGTGAAACAAGAAATCAGATCTTTCTGCCCCCTGGGTTCATGGCTATAGGGCTTGGCTTCTTAAACTAAGGAAAGAGCTTTGCTATCTCAATCCAGAAAATAAGCTCTCAGTTTTACCTACCCACACTTGCATTAGTTCAGTGGTGATGCTTATCTCTGAAAAAACACACAATCTTGATACAGAGGAATAAAAAATGCTTCTTTAAAGCTGTTCTGAAGTATTTAATTGATTGATGATATTTCCCAGTTGTGAATTCTGATAAAGAAAGAGAAGGCACTAATATCAGGATGATTTTACCAAGATTAACATCCACACATAATGAGCAACATTCTGTTTTATACTGATGGATCAAATTCTGTTCTCAGTAGCAGTTCTACTATTTTATTAACATCAATATCTAGATTATGGTCTATAACTTAAGGGGCCTTGTTAAAGGCAAGATATTTAACATTTCTTTATTTTTCTCATTTATTCTCCATGGTCTGTAATAACTAAAAATAACATTACTCTGCCTGTGTTTTCTCCTTTTCCATTTGGCAAACACACAGTTTCCCTGTCTGTATGCCTTATGTGTCATGAGCCAAGATAAACAGAGCTGTATTAGCTCTTTGTTTGTGTGCCATGAAGATTTAAGTACCATTCCTTGCTGTGCTCTCCGCAGCCTGAAGAAGGAAGAACAGCACTCATGCAAACTGTTCTCTTTGAATCTCAGGGAAATACTGCTTTACCAGCCAAATACCCATTTGCCCAGTTGGTTAGTCTGAGCCTGGGATAGCAAGGGAAATGGTGTAAATTAGGGGTGGGGGTTTGTGTTTGTGCATGCTGCAGTTATGGAATACTGCACCTGATTTACCATTCTTGGTGTGGCACTGCATCTTCATGAGACAGCCAGTCTGCTTTCTCTTTGGGCTGAAGAGAGGACCAACCCTGTGACAGAACAGGAGTGTTTGCATTACTTTTCTCTCTTTCTGTGTTTCAGGCTAGTAAGAGTGGCTATAAGCTGTGGTTGGGGTCACAACCAGCCCATCTGACAAGGATTCTCTTAGTGGTGTTTGAAGCCCATCTCGTAAGTGATCCATGTTTATTATCCAGTCAATACCTCTCAGTTTTGGAGTCTCACTAATAGATTCAAGCTCCCTAATGCAGTAAATATGGGTGCTTGTACACGTGATGATGTCATAATGTACAGGTGATGAAAATTTCCCTTCATGTAGCTTGTGTAGCAGGCCAGTGGGGGCACTCCTGCACTGAGCCACTCACTTCACTGCACCCAACCACCTCCCAAGCTCTGAGTGCCTCCCCTGGGGCATCTTATATCTGGCTGACCCCCTTCCTGGAGCATACCTGCGAGCCTGGGGTAACCGCTGCTACCACTCAGGGGTCTGTTCTGTATTCAGGCCCTGTGCCACTCAGGGTACACAGGCCTTGTAGACCTTGAGGGCACTTGACCCACTGCGAGAACTTAGGGTGCTTCCTTTAGCCTGAAGCACAAAAAGTAGCCTCCCTTAGTCAGCCAAGCATAGGGAACATCAAGGCAGGCCCACAAGTCCACCCAGCTTGTTATAATGGAGAGCTTTATTAAAGAGTGTAGGCTTAGGGAAGGTTACAGGTTAGAGAAGTATCACAGAATAACCCAGAGCAAACTGTGTCAGCTTAGTAGCTGTTTGATATACTTCTACATTACAGTAACCTCTATATCTAGATATGTTCCAAGTGGTATACTCATTTCCACATCCTGAGAGATAGAAAGAGAGTTGCAGATGTTCCAGTTGCTGTATGTAACTTAACATGGCTGCTACCCCTCCTCTTGGGGAGTCTTAGCTTATGTAGCCCTTTTGACAACACCTTTGACAACACCTTTGAGACCCATTCACTGCCAGGTGCTGTTTGGTGTTGCCCAACCAATTTAAAAAGCATCACTCGTCACCTAAGAGAGTGACCTGGACTCAAGCCCCTGTCCCCATGCCATGAGGTCAATGCTAAAACAATAGAGAGGTGGAGTCCCCACCCTCTTACCTGAAGTCCTTCATGTCTTCAAAAGGAGGCTAGACAATCACCTTGCCAGGGTTGTTTGACCCCAGCATCGTTTCCTGCCCATGGCAGGGGGTTGGACTTGATGATCTGCTTAGGTCCTTTCCGACCCTACCAACAATGAAACTATGAAACTGTCTGCAGTAACCCGGGTCAGCCAGGTTGACAGACAGGTGAGAAAACAATTACAAGGAAAAAAACTAATAGAAGAGACTGGGAAGAAACTGGGATGGAATCCTTCCAAGGCTTGTACATGTGACAAAATTAAGCAGTTTAAGCAGTTTATTTTCCTTTTTTTTACTGGTTTAATGCCAGCACAGTTTACAATTAATGCTGTCACAGTGTATTTCCATTTAAATGATATTATTACATAACAAAGTAAAACTCATTTAATGTATTTTAGTTTGCTATGTAACAAATTGCAGCGATACATCCAGAGAAGGTATCAGGGATGGTGCACAGGGTGCTGGTAGCTTAGGCATGCTCGGAGAAGCTCGAGTTTGGCAGGCTTCCAGTGCCCTGTGGACCATCCCCACTTTAAATAACAGTTGGCCTAAGTTAACTCACACTAAAATGGGTTAACTCAGCCGACAAACACTTTCATACATTAAGAGCACAGCCTTGGGGTTGGCCACTCACCCCAGCCCTGGAGCTGTGCTGTTTTAATCCACCCTGCTATCCCCTGCCCCAGTACATAACAGCTCCCCCTGCAGATCCATCACCTCCCCCTGTATCTGGCAGACCCCTCAGGATCTCTCCTCTCCCCCCTGTAGACCCATGTTCCCCCCATGATCTGCCAGTCCCCCTGCAGACCTTCCAGCTCTCCTCTGGGCTGGATTCATGCATAGGCAGACTAGGCACATACCTCGGGCCCAGTGGTGGGGGTGCCTGGTCCTTCCCTCCATGGAGGTGGCACAAATGGCCCCATTTGCCTTCCTTCCCCTCCACTCTGCTGGCCTCACCACTGCATCGGTTGCTTCCTAGTAGTGGCTCTGAGCCCTGCTACCTGCAGGTGGCAGCATCAACATGGGGAAGAGGAGGTCTCAACTGTCCCAGGGCCCATGAGTTTCTTTGCCTAGGACCCACTAAAGGGTTAATCTGGCCCTCTCCCTGTGGATGCACCAAGACCCCTGATCCCAGGACCCATCAGTCCTTCCTCCCCACTTTATCTCTGGCTGTCTGAGTGAATGTCTGCACATAGCAGAACATGGCTCTGGTTTAGGTGGCTCAAAATAAGCCATCTAACCTGAGTTGGGTGAATTCAACCCTTGTTTTTGCTGCAAGAACCTTGATGTAAGTGAGTCTTTCAGGTTTACCATTCATTGTCATTCTTTTTCTTGGCAGCCCTGAAAGGCACACGTTGAACTTACAGGGAGATGAAATACATACAGAGCTTTACAGATTGCTGTTATTGCTTTTGCATTTTGCATGGATCATCACAGTTTTTCTTCTGCAATGTTTTCTCTCATACGTATGCCTCCTAAAACAGTCTTTTGCTGTATGATTTGGCATAATGTTACATGCAAAATAAAACTGAAAAGCATTTTGGGAATATTCCAGTGACAAATGTCCTTCCAACTCATTTCTTCTGCTTTTCAGTGGCTTAAGTACCTCCAGTTCATTAGATAACTTGGGTATAATAAGGCATATTGATTCATCTTCAGTATTTACTGTGAGGGAATGCTTCACCACAAGTAATGACTCAGCTTGTTTGCATAGTGGATTTTTTACACCTTCAGTATGGATTGCTTGCAGGACTGTGTTCATTGCTGTAGCGCATCTCTAGTTTAGAGTGGCTATCATTTAAAATATCATATTTCTGTGTACTTGAAAAAATCCTAATAAGATGCACATTGTCACTGAAAGAAATCAAAGAGATGACACTTTAAATAACAGTTGTTTTCATGACTCTTAGATCTGTTTTCAGCCACCCTGTGTTATTCCAAAATAGTATTGAAAAAAAAAAATGTCAGCCATGGAGCAGAAAATGTCTTTGTCCTCATTAAAAATAGCTTTTTCACATGCATGTCTGCTGAGTTCCATGGGGCTTGACTTGCCTTCTTAGGCTAATGCTGACTGCATAATTTTAAATTGCTTGACACCATCTCTGCAGAACACAGCTTTTGTGTTCTGGAACATCAGCATCCTTCTGTGTGGAGTAAGAAATTGTGCTTTATTTTCAAAGGCCTTCAGTAATAGTGTACTGTATGAACAGCTTACTAGCATTAAACATTAATCAGAGGGCTTCGGTTCTTTCTTGTCTCTGTTTAAAATTTTAAATGTTCACAAAAAACCTGAATGACAAACATTTAACAAAAAGTAATTTCCTTTTCCTTCCATTCCTCATTCAAACAGCTTATTTTATATACATACACACATATATATGTATGTATGCATATGTACAAGGCAGAGATGGAACTGGGACTAGCTTCCCAGATTAAGGACAATAAGAAGTCCTTTTTTAAATACATAGGGGGTAAAAAGAAGGTCCTGGGTATTGTGGGGCCCTTGCAGGAAGTGTTGGGAAATTTGGTCGTCACACCAGACGGCAAAGCTAACATGTTTAACGATTTCTTTGCCTCCATCTTCCTAAGTAGGGATCAGAACAGCCACCTCCCTGCTGGGCCCCCCTCGGGCCCCGGGGGAGGCACACCTAGGCCAAGGGTTAATGAGGATTTAGTCAGGGAGCTTCTGAAGGGGCTGGATGTATTCAAGTCAGCTGGTCTGGATGATCTCCACTCTAGAGTTCTAAAGGAATTGGCCGAGGTCATTGCAAGACCCCTGGCACGGCTTTACGAGCACTTGTGGTGCTCTGGAGTAGTGCCGGAGGACTGGAAGAGGGCCAGCATGGTTCCCATCTTCAAAAAAGGCAGGAAGGAGGACCCGGGAAACTATAGGCCAGTTAGTCTTAC
>NW_017729032.1:80529599-80536420 GCF_001723915.1 Gavialis gangeticus
GGCTAGGGTCTGGAACCAACTTCCAAGAGAAGTGGTTCAGGCTCCTACCCTGGGGGTTTTTAAGAGGAGGTTAGATGAACACCTTGCTGGGGTCATTTGACCCCAGTACTCTTTCCTGCCATGGCAGGGGGTCGGACTCGATGATCTGCTCAGGTCCCTTCCGACCCTAGAAACTATGAAACTATATATTATGTATATAGATGTATAAAATATATTCCCCTAATTTTCACTATGTATATGTATACACACACTTTTTAAAATGGAACTTAATTCCTCCTCAGTTTCGGCCCTTCTTAGCAATGTGAGAAACTGACTATTCCTCCTAGATGAGTGGTGTCAAACATGTGGCCCACAGGCTGGAACCAGTCCACATAACTGCTCCATTCATCAGGCTACTAGAAGCTGAGCCCAGGGATAGTGGGGCATTTGGGGTCCCTTGCTATGATGGACATAGCTGTTGGCAGCAATGGGTGAGGGCTCTGAGTGAGGGCTGTGGAAACACATTTGCCCCACTGCTTCTTGGGCCCTTGCCCTGCTGCTACCCAACCCGCACTGCTGGCTCTTGACCCCCATTGCCGGCCCTTGACCCGCATTGCCACTGCTTTCTGAACCCATTCTTCTACCACGGCCCAACTTACAGGGCTCCTGGATCCACACCATTCCCCAACTGCTATTGCTGTCCCCAAACCTGTGCTGTCACTCCTGCACCCATGCTGCTCCTAGACCCCTGCCACTGTCCTTGAGCCCTTGCTACTGCTACGAGACCCACTATAGCTGTGACTGGTCCCATGGATTGATCCTGAGAGAAGCCTCTGCTGTCTGGATTCAGTCCAGGTCCCAGGATGAATCTGTCACTCCTGTCCTAGATTAATTACATGGTTTTTATTACATGTAACTTATCATATTTTCTGAATTATTGTATGAATATATTTTGAAATTAATTTTCTGGTTTACAGATGAGGGACTAAATCCTTTTTAACTGTATACGCATAGGTGGTACATTTGCAGTCACATAATTGCAGGTTTTGGTTCTTATACACAGCTTGAGATTCTACCCTGGGAATACAATGGAGTTCCCACTGAGCATACTCATTATAGCTACACTCTCATTTTTACAAATGCACGTGCCACAGTGCCAGGCACTTTGAAAAGCATCTGGTGCTGTGACACTTGTAGTTGTATAAGTGGCAAAATGTGTGTCAATGTTGAGAAAATGGCAGCGGTGCACTTTTGAACTAAAACACATGGGTGGTGCTTTAGTTCAAAAGCGCATCACCGCCATTTTCTTTGTGCTGATGCACATTCTGCTGGTTATACAACTGCACATGGCACAGCACAGTTTGCCTCAGCTTATGTGCGGAGCAGACTTAAGCGGCAGATCTGTGGCCTGTCATGGGACAAAAAAGTATGTGTATAAATGCCCTCTGGCTAGACAGGTACTCAGTGAAAGAGGATGATGCAGGTACATGTGTAAATCCTAAAATTTTATCTTTGGCAAAACCATGACTAATGGGCAGGGGTCCTGGTTTTCTCTGATTTAAAAAAAAAAGAATCCCCAATTTTTGGTTAAAATAAAGTAACCCCAAATCCACATTTTTCTGTGATTTAAATGAAACACCTCTCTCTCTACACACACACACACACACACACTGTAAAAGTTCAGTTAACTGGCATCTTATAGGCCAGCATGCTCAATTAATGGGCATACCAGCTTGTAAGATAAAGTGAAAATGGAAGTGCCCACCATGGCACTTCCAGTTTCTCTGAGCCCCCATGGCCTGGGGCAAAGCTGCCTGCACTGCCGAGCCCCCATGTCCCAGAGACATAACAGGCTGTGCAGGGCTGTGGGGCCTGCCTCCCTGTCCCATGGGGCCTGCAGGGCCCGTGGTAGGGGTGGTGATGCGGTGGGAGGGGTGGCAGCCCAGGCCACTCAATTAACCGGCATATTTTGTTATCCAGGATCCCCTATTCCTGGGGGATGCTGGATAAAAGAGCTTTTACTATGTGTGTGTGTATATATATATATATATATAGAGAGAGAGAGAGAGAGAGAGAGAGAGGTGTTTCATTTTAATCATGGCAAATGTTGATTTGAGGTTACTTTTTTAACCAAAAATTGGGGATTTTTTTTAAAAACAGAGAAAACCAGGATGCCTGCTGAGAAAGAGGTGGAGCCCTCAAACCATTTAGTGTAATAGTATTTAATACACTTACCCAGGAAGCAGGAGATGCAGGTTTTACGCTCCCCCCTCCTCAGAGTGGGGTTGCCCTTGCATCTCTGGTTTACCAGAAATGGTGCTAATCACCAGCCTACAGTCTGATATTTCCCTGGATTTTCCCCAGTATTCCTTTAGAAGCTGGCCTACTAGGCAGCCCAAAAAAAATAGATATATCAAGTAAGCAGGAAGAAGGATGGTGTGTGGCTCACTGTAATAGAAAGTGACCTGGTAGGGTGCGTTCCCTTCTACAGATGCAGCAGAAACTTACCCAGTGCTGTTTCCCATATGGTGAAATAGAATCCCAGTTTGTGTAAGTGCTAAGATTTTCAGTCATGTGGCTGGGTATGTACCATATAGATCTATGAAATGAAATAGGATTTAGTCCTAAGTCTTAGCTCATACTTGCCCACATTACTCAAGTCCTACTGCCTTAACCACAACACCACTCTGTCTTTTGCATCTGATATGTCTATCTCTACAGAGAGATTGGGCCCAAAAACCTCAGAGGAATTGGGAGATGAAGAAAAATCTTTCTGGACACTCATTTTTTTGCTAACTTTGTACATAAAACAAAGGCAAATAATTTTTTAGAGTATAGTAATATCTGCAGAAAGGTTGTTTTATGAAGAAATGAGAAAAGTCAGCATTTGAGCCATGCAACTCAATTTCTGTCCATAGTTTTCAGAGGAGAATTTTGTTATATAATTCTATTCCTGTATAAAAATATATGATCAATTTGTGACACGATTTGGCAACTTACAGATACAATCAATAAGTTCAAGATGTTTCATATTTATCTATTGACTGATAAAAAACCCCCATTCTTTATATAATAGAATTCGGGGTAGATCCTTAGGTAGCAGAAATCTGAGTTCTACTGATTTTGAGTTATACCAATTTTCAAAATATGCAGATCTGGCTCTTTATCCCCATAGAGGTATTAATTTTAGTGAATCCCTTTCTGAACTTTATTGAGGGGTTATCATGTCAGAATAATGAAAAGTGTATAAGGATGCAGCTTTTCTTTTTTGTGGTACCTCAAGATGCCATGAATACTAATATATTCAAAACAATCATTTTTGGTTTTTGAGAATTCTAGCATATCTAAGAAGAGCTGTTTTTGAAGTAGAACATTGTTACTCTTTAGAACACGTTAGGGCATGTGATATTACCAGAAATTAATTAATTCCTTATCTGTGAGTAGTGTGAATCCTGGATGTTAGTTTCTGACAGCTTTATCTTTAATATGTAATGAGGTGGATTGAGTAGTTCCTGTTTGGCTGACCTACCTTTTCAGTTCCCATTATTTAACCTTATATTCCTCTAAACAATATGCAACTTTAGCTTTTCATTAAATGTGCTTGGAAATTATGCAATTGCTACTTCTCACTAAGAGCTGTGAAGTGTGCAAGAGAAGTGTCCTTAGGATCAGGTGACCTGAACATCCCAGTCATAAAAGCTTTGTTTGAAAGGATAATGGTGTCAGTTCTTGTCCTTTTCAGAGCTTTAGCATTATGAATGCTAAAAAAAATGACGAAGTAGTTGGAAGAGGTGTCAGAGGCCAGCTGGGCACTGTGAGTATATTAATTTAACCACTCGGCTGTTTGGTTCGGGATCAAGGAGTCAGAGTTGGGAGTAAAACGATGGCAAATTTATTATAGCTTACACACACACAACAGTTAACAGAAAGATAAATGCAATAAGCAGATAATGCAATATTAAAGAGCTAATAGTAAATAATAACAGATAATCACAACAGATAAATAGATCAATCTGTCACAGGCCAGCTAGGCACTGCGAAAATATCAGCCTCTGAGCTGTTTAAAACAACAAATAGACACACATGGGTTGGCAACTTACCGGCAGTCCCTCAATGCCAGGTGCGCACCGGGTGATTCCAGTGAAGTCAGGCGTCCCCGATCAACGCTGTCCGAAGGATTACCGGGGAATGTCCCTTGGTCAGGATCCGATCCTCACTTACCCTGGGAGTTCAGGGTCCAGGCTTGGAACAGCAATTTCCGTCCTGTTCCCTCTTTTTCCCTTTCCCGTTGGTCACCTCATGCACTTTTTATACCTAGTTTTATGCTAATCTGCTGGCCTTAGGGCCATTCACAATCTTGCTTTATAGTTATTATCCTATGGGGTTAAAAGGCATTAGAAATCATTATAATAAGTTACTGCCCAAGCTTGGGTTTATCCAATAAGCAAATTGCAACACAGCATCTTTAGGTTTGAAATTAACATTACCCCACCTAAATCCAGCCCCTTCAGAACTCTCTGACTATGCTTTTTTGAGATGTCTTTTCTTGAAATGTACTGGATAAACTAGGCAGTTGAATCTAGTTTTTATCATCATCAAGGCTAAATTCTGATCAAGAAAGAACTATTAGGCCAGCTAATTTCACAGCTATAGCTTTGTCTTTGAGGCCTAGTCAGTTCCACAAACAGTTACAAGTTACATTTGTGGGTTACAAAAATACAAGCTTTATATTAGACAAAAGTTCCAAATGCTTCTAAGAAGCACATATTTATTGCTTATTAATTTCTTTGGTTCTGGCTGTCACAAAGAGGGTAACATTTGTTATCTTCTATGTAGTAGGAGATGATTTTTTTTTTTTTGGTTTGAGGGAAGATGGTTCATTTCTATAAAGGTATGTTGCTTCTTCTTTGATCCAGTTTTTGTTTTATAAGTTGGTAAAGTCAGTCTTTTTGTACAGAGTGGCAAAATCAGAAAGACTATCTAATCTGTCATTTTGTTATATGGTTAGTGGGGAAAAGTTAGATATCACAGATCCTGAAGATATTTGGTAGCATGCCACTTATTTTTACCTACTTGCCAAATGTGTGAAAAGGGGGAAAATGCTTACAGATAGCTAAAAGTGCATGGTTTTTCAGACATCATTTTATGCTAATTGTTGGCAAATACTGACTTGTTAACTGGTGATGATTATAACTAACCATATAATACACATAAAACTCTTAAACATGTACTAAGAAGTTGTGAAATTAACTTATACTTGGTGACAGGGATGAATAATGGTCACTTTGTTGTTGCTGTGATATATGAACAATAGATACAAAAATTACATGACTTAACCATTTAGTATCACAGGATCATAGGAAAGTAGGGCTAGAAGGAACACCATGAGGCCATCTGGACCAGCCCCTTGCTCAAGGCACAATCATCCCTGACTAAACCATCCCAGCTAAATGTCTCTCTAACCCTCTCTTGAAAACTTCCAAGGATGGAGATCTCACAAACTCTCTAGGCAGTGTGTTCTAATGCTTGAGTATGCTCACAGTTAGAAAGTTCCTTGTAATTTTCAACCTAAATTTCCCCTAGTTCAGTGGGAGGCCATTGTCCCTAATCCTGTTCTCTACCGCCTCAGAGAAAAGGAAAGGCTATCTCCATCCTCTTTATAAACACCTTTCAGGTATTTGAAGACTCTTATCAAATCCTCACCCACTCTTTCCTTTTCCAGACTAAACAATTCTAGTTCTTGCAGCCTTTCTTCATATGTCATGCTCTCCCCATATTCCAGGCCTCTAATAATTGTTTACTCTCTATGCTGAACTCTTTCTGATCCAACACGTCTTTCTTGAAGTGTGGGGCACAAAACTGGACACAGTACTCCAGGTGAGGCCTCACCAGTGCTCAACAGATCACAGAACTGCTTTCCTTGACTTACAAGAGACTGTTAATACAACCTGATATGCTCTTGTCTATTTTTTTTGCAACAAGAGAACACTGTTGGCTAAATATTAGTCATCTTTAGTTTGTGGTACACTGTATCTCCCAGGTCCTTTTCTACAATTCTACAGCCTAGCCAGACATTCCCCATTTTAATTCAGATATCTCATTTTTAAATCAGTCATAAGAAATTTAATTCAGTTAAAGCATCTCATTTTTTTGGAATATGGTGTCTTTCCCTAGTGCTAGCTTTCACTACTAAAAATAGTATCTCTCTGAAAGTGTAATCCAGTATCTCTCTGAAAGTGTAAACCATCACCAAAGAAAGTGCCTAAGGTATAAGAGTCTGTGGTCTTGGTGGAATTTATATTTTCAATAGATACGTTATGCATATATGGACTATGTTTTTCCTTCATAGTTTTTCTCATCTTTCAAGGTTAATCTTTTTTAATAGATCTTATTAGCAGTTCAGTAGGATGGTCATTTCTAACTAACAGTATAATGGATAAAAGGAACCTCAACTTGTCTGGAAAGCACAAAGTACAGTTTTCTCGTTCCACTGAAATTGTACAGGGTATAGTAGCTTAGTAATGTTTCTCATACCCCTGGCACTCTGAGACACTGGTCTTTCCTGGCCTCAGGGAAGCCTAGCCATGTTACCAGAAAGCAATGCAGCCCCTTTAAATCCAGAAATTTCCGGGCACAGTGGTTCAGTCAAGCAGGGGTTAAAGCCTAGCCATGTTACCAGGAAGCAATGCGGCCCCTTTAAATCCAGAACTTTCTGGGCACAATCATCCAGTCAGGCAGGGGTTAAGGATCAATCCCTGCTGGCAGGTCAGGTGACCGGAAGGGAAAGGCCAGAACCATAAAAAGCTTAGGCAGAGAAAGCAGGGGGGGGGGGGGGGGGGGGG
>NW_017729032.1:80536674-80539499 GCF_001723915.1 Gavialis gangeticus
GGGGGGGGGTGCGGGGGCAGCAGAGAGGGGGACTCTTGATGACTACAGAGAAGCTGTGGCAGCCTCCTTAAAAAGAATGTGACAAGCTGGGAGACAGAAGCCGAATTGTATGTAAGCATGCAGTTTGCCTCTTCTACCTTTATTTTCCTTATAAGGTTACAGGGTCCTATTGTTTACATTTAACATTAAGACCAGTAATTTGTGGCTGAGGCTGTAGGGGAGGAGGAGACCTCATTAGCACCTAGGAGTGCCATGATAGAGGGCTCAAGAAGCCCTGCTGCATGAGGAGTGCAGCACTAGGGCCATGAGCACAGAGTTGCTTGAAGGGAAGCTAGGAGCCTTGAAGCCAGGTCCTAGTTGGTGGGCTTAGGTCCTAACTACAGAAAGAGGAGCAAACCTGGAGGGGTCTGAAGCCCCAAGAGCGTGGCACCATAGGGGCACAGTGTAGAAGGGCCAGGAGGCCTGGTGTTGTGGAAAGTATGTGTGACAGGCTAGCTGGCAGTGACCTGGCCCAGGGGTTTTGAAGGGGTAAAAGCTGATTGGAGGACTTGGGATTCCCTTTCCGTAACAATCAGGCCCCAGAGACTCACCCCCCACGTTCCCTGCTTGGCCTTTTGGGTCACCTGGAGGGGGATAAAAGGGGCAGCATGGGCTGACTCAGGAGAGACCAGCGAGGGACAACAAGGAAGGAGCTTCACAGAGCTGGCAAGAGCTGAGCCAGTGGGGTAGGAGCAGTGCCCCAGAAGAGCTTGAAAGAGCAGGAACTCCAGGCAGCAGTGGGACCTTCAGCAGCACGGCACGCGGCCGGCAGGAGAAGCTCCCCACTGGGCTCCAGGATCCCCTGGGAGAGGCTACAGCCTGCAGTAGAGACCCCCCTCTGCTCCAGAAAGGATCTGAGCAGCAACCTGAGAGGTTCCCAGCTCTGCTTCCAGCTCCTCCAGTCAGAAGCCAGGCAGCTCAACATGAGGATGGGGTTCCAGGAAGGTCAGGACCCCTAGCAGGCTGGAGCAGTGTCACCAGTGGTGGCTGTGTGGCAGTGTTCCTGACTACATGTGGGAGACCTGGGTTCAGATCCCAACTGAGGTGACTTGGGGTGAGTGAGTTAACAAAAAGCACATGTTCTTGCAGTGGAAAGGGGCCATTGTGCTTCTTAATATATCTTTTGCATTTTGTGCCTTTTTTTATATTTCACCAACCCATATTGTTTGTTCTGCTGTTTGTGTTTTATATTTTGTTAACCCTGTTTTTTGTCAATGATTGTAAGTGTCTAACCTTTATTGAATCCTGCCCCCTTGGGGCATCATAGTGTCCACTATACCCTCTGATTTATGCCTGTTATGTTCCCAGTATTAAAAGGTATGTGGTTAAGTCCCAATTGGTGGTCTGGCTCTGCTCTATATGGGGAGGAGAGTCCCTACACCTCCCACAGTGTTGTGCATCTGCTTTGATCCCTTCAATTGGAGAGGGGGTACCTCTTGGAGTACTGCCCAGGTTACATATGAAATGGGGGGGGTGAGCCCAAGCAGGTCAAAGAGCTAGAGCCTCGGAGTCAAGCCCTACTTAGTGGATTTTGACTGACAGACTTAGATAGAGAGAGAGGGAGTAAGCCCACAGCAGCTCGGACCCTGGTATAAAAAGAAAATTATAAAACATCTGCGAGGCATGGGGCACATCAAGGGAAGGTTGGAGCATGCCCTTTGCCCTTAAGGCAAAAGCTCATTATCCTCCAGGTGGTGAGCCTTAGAGCCCATCTGGGAACCTTTGGGTCAGCCTTTCTCTTTAAGAACCAAGTTAAATCAAGTCATGGTAGGCAAACAAAGGTGGGAAGCTGGTTCTCAGAGAAGGATGAAAATATAGTGGGACTTGAAGGGTGCCCCACTCACCCACCTTTAAAAATGCCATTGGAGCTGTTATACCTTGGCAGTGACAGGTATAATCTGAGAAGAAAAACAGATGTAGCATCATCTAAAGAGCTGAGCATAAACTGTGAAGTCTAATGCCAGTTTTGCCACTGTTTTATTGTTTGAATTGAGACTGTTTTATTATTTGAACTGAGCAAGACTCTTAAATTATTTGTATCTATTTCTCCAGCAATAAAATGGGAGGAACATCAAGGCTAACTACAGAGAGTCAAAAAGCCCAAGGCTGAAATGATTCAGTCTTCACAGGTTAGTCTAAGCTGCAAAGATTGAGCCAATAAGCAAATGAACAGACATTTCCTTCTGATTCAGGAAATGAAGCCACATGCCTGCAGTGCCTCAAGCCAGATGCCAGGGGCACTACAATATGGCTCTTTGGCACGTAGCCAGCATGAGCTGTGTGCTCACTTCCTCTTCCTGCTGCCCCAGAGGTCTCTGGGATTTGCAGTCCACAATCATAGCAGCAGGACTTTTCAGGGTTGCTCATTAGTTCTTCTTCCTGGTTCCAGGTGCATCTTGGATTTGTAGTCCACAGTTGAAGCTAGCACTAAGTAAGCAGGCAGGGCAGCTCTGTACTCAGGGAGAAGGGAAGTGTAGCTTACCTTTCTGGTCCCAAACCCCAACAAGGTTTTGCCTGGGGGAGGAGGAAAGAGGCAGTGAGCCAGGCAGTGAGGCCAGTGAGCCAGCTCTCAGAACTCTAGCTAGGGAGCAGAGGGACAGGGCCAGCCCTGTTCTCTGGACCAGACAGTACAGCAAGCCAAGGGCTGCAAAATTCTTGGATGCTTGGGGACTCTGATTTAATGTGAACCAGGAAGGGGTCTGGGACAGAATTTTCATAAGGTGGTTTGACCTAATCATAGTTTCATGATAGTTTCATAGTTTCTAGGGTTGGAAGGGACCTGAGCA
>NW_017729032.1:80539510-80568340 GCF_001723915.1 Gavialis gangeticus
TCTGATACCACATTCAACCAGGTTTATCTTAAACCAGTTTCAGACATTTGAAAATAGTTTATGTGCATTGAGCTTCTGTTCTGTCACAGGTTTCTGATCACTAAAGCCAGTTTATGTGCAACTTCTGTCCCTAGCCCATAGGAATAACTAACAATTTTGGTGCCTTGATAAGAGTGGAGGGTGGAGAAAGGATGTAGTGTAGAGTTGGGCAGAAGATATTATGCAGAGAGGAATGGATCTGAACAAATTTTGCCTCTCCTGGAAACTCAAAGACCTCACCTGCTGCTGCACTGTGGGGTCACCACGTGCTGGCTGCAGCAGCCCACATGACAAAGGCTGCCACTGTAGCAGGCTCAGGCTTAGGCTCAGGCTTAGGCTGCTCTTGCAGTGCAGGCTCCTCATATAGCAGCTACAGTGCCCCCAATGTGAAGACCCCTTTGGGAGCAGGGTTGCCAACCTAATAAATCTTTTTTACTGTTAATCTGCAACTGAGTTTCTTTACTGACAATTTTTTACTGAGATCTGTCTTACATAATGTAAACATAACCCTTTGCCAATTTTTGCCCTGCTGCCAGGCTTCAGTTAGAAGGGACGGGTTCAAATTTAGGCGTTATAACACCACCCAAAAAAATTAAAAGTTTGGTTGTTGTTAAAAAGCTTATATTAAAAAAAATTCTTGGTTTGGCAACCCTCTTTGACTACAGCAATAGTTTTACTTTGCTGCTTCCCACCCCAAGGTTCTCTCTTCATCCTCACACCCTGATTCCCCCAACAGGATCCTGACCTATGTTGTTCCCCCAGCTTTACATCTGGTGGCCCCACTCTCTGAATCATAGCATAGACCCTCACAGATTTCTCCCTGTAAATCATCAGTGTTAGGGGTAGCTGATAGAACTCAGCAGCAGCAACAGCAGCACATGGCTGGGGGAGAGGTCTACAAAGCACTGAAAGAAAGTTTCCTGCAGGGTGCTGTTCTCCTACTCAGATGCCCACCTTCTTTTTGATGAGGGATCTTCAAACAAACTCCCTGCTTAATGCATTTTTGGACAGTTAAGTGTTTTTATGGATTTTATGGACAGGCATTTTGGTCCTGACTTCTTATTGACTATAAATTTACAGATAGGTGGCAAGTCTGCTCAAGGCACCCATTTCTGGCAGCTTATAATAGGGTGACTGGCTTTTTAAAAAGGAAGAGCCAGTCTTGTTCAGGAAGCCTGGTTGTGGGGCGTTTAGACAATGAGGTTGAGTCTCTTTGGGCACTTAAAGTCCCAAGGAGAGATCAGAAGAGCAGGATCTGTGAGAGAACAGTGGTAAGCTGAAAGCAAGCTATGGGCTAAAAAGGCTTTCTACCAAGGAAGGCCAGGCTGCTGTGCTAGGGCCAGACTCAAAGGATTCCCTTCTATGGCCTGGAATAAGGCAGAAGAATTTAATTTTATTTTCTTATTTATTTACTTTTGTGTGGATCAAACACTGTGCTCTAGTTTAGAGGAGCAGCTGAGGAGCTCCTCAGGGAGCATAACCTGCCTGCAGAAGCCAGCAGGCTAGGCAAACCACTTAGATTCCTCCTCTAAATTTGTACCCGGGTCTGGTTCTCTATTCATCTACTCCTAGCTATACTTCTGGTAATCATACCCCACTCCCATGCATATTGTCCATATTAAATATTCAATGCTTGTAAAGTGCTTTGGCAATGTTATGGAGTGCTATATCATTTTTCAGAGGGTTTTTTGGGGGATAAAGTTACAGGGTAGCAGTACAACTAGGCTATGAGTTTGTCTAAGAATCATATCTTTTGACCTTAAATGCTTACAGTCACTGAGGTAACATTGTAACACAGCATTTCAGGCAAGTTCAGTGTTATCTACTGTAAACACTTTTAGACAAAATGTCTTTTAAAGATCATGTAAATTAGTGGTTGCTTTAGCAAAGACTTGCTGTTATATGGCTGTATATCTGTAAGGACTTAATCTGAAATCTGTCCAACCTCATTGTGTTTTACTGCTCTGTATGCCATTATGTCCAAATGCTTAAGCAAAGAAGTTGATGTGTTAGTGGCAGGTCAGGCTGTTTCCACTGTTTTCCCCTCTTCTAAATGTCAAATCTTTATTTTGTGTCACAGCTTCCAGTTCAGTTGTGTTGAAAACAAAAAGAAAGTCACCAGCATTTGTAACAGGACTTTAGAGTTCAAGCATAGTTTTCAATGGAAATTATTTTAAAGCCCTAGCAGCAGCGATCTTAGTTTTCTCATTAGAAACCACTTTAATGAAACAAGCTAAAGTGTCCACTGTGTTATTAACTTAGTGTTTACTTTGAGTTTTTCTTCCCTTCTATTTATTTTCCTCCCCAAATTTCCTTCATCCTTCCTCATTCCTTGAGTTCTCCAGTTTGTGCATTTCCTATCTTTAAAGTCTTAACTTTTCTTGTTTCATAGAATCATAGAAAATTAAGGTTGGATGGGACCTCAGAAGGTTATCTAGTCAAACCCCATGCTCAAAGCAGGATCATCCCCAACTAGATCATCTCAGCCAAAGATTTGTCTAGCCGGGTCCTGAAAACTTCCAAGGATGGATATTCCACCACCTCTCTGGGTAACCTGTTCCAGTGTTTTACTACCCTTCTAGTGAGAAAGTCGTTCCTAATATGTAACCTAAACTGCCCTTGCTGCAACTTGAGACCATTGCTCCTTGTTCTGTCATCTGCCACCACTGAGAAAAATGTAGCTCCATCCTCTTTCAAATTTCTCTTCAGGTAGTAGAAGGCTGCTATTAACTCCCCTCTCAGTCTCCTCTTCCCTAAACTAAATAAGCCCAGTTCCCTCAGCCTCTCCTCAGAAGTCATGTACCCCAGCCCCCAAATCATTTTTGTTGCCCCACACTGGACTTTCTCCAATTTCTCAACATCCTTTCTGTAATGGGGGCCCCAAAAACTGAACACAGTACTCCAGATGTGGCCTCATCAGTATTGAATAAAGGGGAATAATCATTTCCCTTGACTTACTGGCAAAACACCTACCAATTCATTTCCAGTACATCATTAGACTTCTTGGCAACTATGGCACACTGCTGACTACTGTTCACTGCAACCACTAACTTATTGTCCACTGTAACCCCCAGGTTCTTTTCTCCAGAGCTGCTGCCCAGCCAGTCAGCTCGCAGCCTGGACTAGTGCATGGGATTGTTCCGCCCCAAGTGAAGGACTTTGCGTTTGTCCTTGCTGAACCTCATGAGATTCCTTTTGGCCCAATCCTTCAATTTGTCTAGGTCACTCTGAATCCTAGCCCTACCCTCCAGCATATCTACTACTCTCCCCAGTTTGGTGTCATCTGCAAACTTGCTGAGGTTGCACTCTATGCCATCTTCCAGGTCATTGATGAAGACATTGAACAAAACTGGCCCCAAGACTGACCCCTGGGGCATTTGATTTGATACCTGCTGCCAACTAGACATTGAGACATTGATTAATACTCTCTTAGCCCAATGCTCCAACCAGTTTTCTATCCACCTTACAGTTCATTCATCCAGCCAATATTTCCTTAGCTTGCCTGCGAGAATGTTGTGGAAGACCATATCAAAAGCCTTGCTAATATCAAGGTATACCACATCCACTCATCTCCCTACAGGGCCAGTCGCCTCATCATAGAAGGTGATCAGGTTAGTCAGGCATGACTTCTCCCTGGTGAATCCATGCTTACTGTTTCTAATCATCTTTATCTCTTCCAAGTGCTTAAAAATGGGGATCTGCTCCATGATTTTTCCAGGAACTGAGGTGAGGCTGTTGCCCTGAGGGGTGAAGCCAATGCTCAGGATCTCAATACTGCGCTGTTAGACAGGAGGGTGTTGTGTACAATTGCACACGAAGACATAAAAATCAATTAAGCACACATACACTCACTAGGTGCATACACCCCTATTAGTCATACACACTCACACATCCAAACCAGCCTAGGCACATGCATACCTATTACCAATTTAAACCCATACATGCTACACACACCAAATTTATACAGAATCAGTTACCAGTTACCAACACCTGCACATCCAATATACATAGGTGGATTACTCATATACCACATACACGCACAATGATATCTATATATGTGTGTGTGTGTGTGTGTGTTCACTAATTTACACACATACCATCCACCTACACATACACACAGGTGAGTTCCTAAGTTGGGTGTTGTGATGTGTATGCATGTGCTTGGTGTACTTGGGATATCTGGGGAAAGGTTAAGGTAAGAAAGTAGAAGTGTAGGGAGTTAAAGTTACCAGGACTGGGATTAGAACCAGTAGACTACAGGGGCCTGGGCTGAAGAACCAAGGCTTGGGGGTAACTTTAGGTTAATTGATCTTAATTGATTAAAAGACAATACCCAACGCCTGCAGAACAGGGAAAGCATGCCAGCACAGCTACAGGGGAGCTGAAAAGGTAGGTAGCGAGAGGGAAAAATGGGACTAAGGGAAAGTGTGGGTGTTAAAGAGGGGCTCTGGGTGTGGGGAGCCAGAGAACGGCTCTGGGGCAGCTAGAGAAGTTGCAGAGAGTGGCAGTAGGTGCTGGAAGCTGGAGAGAACTGCAGGACAGCTAATAGGAGCTGGGAAGCTTCAGGGTGGGGCGGGGAGCCTGAAAACAGATAGATGGGCAGCAGACAATCACAGGAAAAGCAGCAGGAAGCAGGGACAGCAGGAAAGCAAAGAGAGGCTGAGACCTGGCAGAAAAGGGGAGATGGAATTGGGAGGAGATCGGGAAACTAGTAGAGATGGTGGGAACTGGAGCTGAGAGAGAAAGAGAGAATGAGGCTGGAATTTAAGATAGGGAAGGGACTGGGATTCAGTAAAACATGATCCAACTCAGGGTTGCAAATGACAGTGGTTTTATTGAACAGGGGAGATGGTGACACAATGCCAAATTGGTTCCCTTGCACCCCGCACATACACAATGGCAGCAGGAGTTAGAGAGGCTTGCTGCAGGGACTGAAGTCCTCTGAAATCCAGGAGGAGAAAGAGAGAGTCCAAATTGTAGGAGGAGGTGTGCAGGTAATATCTACCTATCCAGGCTGGAAAGGGGTCTTTGTCCAGTAGGTGTTGTCAAGAGGGGGGTCGCCGGCAGGGCCTCTTGTTGGATAGGTGGTGTGGCATGGTGCTGGTCCTGATGGAGAGAGTGTCCCACTGGGTCTGTCTTCACTGCCCCTTTTTATAGGGGCATACCTTGTGTGACACAAGTGACAGGAGGCATGTCCAGGCAAGGGTCAGCCCCTGGCATACTGAGTATGTGTGCTCCATGCAGGGATGTACAGTTTCAGGTGTCTGTAATGGTGAGAGTTGCTGGTTCTGCAGGGTCTTTTGTCTTTCAAATGCTGATCTTGTCTCTGTTCCTGGGTGAGGTCTGTGGTTTCTTAATGAATCAATGTGAGGTGATGGCCAGTCGTTACAGGCCATTCAGTAGAGGCCTGCTACCATTGTATTTCAATCATTCCCAATCACACTCATTCATTGGGGAACCAATTTACATGGGATGGATATGTGACTCATACAGTTACGACACACAGGGGATATCCAGGCAGAGGACACAAGATGGAGACTTGACATGATTTTGGTTCACTTACAAACACAGGCCTAAACCATACAATATCCATAGAAACAATAAAAATCAATACAAAAATGATAATAATACAATATAAAACAGTGGATATCCAAAACCAAAAACTTGCTACCAAAATAAAAATGTTTAAAGCTTATCCTACATTATGGTTACTTATACTTATCTATAGGGAATAGAGAGGGAGAGAAAAAGTCAGAAATGATTGGGGAAGGGGAGTGAATGCAATAAGCTCCCCCCCCCCCCAAAAAAAAACCTGGGGGTTTTGCTACAAGGCTGACTAGTCTGTAGTTCCCTGGATCCGTCTTCTTCCCTTTCTTAAATATGGGCACTATGTTTGCCCTTTTCCAATCATCCAGGACCTCTCCTGATTGTCATGCATTTTCAAAGATGATGGCTATTAGCTCTGCAATCACATCAGCCAACTACTTCAGCACCCTTGGGTGCATCCCATCTGGCCCCATGGACTTGTACACATCCAGCTTTTCTAAATAGTTCCTAACCTGTTCTTTCATCACTGAGGGCTGCTCAACTCCTCCCCAAACTCTGCAGTAGTCTGTGATCTTGCCTGTGAAGACTGAGGCAAAAAAAGCATTGAGCACTTCAGCCTTTTCTGCATCCTTTGTCACAAGGTTGCTTCCACCATTCAGTAAGGAAACCACACTTTCCCTGATCCTTCTCTTGCTACCGACATACTTGTAGAAATCCCTCTTTCTACTCTTCATATCCCTTGCTGGCTAGAAATCCAATTGCACTTTGTCCCTTCTGACTTCCTCCCTGCATATCCAAGCAATGCTTATATTTTTCTCTAGTTATTTGTTCATGTTTCCACTTCTTGTAAGTTTCCTTTTTGTGATTTAGTTTACTGAGGAACATAGGCGGAGGAAAGGATGGGGCAGATCAAGGCCCATATGAGCCTGGGGCAGAGGCTGTCCTAAACTAAAATTCCAGACATGACTTACTAACTTTTGGGAGTAGATTTGATGTGGACAGTTGGAATTGGTAATTACATCTGGTGCCTTTTTTTTCCTTGTGAAGAGCCAACTCCCAAAAATGAGCTTGAAAAGCTTGCCTTTCTTGGTTCTGAATAACTAAATAGCTGGATTTGATCTTAATTTCCCACCACTAAAGAGACAGCTGTAATCCCTATGGGCACTTTTACACATGCCCCAGAAGTACAGGGAGGCTGCACCTTAATTACAGCGGCTCTAAGAGCCGCTCTAATTAAAGTGCTGCCACATCTTGTGTATCAGCATCCCCACACTTAAAAATGGTGCTGGGGCAGTTGAACTAAAGGTCTTTCAACTAAAGGATTGGCTAAAGGTTGGAGTTAGTTTCTCCTGTTGATGCTGTCATGTTGTTCATAAATGGTTAAACATTTCCTGGAGTAGGGACTGGGGTCTAGGTGTTCCACCTCCCAGGTAATTTTACTAACTAATAAATATTTAGGTATTTTATGCAAAAAAAAAAAGGTCTTTTATACAACATCTTCAGCAAAAGAGATAGAGACTCTTAAAATGAACATAAACGCTGGGGAGCTAAGAAATTCAAATGTAAATTCTCTCTGATTCAGGGATTGATTCATGTGTAGGATGCTGGGTTTTCAACAAGTAGCCTAAGCACCAGGTTATTGGCATTCAAGGAAGCAGTCTGTTTAAAACAAACAAACAAACAAACCAACCCCTAACAACATTCCTTATATATTCAGAGAGACAGTAAGCAAGGAGTCATAAATAACTTTTGTGATGTGTTAAGACACTCAACTGGGAGGTAGGACACTTGGGTTACAGTGTCTGTTTCTATGAATCTTTCATTATTTTTGCAAACTGGAACAATGTCAACGGGAGGGACTGAGGTTACTTTTCCCCTTCCCTTAATAACTTTGTGATTTGGCTACTCCTGTGGGAGGTATGAGTTTAAGTCCCCTCAGGTAGCAAAGGAAATGAAACTGGTTCTCTTGCATCATAAATAAGTGCCCTGCACATTGGGTTGTTGGGTAAAATATAGTGGTATCACCATATTCATGAGATAATGTAAATTCTTTGTATTGTGACTATGTCTCAAACTCTGGAGAAACAAGGAGGAAGGGGAAAGGAAAAAGATCCTTCCTTAGTCACTTCCTTTGCTTTCCTTTAGACTAGAACTGTGACAAATAAAATCATCATCGTTAGCTAATAAACATTGTTGAGGAGGACTCAGTCATGCTGAAAATAAGTTATAAGTTTTAGTTTCCAAGACATGGGAGTGTCTCACGAACATGGTTTATGATCAGATCATTTGTCTTGGTGAGCAATTAGAGCAACACTTCTCTTGCCTCCTCCCCCTACCATCTCATCTATGTGAAGAATGCTGTTTGGTTCAGATCCTCAGAACGTATAAATTATCCTTGATCCACTGAAATTAATAAATCTATAGTGATTTACATCAGCTGAAAAACTGGCCCACTATTTCTATAATTGTGAACATATTAATGATGATACTTGCCTGATTTGAGCCTAAGTTCATTAGAAAAGTCACAGTATTTTCAACTGAATTTGGGCCCAGTGTTAAAAGTATTGGACCAGCTTCTAAATAATATGACATCAAGAATACGCAATGATTCAAGGCAATGCCAGGTTAAACTTGGTGTTTTCAACAGAAATGTCCTTTGAGATGTCAAATGTGTCCAAATCTGAAGCTTCAGGCATAACTTGGAAGGTGTGGATCTCTTTGGACTGAGACCAAAGCAAATATTCACAAAGGCCTGTAAAGTGAAACTGCCAAACTCTACATGACTCTGCATAGGTCTTTAATTCCTTAAGGGGAAAAAAGCAAACAGAGAATGCTGTGAAAAAGCAAAATGTATATAAGTCTTTGATGCTGTTAATTCTGCCTTTACTTTCCAGAGTATTTGTTTGGTTTTATTTTAATTAGTTTTGGAAAAGTTCATGTACAGCAATCAGCCTGAGGTTTGTCCAGTTCATTTGTTAGCAGAGGCATTGAAATTATGATAGCGGGTAGTGATATTTCACAAGAGACATTTCCGTGGTATTATTTATTTAATGTTTACAAAAAGATTCCTTTTGAAGCATTCATCTTTGTTTCTAGGTTTAAGGGTTTGCAGCATTGTATGGGGTGGGGTGGGGAGGGGATGCAATTAGTTCAAGCATTCATAACTGATGCTCAGCATGTTTAAACAGTGAAACTCCAAAGCAGTCAAACTGCTTTTGAGTCTCTTGAAGTAAAAGGGCAACTTTCACTTTCTCTGCTCCTTCCCTCTTTGTGTTATGGCTTGCATATCTTTTCATTCAATTTGTTTTGGAACTCTGTTGCACAATCTTGTCCTACATCAATGAAGCCATATCATTTCCTGCTCATATCCCTCGGTGCCTCATGTGTATAGGTGGGAATACAAACTTGCCTGATACTCTCAGCTGAATTCTGAGTTCTGGTGGTGGCAACCCTGGGGCAAGCAGCTGGAAGCTCAGAATTTGAGGGTTCAAAGCTACAGCAGAAGCACTCACAATGCAGCCATGTCATTTTCCACTGAATCTCTGAATTCTGCTAAATACCTTGTCCAAAGTACATGGGAAAGGAAAGAAACCTGAATTCTGCCTGGGTGCCTGGGGTGTGTGAAAGGGTGTAGTGGGCCTGCATGTATGGCAGTGTGTGGATGCATGTGTATGGTAGGGTGTGTGTGTGGGACAGTCCCTGCCTGTATACACATACACACACACACACACACACACACACACACACACACACTGTAGTCTTTTATCTGCTGCTATAACAATCACAGAAATGCAGAAAATAGAAGAATAGCAACAGAAATGCAGAAAATATCAACAAAAATATCAAAACCCAGTAAAGGATATGGTTAATCATTGGCTTTTTATTTATTTATTTATTTTACCTTTCTTTGTTTTGCTTTGCATAAGTGAGCACAGTTGTTCAGTTGTAGATACAAGGAAAAAAAGACTATACTAATAACATTGGTATCCCAAAGGTATCCTTATCCGTATCTGGTAAATAGAATGCTGACTAAAGGAAAATATAGCAAGAATGTGAGCACTGTATAAAAAGGGCCAAGTAGCAGAGATTAGGTGTAATTGGAAGTAGACATTTTACGATATGTTTTATCTATTTATTAACATATGGACTGAGCCATTATATATCAAACATTTGAGAAATGTTTTCCTTTCTTCATTTTCTCATTTCCTCGCACAGTACTAGAAACAAGATAATTGGAATCTAGAAGGGGACTTGTTATGCTATTTTGATGGTCAAATTTTACTGATTTCAAAAACACATCTCTATTTATACGTGCCAGCCTGCAGGTCCTACAGAACCAGTAGGCCTCTCTGAGAAAGTGCTGCCAAAGGGCAGTGCTCAAGGGCATCCTTTGGCAGGGATAGAGGTGGGTTGGATGGCCTTTTTGTTGTTACCCTGTTACGGTTTTTTGAAGTTTATGTTGTGTTTGTTTGGGGGAGGAGGATTTATGCGTTTTACAGGAGAGCCACAGACCCTATGTATGAGAAGGAGCTGTGGACTTGGGAGAGAGACTGGGGATGGGAGAGGGATCTCTCTTGGGTGTGAAGATGAGGAGTAAGCATGGGTGGAAAGGTGGTGGTGGTAGGGAGTGGGAAGTGATTTTATATACCTAGATGTGAATGGCAGGTGGGATTGGCAGGAGGGTTTGCTCTTTTGAATAACAGAGGTAGGGGTGGGGAGTGAGGAAGAGTTTTAAAGTTTTAGGATGTTAACTGGGGAGTTGGTTGTTGTTTCTTACCTTGTTGGTTGTTATTGTAAGCTCTCTAAGCCTTTCTGGATTTGGCAAGTTATAAATCTAATTATTATTATCAACATGAATAATAATAGTGTGTACATGCACACGATACTTACGTGTATATATAATATACACATACATACATATGTTCACAAACTACACACACACACACACACAGCTCTGTGTGTGTGTATTAGGGCTGTGTAACATTTTGACATTTTGGGTGTTTTGTTTTGAAGCTGTTTTGACATGTTTCAAACTCGAAACAGTGAAATTGAAATGAAACAAAGGCTTCAAAAGAGCTTTGAAACAAAATGAGGGCACTCAAAACATTTTGAAAGTTTTGAGTGTTGAAGCAGCCCAGCGATGGGAGGCGGGGGAGAGCCAGGGCTGCGCTTCAAGCAGCTCCACCAGTGCCATGGAGCTCAGTCCAGCAGCAGGAGGTGGTGGGAGAGACAGTAGCGGAGCCTCTCCAAGTGCAGCCCTGGCCAGTGGCTCTCTCCCATCTCCTGCTACCAGGCTCAGCTCCATGGAGCTGTGGAGCCTCCTGTCACCAGGCTGTGCTCATCAGGGCTGCACTCTGAGTGGCTCCGCCACTGGCTCTCCCGCCATCTCCTGCTGTTGGGCTGAGCTCCATGGAGCTGGTGGAGCCACTTGGAGTGCAGCCTTGGTGAGCACAGCCTGGCAGCTGGAGGCTCCACAGGTCCATGGAACTGAGCCTGGTGGCAGGAGGTGGTGGGAGAGCCACTGGCCAGGGCTGCGCCTCAAGTAGCATTGTCACTGGCTCTCCCACCACCTCCCACCACCAGGCTCAGCTCTGTGGGGCTGCAGAGCCTCCAACTGCCCGGCTGTGCTCACTAGGGCTGCACTCCAAGTGGCTCTGCCACTGACCCTCCTGGTGCCTCCTGGAGCCTCCCACCACTGGGCTGAGCTCCATGGGGCTGGCGGAACTACTCGGAGTGCACCCCAGCCACAGGAGGCAGGAAGAGCCAGGGTTGCGCTCTGAGCAGCTCCACCAGTCCCATGGAGCTCACCCTGCCCTCCCAGTGCTGCTGGACTCCTCCCGGGGAGGAAATGGTGAAACACAAGTCAAAACTAGATGGTGCTGTTTTGCACAGCCCTAGTGTGTATAGTTTGAGGGTGTGGGTTGTAGCCATGTTAATCTAAGGTAGGGGTGGGCAATTATTTTGGTCAGAGGGCTTCTTACTGAGTTTTGGCAAGCTGTCAAGGGACACATTGGTAGCCCCATCCCTTGACAGATGCCCTGCCCCTGGTCGCCATCTTGTGACTGGAAATCCCACCCCCTAACCCCTGACCTTTGCCACCAGAAGTCCCTTCCTTTTCCCCTGGAAGTACTCCTTTCAGCAAGAGGTTTTGCCATCTCAGAACCAGAAACATGCCAAATTATATTCTGAAAAGTGAACATCTACAGCATCCATTAATTTGGTTTAAAAAATATTTTTGTCCTGATTTTCATGTGTTTTTGTAGTGCACATAAAGGTGATTGCACAATAGCTTAAAATGAAGTCTTTCTCTTGTATATTGTGGGGGGCATAGGTTTGTGTAGGATGAGGGAGCATGTGTGTTTGGGTGGGTATGGGGTTTGTGGGGGGCCAGGTGCCTGGGGTGTGTGAAAGGGTGTGGGGGGCCTGCATGTATTGCAGCGTGAGGGGGTTGTGGATGCATGTGTATGGTGGGGTGTGTGTGTGGGACTCAGTCTATGAACACACACACAGTCCCTGCCTGTACACACACACACACACACACACACTGTCCTTGCCTGCGCAGATGCACACACACTATCCCTGCCTGCATGCACACACACACAATCCCTGCTTGCATATACATGCTCACACACATACTATCCCTGCCTACACACACACACACACACACACACAGAGTTCCTGCCTACCCCACCCACACACCCATATTGGTGTGGCCCTGTGGTCCGGTGATACAGCTGGCAGCCACCTGCTGCTGGAGCAGGGTGGGCGCAGAAACGGAGTGAAATGCCTGGGGGTGTGCAGGGCTGGACTGGACTGTTTAGTCCTGCTGAAGCTCCCCCTGGGTCCTACTGCCCCTGGCTCTAGTCAGTTTTGACAGGCTGCGAGGGCAGATAAATATTAATTTTCTAAATTTTTCAAGGGCCCTGCAAGCCAGATAGAATGGCCTGGCAGTCCAGATCTGGCCTGTGGGCCATATTTTGCCCTTCCCCCTCTGCCCCCCAATCTAAGGACATAGGCAGACAGGGTTCTTTGGGTAAATCCAATATCTTTTATAAGACCAACTAAAATAGTTGGAAAAAAATTTCTTTGCAAGCTTTCAGGTACAAACACTCTTCAGCATGCTGAGGAAGTATCTGCAGTTCCTCTGTGCTCTTCCTGGATGGACTAGAAAAGAAGCCAGAGGCCATATGCATGCGAGAGAGCCAGTCAGTGAAAATGCAGGTGAGCCCCACTATGTCTGGGTTGGTGTTAGCTAGCAGGAAGGCAAGTTCCTCCTGGTTGTTCCCCGTACTGAGGGCATTAGTGTTGAGGCGTTTGAGGCCTCCTGAAGATGCATGCACTGCCACCCTAATCCCAGTACTATCCAGGCCTCTGTTACTTACCTGGGTATTTGTTCCACTCATCATCGGTTTAGGCTGGGCTGCTCTTGCTGGTGATGTTTGGTTTGGTGGTCCAAGGCTTCCTCTGCCCTCATCTTTCCCTTCCCCCAAAAAGCCTAGTTTAAAGCCTACTGGAGGAAATCAGGCAACCTAGAAAAGAACAAGTCCAGATCCATAAAAGGGCTAATGGGCTATGTCCAGAGTTGTGGCCCTCGAAACTCCTGCTTCAGCTGCTTCCTGACTCTGGGGGAAGCTAAAGGACATAAGTTTGTAGGATCAAAATCCAAGTAAAGACTGAGGTACATACATTTTAAATGTCTGTTCCCCTAGAGGAGACAGAACACTCTATTCAGTGTATAGGCTACCTATACAACATAGGGAGAAAATTGGCCACCTCCAAAAGGGATCCATAAGAACCAGGACATGAAGCAGGGAGATACCTAGATTTAGCCAATAGAAAATACTAAGGACATTTTTTACTCTGCTTCTTTCCAGAGCTTATGCACTTGTGTTGGGACTGTAGGAAGGATTTCATAGAATAGGTACCTACAATCATGACTCACCCCTTTCTTTAAAAACAAAAAAAAGTTGGCTTCTGGTGGTCCGTCTTCACATCTTTTATTTAATAACCTAATGATTAGTGTGCCCTCCCTGCTCTAGGCTCATGTCTGACTAGGGCAGTCTTCTACCAAGCTGAGGAGGACCTAGAACAAACCTAGAACTGAGCCCTCTCATTTCCTGGATGAGATCTTGAAGCACTGAGTTATCATACAAATAGGTAGGCCTGCATAGTTTTGAAAGATGTTGCTTTGATGCCTATCTTCACAAGAGGGTTCAAGGCCTATCAATCCTAAATCAACAAATGCAACTCCCTGTAAGCTCACAGTAAGTGCTCCAATCAGCTGACTGACTGAAAGAAGCATTCATGTCTTCTGTTGGAGCTAAGCCACTGGATAGCCAAGAGCACAAGAATAATAGGGACAGAGGGAAAGCAAATAAGAGTTGAAAGAGGCATTTGTGTGAAAGGGGGAGTATTAAGAACTACCTGACTACTTACCAGATAGGTACAATAATGATATGGGCTGGCTGTCCTCAGATCACCTAAAAGGCCTCCTGCCCCTTAAAGGAACTGGCTGCTTAGCTAACCTTAATCTTAACTTGAATAAATTAATAGATTGATCTGCTTTATACTTGCAATATAAGGCAGGTTTTCCAAACTGTAAATCATTCATATCTCATTTCTAAACCATTTCCACTTTGTCAACCTCTTTTTTTGGATTGTGAATACCAGAACTAGACATAGTGTTCTTATTATGGTTTAAAAAATGCTATGTGTAGTGCTGATATTGCCTCCTTACTTCTATTTAAGGGTCCTTTGCTTACACATCCAAGAGCTGTATTAAGTCTCTTAGGGTGCACCTACACGTGAAATTAAGGCAAAGGGTCAACTGCTCACAGATGCAGTGTCTACATGTGTGCATGGGACAGCAGCACTTTGAGCCAGGCTGGAGCAACTCCAGGCTGGCAGGGGGGCACAGGCATTCAGCCCCAGACTCCAGACGGTGGCATTGCTCGGTGGAGGGCCTGGCTGGGGCACAGGGTCAGGCAGGGGTCTAACCCCTAGCTGGCTGGGGTGACTGGGAGGAATTTACACCCACAACCCCCATCTACACATACTTTTGATCACATGTAATGACTCCACCATAAGATAGTACTGTCCTCAACAGTACTATCTTACAGCAGAGTTAATTTGTTTACTGCCCTCTAATACTGGCTCATGTGTAAGACTGTGATGCTTTACTGCAGAGTAGTCTACTCTGCAGTAAAGGGCACATGTAGATTCACCCTTAGTGATGCATTATAGGTGGATGTTCGATGGGTATCCTTTCTATCCCCTAATCCGTTTTAGGGTGACTGATTTCCAAAATATGTAAGGGTGATGAGATTTTTTTGTTTCTAGATATATCAACTTAAACTTCATTGCATTTAAAACATATGCTATTTAAGTTCATTCTACTTCTCTAGTGATCCAGGCTGCTGTATAAAACAGACTTGTCCTTATCACAGTCTAATACTATCCAAATTATTGCAAATATTACTAGAGGTTAGAAATATGCATACATTAATTAGGCCTCCTGATTAGCATTCAGTCCATCTTCTGCCCTGCTTCTTCATAAATATACTAAAGTCATAACCAGGGTAGAGAAAGGAATCATAGTATTTTGTTTTTTCCAGGTAAATCCACATGCAAAACCACTGACATTTTAGTCCTACATATCTATTTCCGTATCCAAGGTCACTGTATAATATAGTAAAATAGTACGTGCCTATGAGAAGAAAACATGGAAATTTTAACACAAAATAAAGCACTGCTTTAGCTAATGTTACAGCTTTAATAGCAAAACTGGGATGTACTTAAATAAATGTTAAGACATGTACAAAATGGTCTTAATGATAACATTGAAACCCTCTAACTGAATGTTGCAGAATGATCAATAATACTTGTGGAAACATGCCGATGTGTTCAGATGAGGGCACTTTAAGGTACATACAAAGTGAAAATTAGTTGGATTCTTTCATACAGTGACAGCAATGGAAGGATTTAATAAGGCTGTATTGCTCCATCAGTCATGCTGTTTGAACCAGCCCTGCATTAAAGATTCCAGCTAAATAGACTAGATTGTTGGAGAGCAGAACTTGTAGTTGCCAGCTAGCATCCAAACAGTAGAAGATTTTATTAATGATGTTTCCCTTCCACACAAAGCTAATTTAAAATATGGTGTCTTACAGCAATATATATATATATATATATATATATATATATATGTGTATATATATATATGTGTGTATATATATATATATGTATATATACATGTATATATATATATATATGATAGAAATGGATTCACTTAAAGTTTATTGCATGTAACATTTATTATGCATTGCTACAATAATGTAGCAACAGTAACACATATTGATATTAAACATAAAAATTGCTATAGATTCATTCCACAGCATGAGTTAAAAACCAGCAGAGGAAGGTGAATGAGGCTAAATGTATTGCTTGCATATGTACAGCCAATATCAGTTCCTTTATTCAAGGAAACTTTTGACGTGTGTGTATAATTTTAATGGATTTTATAGCCATATTATTAATCTTTCTCTGAGAGTGGGCGAACACTTTCACCCAAACTGGTTGTTTATGTAACAGAAGAATAAAATCATTTGACAAATATGAAAGCTGACAAACAAAAAGCAAAAGGCATAACAGCTGGGCATATTATGCAGCTTCCATTGAAAGTTTTTAAGACTTGGCTATTAATAAAAAAGTAAACACATTTTCTCATTTTTTTCTCTCATTTCGATTAGGTAGCTTTCATTTTAGGATTAAGGATATTAATTTTAAGAAGCAGCTCTATGATCCTGTCAGAAGCAATGCATGGTGATTCATAAGAAAATTGGCTGATGATATACTCAGAGTGTTCTCAAAAGCATCAGCCTTTTCAATCTTCTGTACTACTTCTTTGCAGCTGAGAGATAACACCATTTGTTTCTTTAAAAATCTCTTCTAATCTGATTTTATGGTTTTGTGATGAGTACATTTATATGACCAAGCTGACATTGACATTAAAGTATTTTCTGTTTAGATTTCTACAAAGTGGATTTCATGTCCTGTTAGTCTTTATAACATTATTAAAAATGTGTGAAATGGGCCAGACCCCTTTATAGTCTTTGACAGATATTTGGAACTAGGAAATGAGATATGACAGGTTTTACGGCTCAGACCTGATGAAGAATGTCTTGCATCCAAAAGCTTGTCTAACTCCATCCCAACTACACAGTTGCCCTTGCCTCTTGCATGATGTACAATGGTATTCAACACAGTCAAAAGAACAGAGGATAACATATGTAAGAAGACTAAAGAACTGTTATGCTCTATATCACATTTTACAAGTAGGACTGTATTCTTAGTTGATATAAGTCAGGATAGATCTACTACAGCTAACTGATGTTAAAAGTGATGGTAATTTCACTGACTGTTAATTTCAACTGTTTAATAACTTTAATTTCTTATATTTTGCAAAGTGGCAGTGAGATTTTAGAGAAATAGATAACAATAACTGATGGCCATCCCTCATTCTATAATTTTACTAATATATCAGCATATGTATTCTGAGCCAAATTTGTCATGGATTTCATTGGTATAAATCCAGAACAACTATGTCAACTCAAAACTAAATGAAAATGGAGTTATTCTGATTTTACCTCAGTGTATCTGTGTAGTATTTAGTCCATATCATGTAAGGAGCTAAGTGAGGGACTTGCATAAAAATAATCACAGCTACTTACTGGAACTGAAATATCCAAATTCTATGGATATTTCTCATGCTTATCCTCTTGTAAGTCAAGAAATGATACTTCTTCTTTTTCACTGGAGTCATTTCCTGCCTTGCCTCTACCTACCTCTGTCCCAGAAACTAGTAGCTATGTGCAGAAGCATACAATAAGGGATTAACATTCACCCAACAAATACATTTTGACACTAAAAAAATAAAAGCCAGTTTATGTAGTTTTCATGTGATTCTTCTATGCTCTATACCCTTTTAAAAATTATTTTTCTATTGAAATGATTCTGTAATATTTTGAATATTTGCAGTAACAGTCCTTTAATAACTATCCTTTAAAAAGTCATACCATAGATCAAAAGGGTAACATATTTGTATACACTTTGCATTGATATTACTCAAAGTGGACACCAGTAGAAATAGAACACTTGATCCTTATTTCTTTACAATTGAGGAATTTTAGTTGTTACTTATGTCAAAGGGCTTCCTGTGTTCCATTCTTTGGGTTAGAATTTTTAATGCTGTGCTAGTGCAGATAATCCATCACCATCTCAATTTTTATTTTTATGAGTATTATTCACAGAGCTATCTTATAACTGAAAGCTAGCCAAGCAGAATTTGACACTCCTATGGACATAAAAACTTAGATGATCCAATATTTTCTTCAGTTTACTCTTATCAGAACAGAAGTGTTTCTAACAGGTTTGCATTGGAAGATTAAGGTGATGGTAACTCTTGAAATGAGTTTAAATTATTATACAAATTTATAAAAACCCAGCTTAATATTTTACTTGTGTCCCAGCTGCCTGTGGAGGGTTCAGGATTGAGAGTGTGGTTGGGGGTAGAAAGGTAAGAAAGGTTTATTAACCTAACAAAAATACAACTACACATAGTAACAAGACAAACGATGACAGACAAAAGCAATTTGAATCAGCAACTTATCAGCAGTCCCCTCTGATGCCTGATATACAGCAAGTTCCTTTTTCCACAAAGTTCAGCAAGGTTAGGCATCCCCGATCAGCACTGTCTGAGGGGTACCGGGAAGGACCCTGGAATGCAGTTCTTGGGCTCCTCGAGGTCCACAGGCCCACTGATCCAGGCAACAGCTAACTAATCCTTTTCACAGAGCTGCATCTTCCTTATGAATGGTTCCCAGATATTCCAGATAAGTTATAGCTTCTGAAGGACACTGATAACGTATGACCACTCAGATTCCTTTTACTTCAACTGTCCTTAGACTAACCAATAGCAGTACAAGCCTTGCATTCCTTTGATAAGGTAATTTTAACTACACCACAGGGTCTTACTACTTTTAGGCTTTGCTAAATTTACTAGGCCTTACTTTATACAAGGCCTCACTACATCTTAAATTAATTAGGCTTTTAGCAACAACATATACCTTAATATCTAAACAAATACAGAAAAACAGTCTAATCTTTATAGAGCCTTCAGCAAGCACCTTTATCACACAGACATACTTTTCAGCTGCCATATACTTGGAATAAAATAATATTTCACTTGAAGCATAAATTAATTGTTTGTCAAAGTTATTGCACTGATATGATTCCAGAATGCAACCTCCTATCTACGCATGGCCTATGTCCCCCTGTACTGACAAAATCGCTTATACAGAGACTTCTGATTCTGCCTTCTGGATAGTGGATCCTTTAGTTAAAGCAGCAGCCTATCTTTTTTTTCTAACGTATTTGTCCTGGATGTAAAATAACACCCAGGAGTGTTATTACCTACAAAAGAGGTAATAGGAACAAAGCAGTGGTAGCATGACCCCTTAAATGGTGCATTCACTTGGAACTGGTAGAATTGTTTCTAAGTAAAAAAAGATGCAGTTGAACTCAAATGGCTTTTCAGTGCTTAATCTTTCTACTGAGACTGAGAGCGAGGCCTTCATTTAATAGCCAATGTCATGGTTTTTTGGTGGGATGCTGGTACATCACAATTGGCAGCAGACTTATTTCACTAACTTAGTGGTGCTCAAAACTCTTCTGGCCAGATCTTGCCCAGAAGGCCATGTCATTCAGCCTATAGGTCTCCCTAGGGATCCAGAAATTTGGCAATGTGGGAGCAGTGGCAGTGTTAATTGCTGCTAAATTTCTAGACCTGAGGGGAACTTCATGGGCCAGATTTCAAAGATTTCATAGATGTTAGGGCTGGAAAGAACCTTGAAGATCATCAAGTCCAGCCCCCTGCCCCAGGGGCAGGAAGTCAGCTCGGTTCAAAGGATCCCAGCAAAACAAATATCCAAACATTTCTTGAATGAGTCCAGAGTAGGTGCCTGTACCACTTCTGGAGGGACTCTATTCCAGGTCCTGGGGGCTCGGGCAGTAAAGAAATTTTTTCTTATATCCAGCCTAAAATGGTCTTGGAGGAGTTTATGACTGTTGGTCCTCATTTTTCCTTGCGGTGCTCTCGTGAACTGACGTTCTCCCAGATCCTGAATGTACACCCCTTATGTACTTATAAGCAGCCACCAGGTCCCCCCTGAGCCTGTGCTTTTCCAGGCTGAAGAGTCCCATGGCTCTCAGCCTCTCTTCATAAGGCCTATTCTCTTGCTCTCTGATCATGTGTGTGGCTCTCCTCTGGGATCTCTCAAGATTCTCCACATCCTTCTTGAATTGTGGAGCCCAGAATTGGATGCAGTACTCCAGCTACAGCCTCACTAAGGCCAAGTACAGTGGGAGGATGATATCCTGAGATTTACTTGAGAAGCATCTATGGATGCAAGCCAGAGTTTGGTTTGCTTTATCAGCTGCGACATCGCATTGGTTGCTTATGTTTATCTTGTGGTCTATCATGAACCCCAAGTCTCTTTCAGCCATGGTGCTAGTGGGCACAGCACTGCCGAGCCTATAAGCATGCTGTGGATTTTTTTTCCTGAGGTCGAGTACCTTACATTTATCAGTATTGAACATCATCAGGTTTGTATCCGCCCACTTACTAAGTTTATTCAAGTCAGCCTGGATCACTATCCTGTCCTCAGGTGTGGATGCTATGCACAAAGTTTAGGTGACATGTCCCTGCACATTGATTCATGCTGCTGCATGGCTGAATCATGCTGGTTCGTGGGTACCTATCCCACATGGGATCCAGCCTATGACTTACTCCACACATGGGATCTGGACCACAGACTAGGCCCATGCCACTCATCTAGTTGGTGGAGCTAGAAAGTTGAGTACCACTCTGTTCATTCATTTTCCTGTTTCCAAATGGTAGTGACTTTTAATGACTCCTGATATATGTCATATTTGAATTGGTGATTGTAGCCTGTAAGTTAGACTATGAATCTGCCACAGTATTTTTTTTAGGAAATTTCATGGCACAGATGTAGAAAGAACAAATGTTTAGGGAAAAATAACTGAGCAAACTTGCTGCCTGCTTACCACAACTAAGCAATACTTCACTAAGTTAATTTCCCAAGGGAAGTGCCTTATGGCAATAGTAATTTGGATGGCTAGTGCCCCCTTACGTTCCTGGGTGAATTACAGCTCAAACAGTCCTAAATGTTCTCCTTGCTGAGTGAGTGGAGAATCCCAGAGTGTCTTTAGATTCATGGTTTCCATGACCTCTATGACTGCTGTGACAAACTCATAGCCTAAACTGTAAGTGAAATGTTCAGTACTTTCTCACAACCCCCTGAGGTCTCCCAGTTTCTCAGAGCTAACCTGAAAAAATCATTTGAGTAAATTGTCAAAACTTCACACCATCAACCTAGGAAAATTGCTTGATTCCCATACTCTTGGAAACAGATTCTTCTCTCTCATCCAATTGGCTTTAATACCATTGTCAACAGTGGAGTTCCTGCCGGTTTATACCACGCTGAGATCAGAAACAAGTTCATTGTCTTGACTGGATCCCCAAATATCTTTTCCTTTCATTCTTGCAAGTCCATTTTAAAATCAATTTAGTTCTGTGAAAGATGCCAACTTGATAGTGCTAGAAACTTAACTTTTGAAGCTAGCCATAGAACAGATGTAGCACTGGCAGCAAGATCATTGCTACTAATGCTTATGCTTATGTGCAAATGATTTTATAAGCATTAGCTAATTAATCTTGTCAGAAAGCTAAGTATTATCAGCCTAATTTTCCAGATGAGGAAGGGGAATAAAGGCAGTAAACTGTGGTATTTTTTGCAAACAGAGGATCTGGCCACTGGTGTCTATGCTGCTTTGATTAGATTTATCAGCTGTTTTATTTAATTGATAATGAGGAAGCATTTTTTTCTCATGTTTTAGAAAAGGTATAGAGGATAATGTTGGGAAATTAATTTTGAAAGAGATCTCTCACATAGTCTTCAGTGTCTTCTGTGTCACAACACTTATTAAATGTATACGTAGGGTTGGTACAGGAATGTTGAAAAAATAAGGGCTTTCAGTCTGTTGGTGAAACTTATTCTTGCATATGCATTTTATGCAATCCACAGTGCATGAATTAGTGTGACATTAAGATCCAATCCAGATAAAACTGACATGTGGATAGCGGGCTGGTGAGAACAATATGAGAGTATGACAGAGAAAGTATCAACAACTTTAAGAGCATGCCCATAAGTTTTTTGCATAGAGGTGCCAAATTAAACATCATGGGAGATTCCCAGCTGCTTTGAAATGAACAGGTAGCAGCTGTGATTAAGAGGGGGGTTTATAAAGAAGGCTGCTGAACCCCATCTTTTTTAGTATTGAGAAACCTAATCTGTGAGATTTTAGAGAGTTATTTGGCAATTAAAGAGATTTTTGTTATTTATTTGATGTAAAGTTTGAGATCTCTAAGGTCTACCTTAATTTTTCCTGCTGTTTTATATTCTATTTCATTTTGATGCTGCAGATTAAAATGTAAATTTATTGTCAAATTGTTAACCTTTTAGAGAAGCATTTTTAAATATTTTAAAATGAAATACACCTGATTTCTTTTCATATTCTACATTATTTAGGTGCCATTCCATGCACTGGGAAGAGGGTCATGAAGTGGGAAAAATCTTAACCCAATTTCTTTTTGTTATTTTAAGAAAACTATGTTTAATTACCAATGTTTTTAGTTTTCTTACAGTAATATAAACCAAATGCTTCAGCTCACTCATGTTTCCTGTTTTGGGGCATAATGCAATGTTCATTTTGTCTGATAGGATCTTGCATAAGAATTCTATACATTATAAGTATTACAGGTTCTACTCATATCACAAGAAGGCTGAAGGACTTGATGCAAAGTGAATTTTAATATGGCCCTTCATGGGGAATTATAAGCTACTAATTGACGTGTAATTCAGTACATCAGTTGGGATTTTATGTAGTCAGATTTGTGAGCAATGACACAATAACTTGTACCCATATTACATCAGGCTGCACAGCATTCAGACTAGATATGTGGGAAATTAATCTATTAGAGTTCTTCCACTGACATGATAATGATTCCTAGAAAGTCATTATGATCTCAGCCTTTTGCCGACATTTGTTGTAGTCTCAATGACATCCTATTACTCCTGTCACAATTTGGTGTAAAATATCTCTTACTCAAACACTATACATTACCCTTGAACTGGAAAGACATTCAGCCATACATGACAGGTGAGAGAAGATCATTCTCAGTTGACCAGCTAAAGTAGTTGGAAAAAATCTTTGCAAGCTTTCAGGCACAAACACCCACCATCAGACTGTCAGTAAATAATGTCTGGGCAGAAGGCCCAATCTGTAGGCCATTCATTGTGGCCCATTCCTTCCATTCATCATAGTAGCTAATTGAAATGAAGCTACCTTAAATGAAGTTGTCAGATAAAAAGGCAGACTTTTTGCCAAAGGATATTCCTTCTCCTGGGAGGAGATAGGGAGGCAATCAGGAACAGACCTCAGAGAAACTGAAGTCAAACAATTTTTTTTCATGAAATACTTTTTAGTTGGTAAATGCTGATTTGTTGAAGATGAAAATGTCAGCAGAGTTCTGAGTGTTTTGATGAATACAATATTTACTTGCATACTATGCTCCCAAAATCAGTCTTTCAAAACTCGGGTGTGTCTTTCTTCATTAGAACAGAAGCACCAAGAGCACAAACCTGGAATAAATCTTTTTTAACTTAGAGTTTGCCTTCCAAAAATAAGACACATGTCTTATTTGGTTGGAAGGGGGGAAGGGGGAGGTGTGGTATGTGTGAGAATATGCTATTTCTTTGGGAGTATTTCTTTTCTCCAAAATAAAGTTTCTGGTCAGAAAAAAAAAGGATATTTGTGTGTGCAGTGGGTATAATGAATAGTTGGAATACAAAGGTTCATGTTCCTCCTCTGCCATATCTGGCACAGACACTTGAAGCTGAAATTTTCTCATTTTTCATGGTTGCCCAAACCATTGAGATACATAGTCAACCTCTCTGTTCCAGTGAATATTTGTGTGTATGCAGTGGAACAAATCCAAAAGTCAAGGGCTATTCACCTGTGGATCCCAAATGGATGTAGGTGCTTTCTTTATATTCCTGAGTCAGGCACCTGATTTCTATAGAGGGACTTTTTTTTAGACACAACTCTGTGCTCAGTACTTCCTACTGGGTAGGTGTAAGAAGCTGCCTTCTCAGTCTGTTAGCTGTCCATATCATTCTTCAGAGACACCTAAACGTCTATGCTGGAATGGCAGCTTATTCTCGTACAGGCATTACTTAGCATGTGACATCTAGCCACTCTTTTTGCACACCCTAAACATAGAAATACATCAGTGAAGATGTTTTGAGGCAACTCTTTGTGCCTGCTAATGAGACCTCAGTGTCAGGACTGCTTAAGAGTGACTTTCCTGGACTAGCCTTATCAGCAAGGATCCTGGTTTTCTCTGATAAAAAAAATTCCCAATTTTCAGGTTAAAAAAAGTAACCCAAAATCCATGATCAAAATGAAACACTACTCTCTCTCTCTCTCTCTCTTTCTCTCTCTCTCTATATATATATTAGGGCTGTGAGAAACAGCAGTGTTATGCTTCGACCGACGTTCTGATGGAAGAGTGTTTCATTCTGAATTTCATTTAATTTTGAAAGCACTGTTCCATTCTGTTTTATCGAAAAGGTTTTGCTGTTTCAATGCTGTTTCGATGTTTTGGCCATAGTCTAGAATAGGGAAGCACAAAACAGCCTATAACTTTATCATTTCTTGCCTGATTCAGATGAAACTTGTAGGGATGGTAGCCCCTTCTGAAAGCATGAAGTCTGCCAAGTTTCAAGGAGATAGGTGTAGGGGTTTCTAGGAAACTGCACCTCAAGCTGCTGACAAGCAGGAGCCGGGGAGCAGGAGCAATGTCTTGTGATCCAGCAGGCAGATTGGGGGCCCGCCCCCCTCAGAGAGCCCCTGCAGCCCTCCCAGGGGTGCGGGTAGATCCTCCAATCTACCTGCTGGATGACATAAGGCTGCTTCTACCACCTGGGACACAGCACTGAGGAACTGAGCCTGGCTGGGGGAAGTGCCTCCCACCATCAGGCTCAGCTCCCAGTGGCTCACAGCCCTGTGGAACTCAGCTCGGTGGCAGGAGGTGAAATGCAGTGCCAGCTCTACCCACCTTCTACCACTGGGCTGAGCCCCATGGGGCTGGTGGACCTGGAGTGCAGCCTGGTGGTGGGAGGTGGGCAGAGCTGGCGATGCGTTCCGATCAGCTCCACCAGCCCCACGGGGCACAGCCCAGTGGCAGGAGGCGGGAAGAGCCAGGGCTGTGCTCCCTGCTGTGGGGCTGTGGAGCTGTTTCAGAGCACAGCCCTGGCTCTTTCCTGCCTCCCACCACCTGGCTGGCTGCTTCAGAATTCAAAACATTTCAAAACTTTCAAAATGTTTTGACTGGCCTTGTTTCGTTTTGAGGCTGTTTTGAAGCCCTTCGTTTCATTTTGGTTTCACTGTTTTGAGCTCAAAACTAGTCAAAACTGTGTCAAAACGAAACAGCCAATGAAGCTTTTCACAGCCCTAATATATATATAGTGGTGTTTCATTTTGATCATGGACAAATGTAGATTTAGAGTTACCTTTTTTAACCTGGAAATTAGGGATTTTTTTTTTATCAGAGAAAACTAGGATCTCTGTTTATCAGAGTCTTTCAGGGTTTAGAGAGAGGGCACACTTGGGAATGCCCTTGCTAGGACACATTGAAGAGGCAGAGTAGCTCTTGATACACTGCATAATGAATTTAGGCATTTAACTCAGGTTTGGCATTTTACTTTTCAGGCTAGTTACGTAAAATTTTAAGTGTTGCAGGGTGTCTGTACACGAGCACAGAGACTGCTCTGACATGCAGTAGTTACATTCCAGCTGTAATAATGTTCCAGTGCTCCAGCAGCCTCCTGTGTCTTATGTATCAGTATCCCTGCACTTTAAAATGGTGGCAGGGGCACTTGAACTAAAGCCCATTGAATGATTTTTAGTTCAAGCACCCCCAACACCAATTTTTAAGCATGGGGATACTGATACATGAGATTCAGTGAAGCTTTTATTAGAGTGGCTCTCAGAGATGCTATAATTAAAGCACTACCTAACTCACCCCCGGAGCATGTGTAAAAGTGCCCACACTGCCTATGTTGTAGATGCTTAATGGATTGTTGAGACTGGCTGATCCTCTCACTCCCTTCCTTTATTTATGACTATCTTATCTCCATGAAATGTAGAAAGACAAACATATTTAAGCCATTTAAAAAAATATTGCACCCCTCTAAATTTACAACTTTGGTTTCACATTTCAATCTGATGTAAATTAATTTGGTATAAAATTAAATTGGATGAGTCATAGACCCTGAAAATCAAGGTTTAGAATAGAACCCTCCAGGCTCTGCTGTAATATTTTTAATCAGAGTTAATTGATGTCAACTGTGTGGTCTGTGTGTTTTTTAAATTGATGAAGTGAATGCAAGTGCGGTGGTTGTTGTTGCAGTTTAGAAGCTGGAACTAGTTGGCAGTCATTAAGGATCTATGGGTAAGGGAATGTTTTCTGTTAATTGCACAGGGAAAAGTCTTAGCAGAGATTCATGTGGTGTGGTATCATTTGGTTCGTTAGGATAAGAAGCTTCAGTTGTGCTATAATCACCTGGGAATGAACAAGAGATCTTTCCAGCTTTATGACTAGCTGTGGAAATGCATATGGCCTCTGTGACAAGCATTGGGAGTATCTGCTTTTGTATTTTTCTATAATAGCATCATATTCACTACAATACAGGGCCTGTAAGTGTTTAAAATTAAATTCCAATTATAAATATGTATGCTTTTGAATGGTTGTAAGCTGCAGACTGAAACTTGGCATGAATGTTCTCTTTCATGTACAAATACCATATTTACTCAAATATCTTATTCTCCTGCAGTTGAGGATGATCGTCTTCCACAAGTGTCTTGTTTGTGTGTCCAAAGACAGATGGTGATGTTGATTGGGGATTGACAGACCCTACAGCAGCTCAGGCACGTGTGTCCATGTGGTGTGGATGGCACTTGGTTCTTGATTTGGTCCACAACATGCTGTTTCTGCCACTTCTGCTTTTCCATCTCCTGTTGTTATTGTGAGGTTTCAAGGTACTGAGATTCCTGCAGCAGACTGGATTACCAGAGCTGGGGACTGTTCTTTAGGATTTTCTTGGTGGAGGACCTTAGTCTTTTGAATGTTAAGCATCAGTCCTATTTGCTTGTATGCCTTTATAAAGACGTTGATGATTGCCTGAAGGTCTGCTTCTCAGTGAGCACACACTACAGCATCATCACCTTACTGGAGCTCAATTATTGAGGTTAGGGTGATCTTTGTTTTGGCTTGGGGTTAGCTGAGGTTAAACAGTTTATCATCCATTCAGTAATTCAGCTCTACTCTGGGTTGAAGCTTGTTGGTCAAATGTAGCAAGGAATATTGAGAAGAGTGTTGGAGTGATGATGCAGCCTTGCTTAATTCCCATTTTAACCTCAAAGGGATCTGTGATAGATCCATAACTGAGAACCACCACTTACATTCTGTCGCAGAGCAGACAGAAAATGGTGACAAATTTTGGTGAGAGGATCCATACTTCAGAAGGATCCTCCATAACATTTCTTGGCTGGCAGAGTTGAAAGCTTTTATAAAGGCAAAGAAGTCTGTGTAGAGAAGCTTATGTTGTTACCAGAATTTCTCATGCAGCTAGCAAGATGTGAAGATCATATTGCTTGTGGTTCTTGATGCTCTAAGCCACACTGAGAGTATTTCAAGCTATGGTGATCCCTCAGTTCAGTACTACCAATATGTGTGTATGTATAGCACAGCGTTTCCCAACCTTTTCCATCCCATGGCATACTTACTTGAATTAAAAAACATTATGGCACACTGGGCATGGAGTGGGGGCATGGCACATGGCTGGACATGGAGTGGCAGGGGGAGGGGGACGTGGCACTTGAATCAGTGACTGGAGCCACACCCCCTACCTGTTTCTGGTGCAGATGGACAGATAGACAGGTTGGGGGTGTGGTTCCCCAAAATTCTGCAGCACACCTACTCATGCTTGGTGGCATACCAGTGTGCTGTGGCACACCAGTTGGGAAATGCAGATACCCACCCCCCTCCACAAAGGATCCACATGCTAATTGGCCTCCCTACACACACATGACTGGAACTGGGTGTTCTTGTCATGAGTCCTGGGATCCTCCAAAAAGTCATATGCAGATGAGATGCAGGGCAACTTGGTTTGGCTCCACCTCATGGAGGGTGGGGCCATACTAATCATATGTGACAGGATAAGAGAGGGAGCGACAGAAGTATTCTGAGTGAACTGTTTGGGGTCCCATTTGGTGATGTTTGCTAGATATTTAGGTCTGTTGAATAAACAGGAATCATTGGAAATGGGAAAGAAAGGCACTGCCCAACTGTGGAAGTGAAGAGGAAGTTGAAATGTATTTAATGTAGTAGCTTACCATGACTGCAAGGAGTTGGTGCTGAGGGGAGCTGAGTGCAATGGGTACTACTAAATGTTTTATTTAGAGGGGCTGTACAGGCTTGTTCTTGGCCTGTTGACTAAGATCAAGTAGAAAGATTTTGGCATTACACCCACTCTATGAAAATGGAACACTTCTTCCTCCTGTGGCCATATGGCTGAGGGTAAGCAACACTTGAGGGCATCCAAACCTCTGGGCTTGGGCCTGCATGTACAATGCCCACCAAACGACTTGGAAGCATCTGAAGTTCCAGGTGAGGGTGTAGGATATTTGCCCACAGTAGGGCCACATATGGTTCTTGAATGACTTATGGATTTGGAATTGATTGGGCTGATTTGACTTGGAACATGAAAAATTTTCCTTAAAAAAAAAATTGTCATAAGCATCTTGGTCTTTTGCCTAAGATCAAGCATTTTAACACCAAGGGGAGGGTGTCAGGTTTGGCTCTAGCCCTCCTGGTACCAGCCTGGTATTGTAGTACCTCCAGGCCCATTTCATACTAGCCTGGTAGTGGGGTACCTTCAGGCCTGGTGCTCATTCCCCCTGGGGGAGCAACTGCCCATTTTTAAAGGGCCACACAAAGAAAAAAAGGTTCCTATCAGTATGTTTGCCCAGTATGAGTTATAT
>NW_017729032.1:80573340-80575334 GCF_001723915.1 Gavialis gangeticus
ACAAAGAAAAAAAGGTTCCTATCAGTATGTTTGCCCAGTATGAGTTATGTGTTTCATAGTCATGTTCAGTGTTGACTGCATTTAATCAGCTTCATATTTGGTTTTCATTACTGAGCACATGTTGCTTTTGGCAGCAGTTTAATGATAGACAATGTATTTAATGAGGTTTTCTTATATGTGAATATAAAACAAGGAGCTTTTACCTAGCAGCTTTTATCAAGGAGCTTTTAAGACAGCCCCCCCATGTCTTATATTCAAATAAATGCAGTAGGTTTATAAGCACAGTGGAGAAAATATTGTTTTTAGCTTAGAAGAGATAATATCTGGAATAATATTTGCTAAAAAACAGTTCCTAGAAAAGATCTTTTTTTACTTACTGAACCTTTATGTAGGTATTGTTAGATATTTAGAAAAAAGAATATAACCAAAATTTTTTAAAGTGTCTAATTAGATTGGATGCCAATCTTGAGGGCCTCATTTCTGGAAAATACTTAGCATGCAGTATTTGAGAGCTTTGCTCCTCTAACCTGTCTTAGAAAGGTCAGCCAAAAACTGAGACAACCAGTATAACTGGACACTTTAAAAGTATTTTGCATATGGGCTTCTATTCCACCCAGGAGAGCACACAAAACACCCAAAGACTCTCCCTATGCCTAAAAAAGGGTGTTTGTGCCCAAGAGCTTGCAGAGAACAATTTTTCCAAGTATTTAGTTGGTCTAATAAAAGATGTCACATTTACACAAAGAAACTTGTCTGCGGAACCTGACCATTGCGGAACCCCTGGCAAAACTCTTTCAGAAATCATGGCACACAGGGGAGATCCCTGAGGATTGGAAGATGGTCAACATTGTGCCCATCTTCAAGAAGGGGAAGAGGGAGGACCTGGGCAACTATAGGGCCAACCAGCCTAACCTCCATCCCAGGGAAAATCCTGGAAAAACTCATTAAAGAATCTGTGCACGATACGCTCATTGAGGGTAAGATTCTGAATGACAGTCAGCATGGCTTCACTGCAGGTAGGTCTTGTCTTACCAGTCTGATCTCTTTTTATGAACAGGTCTCTCACCACCTGGACACGGGAGAGAAGGTCCACATTATATACTGAGACTTCCAAATGGCTTTTGATCTAGTATCCCATGATATCCTAGTGGAAAAACTGGAAGATTGTGGGCTAACTGCTAAACAGTTCAGTGGATGGAAAACTGGCTTCATGGCAGGACCCAGAAAGTTCTCATGAATAGATCTGTATTGTCCTGGCAAGAAGTGGCCAGTGGTGTCCCTCAGGGATCCATGCTTGGACCAGTGCTTTTCAACATCTTTATCAATGATTTGGATGTGGTGGTGAAAAACTTGATTGCCAAGTTTGCAGACAACACCAAGTTATGGGGGAGTGTGACCATGCTGGAAGATAGCTTGCAGATACCCCTGGACCTGGACAGGCTGGGGAGTTGGGTGGACCGGAACCAGATGAAGTTCAACCCTCAGAAGCGTAAGGTGCTCATCTAGGGGAAACAATCCCCAACATATGTACAGGCTCAGTGATGATGATCTGACGACCTGGTAAGGGACCTCCAGGTTCTTGACCACCTGGGCAATAGTGATCATCGCTTGCTGGAATTTGCCATCCAGCGTAGGGTGTCAAGGGCCCGCAGCAAGACGGTAGCCCTAGACTTCAGGAGGGCCAACTTTGTTGAGATGAGGAGATTAGTGGGAGAGGCACTGGGGGCCTTGAGGCCAGAGGAACTCAGTGTCCAGGACGAGTGGTCGTTCCTTAAGGAAACGATACTCACGGCCCAAGGGGTGTCCATCCCGACAAGAAGCAAGGGGGGCAGGAGTGTCCGGAAGCCCCCCTGGCTCACCAAGGGCGTCCGGGACTGCCTGCTTGCCAAAAAGGCGGCGTACGCCCGGTGGAAGGGGGGTGAAATCTCCAAAGAGGAGTATACCTACTCAGCTCGGGCCTGTAGGCGAGCTGTTAGGAAGGCCAAGGCGGACAT
>NW_017729032.1:80575772-80579900 GCF_001723915.1 Gavialis gangeticus
CAAGGGAAGTGGTGCTGGCCCCTACCCTGGGGGTCTTTAAGAAGAGGCTGGATGCCTACCTGGCTGGACTCGTTTGAGTCCCATTTCTCTTTTTGGGGTTTTTTGTTGTTCTCCCGCCCTGGCGGGGGGTTGGGCTAGAAGATCTACTAGGTCCCTTCCGACCCTTAATCTATGAATCTATGAATCTATGACTTGCACTATGGCCAAAAGGGACCTAGGGGTAGTGATTGACCACTGGATGAACATGAGCCGGTAGTGTGATGCTGTGGCCAGTAGGGCAAACAACACACTGGCATGCATTAACCATTGTATCTCATGCAAAACTAAGGAAGTGATACTCCCACTGTACTTTGCACTGGTGAGATGACAGCTGGAGTACTGCATCCAGTTCTGAGTGCTGCACTTCACCAAGGATGTGGAAAAACTTGAGAGAGTTCAGAGAAGAGCCATCCATATGACCAGGGCCTTGCAAGACAATCCATATGTGGAGAGGCTGAAGGAATTGGGCCTCTTCAGCCTACAAAAGAGAAGGCTGAGAGGGACTTGGTAGTGGCTTCTGCTACATGAGGGGAGTACATCAAGAACTTGGTGAATAGCTGTTCACCAAGGCACCCCTGGGGAAGACCAGGAGCAATGGATACAAAGTCCTGGAAGTCTGCTTCAAGCTCACTTCCAGGAAAAACTCCTTCACAGTCAGGGTGTCCAGACTGTGGAATAAACTTCCTCAAGTGGTGGTGCAGTCACCTACCCTGGAAAACTTCAAAAGGAGAACTGGACAGTTACCTCTCAGGGGTCACCTAACAATCTATGAATCTATGAATCAGCACTCTCAAGTGAAGTCCATCTGGTCCTGGTGACTTAAAATGTCTAGCTTTTCTAGTTAGTTTTGCAACAGCAAAAGTTGGAAGACTTCCTTTCACAATGGGAAGGATATCATTCCCATCATGTCCTCTGTGATCCTTATCTTGCTTCTCTTTCCCCTTGGTTTGGTGAAATACCGAAAGAAAGTGGGAATGCAGGAGTTCAGTTTTTTCCCTGAGTGTCTGTTACCAGCTGTCTGGAGGTATTAAGCAGGGGGCCCACACTTCCATTTATTTTCCTTCTGCTCCCTACATACTTAAAGAAGGACTTCTTATTGTCTTTGACTCCCTTGGCTAACTTAAACTCAGTCGCCGCTTTAGCTTTCCTAAGCATTTCCCTACAAGTACGGACCATTGTTGTATAATCCTCCTTGAGGACTGTTCTTAGATTCCACTGTGTGTACGCTTCATTTTTCTTTTTCAAGAGGACTACAATGTCTCTATTGAGCCAGGAGGGCTTGCCAGCCCTTCTGCTACCTTCACCTTCCCTCTTCATGGGAATGGTTTTCTTTTGTGCTTTGAAGATTGTGTCCTTGAGGAACGACCAATCTTCATGCACCCCATTTGCCTTCCATCCCTGGTCCTGCATCACCTCCCCTACTAATGCCCTGAGCCTGCTGAAGTCAGCATTTTTGAAGACCAGGACTTCAATCCAGCTAGTTGAGTTGTCAACCTTGTGGTGGACAGTGAACCTGATGAGCTCATGGTCGCTGTCGCCCAGGCTACCCTCAATGTTCAAGCCACACACCAGATCATCTCCTTTGGCCAAGACCAAGTTTAGGAGAGCAGAACCTGTGGTTGGCCCTTGCACTTCCTGGTTCAGAAAGAGCTCCTCAATTACAGTTAAGAAGCTACATGACTGATCTAGCCTAGCTGAGTGTTCCTCCCAATCTATGGCCGGGTAATTGAAGTTGCCCATGACAACCAAGTCTCTTGCACATGCAGCCAGTTCTTGAGAGAAACTCAGATCAAGCTCCTCCCCTTGGTTCAGGGGCCTGTAATAAATGCCCACAATTATGTCTCTTTTACCTCACCCCCACCCCTGAAGCTTGACCCAGAGGGTTTCAAGCTGTTTAACTTTGGAGCCAATGCCAGCCTCCAGAGAGGTTTCATAGTTTTATAGCTGAAATTATGAAACCCCTCTGGAAGCTGGCATTGGCTCCAAAGTTAAGTAGCTTGATACCCTCTTGTACTGCTCCCTCACATGGAGAGCTATCCCTCTTCCCTTTCTCTCTGCTTGGTCCTTTTTATGAAGGATGTAGCTCTCTATGGTTTCACTCCAATCATGAGAGGAGTCCCACCAGGTTTCCATGATCTCTCTAGTTGGGAGGTGATATCATGTGAGGTTCCTCAGAAGTCTGTCCCAGGTATGTTTTTGTTTAATATTTTTTTTAATGATTTGGATGATGGAATTGTGTGCATCCTTAGCCAATTTACAGATAACACCAAGTCGAGTGGAACTGCTGGAACTCTGGAGGGCAGAGCCAGGATCTAAAATGACATGAATAGGCTGGATATATGATTTAAATCACTTGGATGAGATTCAGTAATGACAAGTGCAAAGTCCTGCATCCATAAAAAAAGAATAACTGTATGCATAAATACAGAACTGGGGAATTGAGGATTGAGGTGGGATTTGATAGCAGTCTGCAAATATCTGAAGGGTGATGACAGAGAGGATAGAGATGGGCTTTTCCCTATGCCTATAAGGAACTGAACTAGGATCAATGGACTTAAGCTGCAGCAAGAGAAATTTAGGCTGGAGATTAAGAGAAACTACTTGACTATGAGGGTAGAATTGGAACAGGCATAGAGAAATAATGGAATCCTTGGAAGTTTTCAAGAGCAGGCTAGACAGACACTTGGCTGGGATGTTTTAGTTGGGGATGATCCTACCTTGAGCAGAGGGTTGGGCAAGATGACCTCATGAGGTCCTTTCCAGCCTTACTTTTCTATGATTCTATGAGCATAAAACAGAAACCCCCTAAAGTTTAGGGCCTAAACCATATTACAGCCCAACTTTGCTAAACACTTGCCCACATAAGATCTTCTGAAAGAAAGTTTCCTTAGGAGCCCATGACCAGAAATATAGCTTCAAAAAGTTGATCATCTCAAGATGCATCTACAGACGTTAGAGATGCCCTGACCCATGTGTGTGGCATTGCAGTGGCTGGTGCACATAGGTCAGGGCACCTCTTTTTGTGGGGGAAGTGATGTGTACCCCACTGGCCTGCACCCCCCAGGCATCTCCATTGCATAGGAGTGCGTTCCCCACCCCCAAGACAGCTCTACTGCATGGGGTGCATCCCCCAAATGCTGGCTCTATTGCATAGGGATGCATCCCTGCCCCAGCTTGTCAGAAGTTATGACTGCCTTCACTAGTCATGCCTCTCATGGGATCCTCTTGCCTTCCCCCCTCCCCTCCCTCCTCTTCCAGCCATGGAACAAGCAGCATCTCCTGGGGGTACAGAGCAGGAGGAAACAGATAGGCAGACACAGAGGCAACCCCCTGGCAGCTGTGGCTGCCTGGCTTCTGGGGATCAAGTGAGGAAAGCCAGGCAAACTTTGCCTTCCCTTTGCACAGGCCACATGCAACCCACTCCACCACTAACACCAACTTTCTCTATCACAATGCTCCAAGGCACCCAGGACAGCACAAGGGCCCTCAGAGGCATAGAGCAGGGGGCATGGTGCTGTCACTGTCCTGTCTTGCCTACCTGGCCCTGAGCTCCCCATTGTTCAGAGTTGCCCCTAGTGCTGGGGACAGCTCCTCTCCTGCCCCCCCAGAGCTAACCTGAGCAGCAATTGTGGGCCCCTGCTGCCTGGGCTGACCAGGAGAAATTTGCTCCTGAGTCAGCATCTACATGTGGGTTCAGGCGCATTAACGTAAAGTGCTGTTGGCTAGTACTTGTATCTGTTGATACTAGTACATGGAACTTTATATTTATCCACTGCATAGTAATTGCTGTGCATATATAGATTGGGATGCTTTACTCTTCATTAGATTAGTTGCAGCAAAGTTTACTCCATCCCCATAATGTACATATCATAGATTCATAGATTCATAGATTAAGGGTCGGAAGGGACCTAGTAGATCTTCTAGCCCGACCCCCCGCCAGGGCGGGAGAACAACAAAAAACCCCAAAAAGAGAAATGGGACTCAAACGAGTCCAGCCAGGTAGGCATCCAGCCTCTTCTTAAAGACCCCCAGGGTAGGGGCCAGCACCACTTCCCTTGGAAGTTGGTTCCAGCTCCTAGCCGCCCTAAC
>NW_017729032.1:80580486-80588585 GCF_001723915.1 Gavialis gangeticus
ATGTCCGCCTTGGCCTTCCTAACAGCTCGCCTACAGGCCCGAGCTGAGTAGGTATACTCCTCTTTGGAGATTTCACCCCCCTTCCACCGGGCGTACGCCGCCTTTTTGGCAAGCAGGCAGTCCCGGACGCCCTTGGTGAGCCAGGGGGGCTTCCGGACACTCCTGCCCCCCTTGCTTCTTGTCGGGATGGACACCCCTTGGGCCCTGAGTATCGTTTCCTTAAGGAACGACCACTCGTCCTGTATATCCCCGTATGTGTAAGACATACCCTCAGTGCCTAGTTCACACTTACTCCTAATTAGGATCCATAATATAGGCATTTTATTTAGTGGCCTAAGTACCTTCATGGGTTTTATTTAGAGCATGTTTTAACACACACTGACAGCATGAGGTTTTCTACAAAATGCAGTAATGGTTTCCACTTTCTTTTATAACTTGAGCACCAATGGTGGTGCTAGTTAGCTATATCCCCTTTATATAATTATACAAAAACGTAGTGGTTGGCATGTTAGGCAGACAAAGGAGACCCAGCTTCAATTATTTCCTTTGAATGAGGGCATCTAAACTTACATCTCCCAGAAGTGAGCCCTAAGCCCTAGGCTATTGGCTAACCTGGTATGGATATCCTGGTAACCTCTAACACTTGTGATGTATTGTGTTATGGAAAGTGGCAAAGCTTCAAAAAAGGGTGTGGGTACCTACTAGGAATGGGGAAAGCTCCGGTCGCTAATTTGATTCAGGGGAGATTCAGCCCAATTCAGAAGTTGAATCTCTGAATCTGAATTGAATCAGAAGACCCATTAATCTCTCTGAATCAAATAGGAAGCCTCTCATTTGATTTGGAGAGATTCAGAGAGATTCGACAATTCAGATATAGATACAGCTTTATATGTTTTTTCTACACACCTCAAGGTACCAGGTGGGTCATGAACACTGAGATGGTGGGATGGATGGAGTGTCCTATGGGGGGGTCCCTAGCGCACTTGGTGGTGGACCCAGAAGTGGACCAGAAACACTTCTGGGTCTGCCACAGACCATGCAGGGGACCCCCGCCCCCCGGCTCAGCAACTGGTGCTTCCTGGGTTTGGGGGGGGCACCGGGGGTCCCCCTGCGGCCAATCGCCAAGCCAGTGGGAGTGCAGGGGGTGGGGTGCCCAGAATTACTTCTGGTCCATTTCTGGTTCCACTGCTGAGCACGTGGGCCACCCCCCCCCCACACACACTCCTGTGGGACTCTCCATCCACCCCACCATCTCACCATTCATAAGCCATGCCTGGTACCTTGAGGTATGTAAAAAAAAATTTAAGGCTGTGTCTATGGCCAAATCACTGATTCTCTGAATCAGAATTGAATCTTCAGATTCGGATTTGGCTGAATCAAATCAGGACAGTGATCCAAACCAGTAAATCAAATCACTGTCCCCTGAATCGGGCCAAATCCAAATTGAATATGGCTCAGTTTGCACACCCCTAGTACCTACCTTCAGAAGAGGGTTCAGGCCTGTAGAAATGATGAAGGCATTTCCTTGAAACATTGACTAAAGTTCTCCCTATGAGACTCGTTAAGCATTGGAAACAGGCTACCTACAGAAACTTTGGAATATCCATCCTTGGAACTTTTCAAGAGCAGGTTAGGCATGCACTTGAATGAGACTGTGTATTAAAGTATGATTCTGCCTTACTAAAAGGAGTAAATTGTAAGTAATCTAAATAGGAGGTTGGGCTAGCTGAGCTCCTAATGTCCCTTTTGGCCCTACTTTTCTATGATTCTGTAATTCTACAAGGTGCTTATTGGGCAGTCCTGAAAACTAGCCATTTCTTATTGTGGAGCAGCTGATGCTTTAGGAAGTTTCCTGCTCTGTGTTTTGGCTACTTTTTATCTCATGCTGAAGCCTAACTCCTCTCATGTTTTGTTTTTGTGACTGTTGCTTTCTAACAGAGTTTGGACACAACTCAAAAAATTAGACATGGCAGCACTAACTGGCTCTTAGCATAAGTAAAAATAGTCATGGCAGCCATTGGAACCTACCAATGACACCGTTTTTGTTCAATTTTGTTTACATGTTCATGATGCTGAGCCATCAAGGTTCACAAGGCACTTACCACAGACAGACCCAGAGCTGCCAATGGTGATGGGAGCTATGAGTCACCGTGATGGCAGCACAAATACAGTGGAAATACAGGCATGTGGTCAGGAGCACAAGCTGTGTAGGGAATAACACAAAATCCCTCCCAAATTTCACCACCTACAGTTTGAAATCCCTGTGGGTGCTTTGCTCAATGCTGGCAGAGTCAGGGAAACCTGTGGCCACTTGAACAGGGTAAGGCACGCTGGGATGTTTGCTCTCTCTAGCCACCAATGGGTGCAAGAGTGGCAGTGCATTTAGCCATTCTCTAAACCTGATTGGAAGGGTGACATGTGAACATACCAAACCTATGACTTAAGAATCTATGGAAGAAGGTCACAACTGGTCCCAGGACAAATATCACATCCATTTATAGCTTTAGAGCCCAGCAGCTTATATTTGGTTGAAACAACCTGCACAATCTAGGTCTTAATGAGTAAATGCCAGGAAAATATGAACAACTTGGGTTAATATATTGGGTTAAATAGAGTATCACAAAAAGTAGTTCCATTGATAGATGAGAGTTAATTTACTAATGACTTAAAAATGGATGAGAGAAATAATTTGTCAAATCTGACCTTAATAATAAAAATTAAGTCAAAATTTTTGGATATTAAGGAAGCAGAAAGGAATAATTTTCATAGTTATTAGGGGTTGGAAGGGACCTTACAGAACATTGGGTCCAGTCCCCCCTGCAAGTAATAAGCCCACAAATAATCCCAGCAAGATGGTCATCAAGACATTTTTTGAAAATCACCAAGGTGGATGACTGTATCACTTCTGGGGGGACCCTGTTCCAAACTCTCGGCACTCAGCTTGTAAAGAACTTTTCCTTAATTCTAGTCTGAAGTGATCTTCAGTCAGCTTGTGCCCATTATTTCTTGTACCCCCTGGGGGGCCTTGGTGAATAGATGCTCCCCCAAACCCTGATGTAAGTCCCCCCTGAGTCATCTCTTCTCCAAGCTGAGCAATCTAAAGTCCCTCAGCCTCTCCTCATATATCTTGGTTGCCAGACCTCTAATCATGTGTGGCCCTCCTCTGGACTCTCTTGAGCTTCTTCAGTTCCTTCTTGAAATATGGTGCCCAGAACAGCATGCAGTACTCCAGTTGTGGTCTCACCAAGGCTGAATAAAACGGGAGTATGATATCTTTTGCCTTGTTCAAGATTCCTCGGTGGATGCATGCCAGTGTTGGTTAGCCCTGCCAGCTACAGCATCACATTGGTGGCTCATGTTCATTTTGTTGTCAATCATGACACCCAGGTCTTGTTCAGTTGTGGTACTGGCAAGCAGAGCACTGCCAAGCCTGTAAGTGCATTGTGGATTCTTTCTCCCCAGGTAGAGCACTTTACATTTTTCTGTATTAAACAACATCAGGTTGAGGTCTGCCCACTTCACGAGCATGTTCAGGTTGGCCTGTATTGCCAGCCTGTCTTCGAGTGTGGCAACACTACCCCATAGCTTGGTGTTGTCAGCAAACTTTGCCAGACCGCTTGTAATAGCCAAATCCAAATTATTAATGAACACGTTGAAGACCACTGGTCCAAGTACTGACCTGGCTCACGTCACCTTCCACCATGCTAACTCAGTTTTGTTTATTGGACCCTTTGGGGTCAATTGGACCCACAGAGCCAGTTACCTAGCTACTGACTATGAAGTAGTTGAGGGCGTATTTTTCCCAATTTGATTGTGAGGACATCATGGGACACCAGGTCAAGGGCCTTTTTGAAGTCCAAGTATATGACATCAACCTCATTTCCTCTATCCACATGGAAAGTAACCTGATCATAGAAGGAAATATGTAGTGCAACACATTGCTATATCTTTAGACAGAGAAACAACATTTGTACATGGTCATTTTTTTCATCATAACCATATGTTTAGGACTTCTAGAAATGTTAAGTCTATTATGGTATGTAGTTTTGTGTTAGAACCCTATGGCAGGGAGGTTTCAGTGTAAATCCCAGAGTAAAGACATTAGATTCTCATGTAACAAAGATCAGAACTTAGCCCCAAAACAGAGTCTTTTGTTTTTCCAGTAATTATGCCCACATTGAATTTCTGTCACTGAATTGTCCTCTGGAGTGAAAACTTTCATTCCAAATAATATTTCTAGTACTGATGTTTGCACAGTAAACCTTCAAAATATGAACAGAATGTATCGGATGCACTGTTGTCATTTTACATTTACAGACAGCTTGAAACAATAGCTTTGAGAGGTGTGAACTGCCCCCGTTTATTGAATCATGACAATTTAAATGTCAATGTTATTAACTGTTTTACTGATCATTAATTTAGTGGAAACATCTTGCTAATAGGCTATTCACAAACAAAAATAACTTCCACAAAATGTGGTGTGCTGAGCCCAATCTATCCCCTGCTCAGATGTTATACCTTCCAGCTTGCCCTGTTCGTGTCTTTTAAAATACTGTTATGCAGTGCTAATACAACCATGAAAAAAATGGAAAATGCAGATGTAGAATAAAATAAACAGTTTTATATCAGAATTGGTAATATAGATTATGCTTTGCTGAATGTATTATTCATCTCCCTATTAAATTCAGTTTTTGAATTTATCTGAAACTGTCTCTGAATCTTCTAAAAGAAGGTGTCATGGAAACTAGGAAGTCATGTCATGGAATTTCAGATTAACCCCCCCCCCCAACTAAATCTAGGTCTAAGGATGAATTTTAAAATTATGGGGCATTTCTTTTTCTCACTCAGTAAGTGCTGAAAGAGACACTTTGAACAAAATCTGGGTATTATGATGATTCCTTAGCTATATATCAGATGCACCTGTTTCTCTTACCTAAGGCTGTATCCAAACAGAAGTGTACACTTGTAGCAACACAAATAGTAGTGGCACAAATATGTGCTGCTACTTTGTGCCTAAGTACACATCCCTGCATATGTGCTTTGTTGAGGGACAAATTGTCCTGCTTTGTGCAAATTGTCCATGGGCAGCTCCTCCTGGCTCCTGGCCAGGCTCCATGTGCTGTAAGGAAGACAGGAGGCACAGGTGTTAGCTGGCAGGCAGCTCCCGTGCTGAGGCACCTTGTGCCCCTGCCCACCAGGGAGCAGCCCATGGAGGCAGGGGACCAGGCAGCTCAGGGCTGTCTGCTTCCCCATCTCAAGGTGCACTGTGAGCTCTGCGGCTGGCTGGGGTGCAGTGAGCCTTGGCGTAGGGGCTTTGCAGAGTGCAGAGCCAGGGGAGCGGAGCCAGGGGGCTACCTGCTTCCCTGTTTCCACATTTGTCCAGGCACACTCTATTCTTTCCCATTCTTTTTTTATCAGGGTTTTTTTTTTTTGCTACTGGGAAATCTACTGGTAGCAAATTTTGCTGCTGCACTACAAATTACTGCACACTGTTTAATGTGAAAGGAGTGCGGTTTGTGGTGCCAAAAACTGCATGTGCAGGCATTTGGGGACACAACCTGAGATCCTAATTTTCCTTTGAAAGGAGCATAACCATCTTTTGCCAATGTATGGACAACAGGTAGAGTGATTACATTAATGGAGGATCAGAAATTGGGTTGCATTTCATTTTTCAGTTATTTTAGTCACTGAGCCTTTGTAACCAGTTTCTTTTGAAATTTGAAAATAACCATTTTCTTTTATTTTAAGCATTGTCAACACCAAAGTCCAAGCAAGTGGTGGAATCTTAGCCCAAGTGATCACCTGATCTGATCCCTTGGGATAAAGGGAGAAAATGGATACCGATGCCTTTGCCTGAAGCTTCCAGATACTTGGAAAGGGAAGAATGTGCATGAAATCTCTCTTCCTGGAAACTGACAGATGGGTAAATGAGAAAAAAAGAATATTGATCACCAGTGACTGAAAGGCCACCCAGAGAAGTGTGGAGAATTAAAATCTGTCCACTTAGAGATGCTACACTAATTACGTGGTATTGCATATTCAGATTTTTGTTTCCTCTTTAAGAATAATAGAAGCCTTTGTGCATCTCTTTCCTTGCACAACACTCAGTTTTATATGTAAAGCTATAATTCAAAGAGCCTAAATCAGAAAGAACATGTTGCATTGTCGATCTCAAAGTTAATTTACTAAAGGTAACATTTTGTACATAATAGAGAAGCTTTAGAACAAACTTAGCAAATGACAGAGAGAGATCAGTAAAATGTCAGACTAAAATCCTGGAACACGTTAGTTCCTGGTGCAATTTACACCCACTTAAGAGTTGGTTTACATTGGCAAGGCCTTCATAGAAGTGAGTATTTATTCTACTAACAGATATTTTTATTAAACTTATTACTAGTGACCCTTGTTAGCCATGTGTGAGATATTAATGAAAAGATAACACTTGCATAGTTAGATATGATGATAAAATAGTTATGGTGACCTGTTACAGTGCCATAGGCATGGGTCTGAGTCACCAGCAAGTCTACTAAGCTGTAATTATGTGCCTGATCATTTCAGCTGGGGAATCAAAGGTAGATGGTTAGAGAAGTGGTAATTAGTCTGAAGTCAAGAGAGGTAGTTAGCTATGTTAATCTGCAGTCAAACAGAAGTCAGGATAGATTTGCACCTTATAGACTAACCAAATCATATCGACCAAGGTAACTATGGGGGTGAAACCTGACCTGGCTTACAGGCAGCCTCCCAACCTCAAATGGTGTCTCTCCAGCAATCGACTACCTAACTCCTCTTCTCACCAAAGCATTAGACCTTGCTTCTGACCCAGATACCAGCTGTGTCCCCGATCAACACAGACCATATCATCACTGGACCAAATAAAATGGGTTATAACGTCTGAGGTTCATTCATCTGCACCTCTACTAACATCCCATATGCCATCACCTGCTTATAGTACCACTCTGTTGTCCCCATTGGACAGATGGGGCAATCCTTATGTGTAAAAATGAATGAACACTGATCTGATATCAGTGCTAGAAAGAAAGACAAGCCTGTGACAGAACACTTTATCCTCCCTGGACTTTCCATTGCTGACTTCAGAACTGTTCTGCAGGGCTGTTCTTAGATGACAAAACTTTAAAAATTAACTTCAATGGGAAATGGCAGAACAAAAAATTATCCATGGACTGGATTGGGTTAAGCATGCTCTAAAAAGAAACGATGAATTCTTATCCTATTAACTGGATTATCTTATATAAAGCCTATGTCACTCACTCATATGGCTGAATCTTCCTTGTGGAAGCCTCATGTTATACCACAATAGCAACTCCATTTTAACACTGTCAGAATACATGCATGTTTAGTCAGCAACAAACCTGTTATAAATATAATGGAACCATGTAGCAGATCTAAGATATTCAGTCTAGGCTAAATCGTGTTAGAACACAATTATAGCACTGCTGTGCTATTGCACAATTATGCACGATAGTAGGTTTAGGCCTATTAGTCCCATTCTGGAAGAAAATCCCCATGACACATCTGAAAATGTGAGAACAACACTAAATATATTAATTTGAGATCTCTTTTTAATGCATGTTAAAATATCTGTCAGGAACTTTTTTTAAAACTTTGTTTATGGTATTGAAAATACACTATAGATTATTGCTTTCATTCCTTTAGTAGTTTTGGTAACAACCAAGGTAGTGAAAATATTTTGTCACAAATGACATTGAGTCAGATTCAAAATCTCATTTTAGCTTGATGTTTAATCCATCCAAATACAGGGGGATTGTGGAAATCCATGCACCCATTCACATTCATTCTCATAACATATATTAAGAAAAACATGTTGTTCTTTATTAAATTAATCCAAGCCATTAATGCTTCTCTGGAATTGTTTGGCATACATGAGGTTCTGCGTTAGATATTACTTCTCTCAGATCCTCATATTTGGAGTTTACTTTTTCAGATTTTTTGCATGTTGTAAAGAGATGCTCAGAGTATTAATACTTTTCTCATAATGAATAGAAAACTCTATAGTCAGTTACATTTTGTCAGTATCCAGTTGTCCATGAAAAATGTCTTTATTGAAAGATCCTTTGGGG
>NW_017729032.1:80588756-80604432 GCF_001723915.1 Gavialis gangeticus
GGGGTTGTTCACATGTTATACAACTGGTGAAGTGCAAAATAAAAGACTTTTATTATTTAGTTTTCACCTGACACATTTAAACTTTAAATGTGACATTGATCCTCGACACTAAATTATAACTTTATAAACTGTCTTTGAAATGTCTTGAGTATAATTATGATAATATTGCTTACAGCAATTTCATCAAGGGTATATTTGAATTGCTAACATATTTTAGCCACTGAATTCACAACTTTCTAATATTTCATTCAAAATTATTACTTCTCTCCACTCTTATGTATTAGATACCTATTTGTGACGCAGTTCCGTGCTCTTTCAGCCACATTTATAACTTGCCATCACCTTAGCCTTAGGATGAACTTCAAAAAAAAATTAGCAAGAGGACCCACCCACTATTTTTTATTAACACTTTTTCAGGGACTTGTGCAGAGTGGAAATGGATTTCATTTGCCCACTTAAATCTACTTGTGGGTGGAATAGAATCTTTTCCTTTGTTTGCTACATTTTTCTTCCAACGGATACTAGGAGCGACCAATACCCTCTACTGCTTGCTCATTTAGAATACCAAAGAGAAGTTATGTTAAAAAAAGAAAGCCTGGATCAACATTTCCACAAAAGCCCCAGTTGGATTTTAAGCATTTTGGGAGAGGAACAGTGTGTTTATCAGCACTTACTACGAAGTGGGTATGGTCCATGACTCCCTTTGTTAAAGCAGTACAAATTATTACTGTTATTCATTTCTTCCCTTCTTGGAAATTCACTTCCATCCAACCTTTTTTTTCTTTTTGGACTTAAAAGTGTTTGCTGGAGTTTCCCCATCTCCAAAGGGGATAATTATTTTTGTTCCCCTGTAAATTGTTTTGTCTATAGATGAGTAAAACTATTTATTTATTGCCAATACATAAACAATGGGTGTCTTTGACTGCTTTTAGCCTACTGCAGGGGTGGGCAAAATGCAGCCCGTGGGCTGGATGTGGACCGCCAGAACATTCTATCGGGCCCACAGGGCTTTTAAAAAAATTAGAAAATTAATATTTATCTGCCCCTGGCTGCCTGTCATGCAGCCCTTGATGGCTTGCCAAAACTCAGTAAGAGGCCCTCCGCCCAAAATAATTGCCCACCCCTGGCCTGCTGGCTATTAATCCTTTAAATTTGTGTATATGTTTGATGACCTAAGCCCCTGGCAGAACACCTTAGCTTCTCTGGACATCATTGACCTTGGGTAGCTTCTCTTAAAACACAAAACTTAAAAAGAAAACAACTTGAACTTTGAACCACAGTCTGGATTATGTTAATCATAGTCTCAGCAGGACCTATGGGTTCTTGTCACATTACCTGGAGCAGCTGCTAACTCCAGCTATTAAGACCAATATCCCTAAAGGTATTAACTACCTTGTTTATCCATATTGATTGAATCTACTCACTTTTTGCCTGTCTCAGCAGTATCCCCTCCCCCAAACCCTTTCCTTTATACTCTAAAAATGCTTTCTTGGGGAAGTTCATTCATACCATCTGATGAAATAGGCTGTTGCCTATGACAGGTCACCCTTCTCTGAACCAGAGTGTCCCTAGATGCCATCCTGCCATACCTTCTGTTTAACTTCACACAAGTCATTATGAACCAGGGTGTAGTTGTTGATGGAAATGTGTAACTAGATAATAAGGAATCAGGACTCATGGTAGAGGTGATATCTTTTATTAGAACAACTAGGTTTGAAAAAAATATTTAACTAAATAATAGAAATTCTGGGTCAAACTGCAGAAGTATAGCTACGTCAAGACTCCAAAAGCCCATTTCTGAGTTACCACACAGTGAAACCTTCCAGACAGCTAGCTGGATCAGCCAGCAAAAGGAAGAAAGCAATTAACATGTCCAGCTGAATCAGATCAGATTAAACAGGGCATAAGGCCTTACATTCAATATTCCAAACATACTATACCAGAGCTTAACTGATGTAACCAAATGTATTACATGTAGTGTCATTTTAAGTGATGTAGCTGTGGAGGCTTCTTGCTTAGTAAAAAAACAAAGCAGTCTTGTTGATGAAGACAATGAATAAATTAACCAAAAATCCCCTCCTGGTAAGGGAAAGAGATAAGAAATTCTTCCTTCCAGAAGAATAACTTTCATAGGAACGTAAATCCCAACAAACTGATACTTTCCACATCTACACAAAAACTGGTTCAGTTCAGTTCCAAAAGTTTCAGTGAAGAAAAAGAGTATATGCAATCAAAGTGCATAGGTGCATATCATTTAAGATTGTATATGTGTGCTTGTAAATCTAGGGGGTCTGGGGAACGATGGATCTGAGTTGCTGTGGGAACTGAACATCTAACAAGAGCTCAGACATCATGGTGTCTGGCCTACACCTATCCTCCCAAGCATGAATAAGTTTTTACATTTGCATTTCCTGTTCTGAATACTACTAAAACTTATGTTTAGCTTTTGAATGGAGTGGTTCTCTTGAGAACAGAGCAGGTGTTTTTATTTGAGGGCCCTGTCCAACAACATAAGCTACCTATGTTTTGATTTGGAGATAGGCTTTCCCTTACAATATCCAAAACATACTGTCCTGTTGTAGTCTTTTTAAGTTCTTCACAGTAGAAGCTTTTCTTTTATTATTCTTCCATAGTCAAAAACACATAAAAGCTAAGAATTCTGTGGTGCCTTGAGTCTAATGAGGGGTGCCTTGAGCCTAAGAAAGTTGAAAACCATTGTTTCAGGCTAACATGTCTAGCCACCTCTTCGTAGATGCTACTACATCCCAGTCCTGAGGAAATATGTGGAAGAGAGAAAGAGGATGGCCCTGTGAGGTGGGTTTAGAAAGGGTTTCAGTGCATAAACAATAAAAGGAAAGCACAAAACTGAAAAAAATATGGCTCAAGGTTGGCAGCATTGAAAATTAGAGAGGTCTGATGCAAAAAGAGACATGGAGAAGTAGGAAACAGATTGTAAAGAATAATTTATTTTGAACAGGTGTGTTTAACTAACTCACTATTTATTACTATCTTTTTTCAGAAGGCAAAGAAATGTCAGGATTGAATGTAACATAATGCACTAGCCCAGCATAATGTGGTGTATGCAGAGTGACTAGACAAAATGGACAGTGCAGCTTCACCAATCCACCAACGTTTGTTGTGTATTAACATGGTAAACTTCCAGTTCAGGGCATGCTTTATGAAGTGTGGAGCTATTCCATCTTGCGTCTAAGATAGAACGCACACTTTTAAGAACATAAGTGCCATACTAGGTCAGACCTATCTCCCATCAAGCACAGCTGACAGTGGCAGAAGTGGGTGCTAGAGAGAGAGCATTGAACCAGATAGACCTAAAGAATTTATCCCCTATCCATTACCCATTGTAGGTTTAGAGATACCAGAGGGAACATCTCCAACCATTCTGTTCAACACCTATTAATAGATCCAGGAATTTGTCTTGTCCTTTTTGAACCTGGCTATGCTATCTACCTCTACCACTTTTTCTGGCAATGAATTCCACAGATCAGCTACACATTTATCACTGGGTGTCCCTAGTTTTAGTATCCTGGGACTTGGTGAACAATAGTTCCATGTTCACTTTGCCCACAAACTTCATGATTTTATAGACCATTGTCATATCCCCTCTCAGCTGTTTCCTTTCCAGACTGAAGTCTTCTGTCTTAGCTTTTTTTGTCTCTCTTGGTATGGCAATTACTCAGCACCCCATATCATTTTGGTTGCCTTTCTCTGTACCTTTTCTAATTCTAACTTCTTTTAGAGATATGGAGACCAGAACTGCACACAGTATTCAAGATGTGCATGCATCATACATTTATATAATGGCATGACTATGCCCTCTGGTTTGTTTTCTATTCCATTCTTAATGTTGTCCAACATTTGATTGTGTTTTTTGGTTGCCACTGCACATTGAGTTCACATTATTAGAGACCTATCTACACTGTCTGTAAGGTCTCTTTCCTGAGTTGTAACAGCTAGTTCAGGACCCAGCATTGTGTATGTGTAGTTGGAGTTATTTTTTCCCCAGGTATACTGCTTTGCACTTGTCAACATTGAAGTTTATCTGCCACTTTTTTTGCTCACTCACTTAGCTTGCTGAGATTTTTCTGCAGCTGGTCTGCATCAGCTTTGGTCTTGACTACCTGTAATAATTTTATATCATCTGAAAGCTTGGAGATTTCACTGTGCACCCACATTTCCAGGTTATTGATGAAAATATTGAACAAAACATCCTCTGGGTCCCTTTGGAACCCAACTTTTGATCTCCCTCTGTCCTGAAAATTTCACCCTATCCTATCTTCTAACAGAAGATAGGATTTCAATCTACAACAGAAGCCTCCATTCAGTCCTGTGGTAATGCAATTAAAAAAAACTTTGGTGAAAGACCACTTACTAGTATTGAAATGAAACTCACTGGTCTATAGTTCCCAAGATCACCTATGGAGCCCTTTTTGAAGATGGGCATTATGTTGACAACTCATCAGTCCTCTAAGACAGAGCCCATTTGTAATAAGTTACATACTATTGCCAATAGTTCTGCAATTCCTATTCATATCTTATTTTATTTGAGACATTATTTTATTGTTATTATTATATTAAACCAGAGCTAATAAACATCTCACATGCATATTTTAGACAAGTCCTGTTCCTGTCCCTGTCTCTCCTGTTTGTGGGAGTTGAATTGACAGAACTGTAGGAAGGTAGGGAAAGGGTTTATTTTGGGCACGGACTAGATATGTACAACAAGTTTCCAGAAATATATTGATTTTGTTGAACTTCAGCTGGAATTTATCCAATGTGTTGATGGAAATCAACCTACTTCCCTGTCAGCTTAATCAGTGAGTTGCTGGGAAGCCTGGGAATACAGGCTTTTCAGCTTTGGAGCCCCTTATGGGTTTTGCCTATCGCAGGGATGTCCCCAGGCTGCTCTGACTCTGGGAGATACCCCAGACTCTTCTGGTTCTTTGGAGAAAGGCTGAGAAGCTTACTCTGAGTTAAAAATCCCATCCCTCTATTTTGTTTCAGAGAAACGTGATTTAGTTTTTTTCCTGAAGTGCAGGGGTTTTTTTTCTTTTGTTTTGAAGAGAACAAGGTATAAATTTATCAACATTTTGAGATACCAAATTTTATCACAGAACAGAAATTCTGAGTTTTAACCAAGTGAAATAATAGCCATCCCCTCCCCTCATAGAGGTAATGTAAAGGTAAATCCTTTAATCCTCCATACCATATAAGAACATAAGATATATCTAGGTACAGACATTATACATAAACTTGTATAAGTGATTGGAATCTGGTATAAACCTATAACAGAAGTTCAGTGCACATCAACTAGTTTAAAAATGGGGGAACCCAATCTAAGATAGACCTGGATGTATGTAGTATTTATTCAATATCAGTTTAGGTTAGACCAGGGGTGGGCAAAATGCAGCCCATGGGCCAGATGTGGCCCACCAGGCCATTCTATCTGGCCCATGCGGCCCCTAAAAAATTTAGAAAATTAATATATATCTGCCTCTGGCTGCCTGTCACATAGCCCTCAATGGCTTGCCAATACTCAGTAAGCGGCCCTCCGCCCAAAATAATTGCCCACCCCTGAGTTAGACAGAACTGTGGAGCTTCTGTCTCAGATCCCCTCCTAAATCAAGTTAGGTATCAGTCCCCTGGCATCCCAGGATGCTTTATGGCTCTCCCTCTAGCTCACCCCTTGCAGGGTAGGTGGCTTAGCCTTGGCAGCACTTGTTTCCTGTGGCTGAGAGCTGAGCTGGCCCTGCCCTCAGGCTGAGAAAACAAAGCCTCTGCTCCTCAGCCCTGTGTCCTGCCTGTGCCAGTCATCCAGGCAGGGCAGAGAGGGGAGCGTAGGTGCCAACCCCCACCTCAGGCTCCCCCAAGCCAGCATAGCTTGGGTCAGGGGCTGCATGGTAGGTGGCTCTGTTCCCCCATCCCTCTGCCTGACCACCTGACAGCTGCAGATGGGTGCCATGGCTCAAACCCCTGTGGTTGTCCACCAGGCTGGGAACTGGGCATGGGGAGGGGAAATACATCCCCTCACTGAACATACCCCCTCAAGCTTACCGGCTCAGGTCTGAGGAGGGGCTAGGCTAGGTCCATGCAGCAGGGGGATCTTCTCTCCTACCTTCCACTCCCACTTCCCAGCACAGCAGACAGCCATGCAGGTCTGAGCTGCAGCTCCTGTCTGCAGCTGTCAGGTGCTCAGGTGGGTTGGGGAGCAGAGCCTCCAGTGTGTGGCCCTGGCCCTGAGCTGGTACAGTGAGAAGGGGCCCATGCACTGGGAGACAGAGACAGAGACAGGGTGAGGTGGAGCAGAGCCCTCTGCAGTGCAGGCCCAGCCCATCCCCTTCCCCCCCACACACACCCCCAGCACCATTTATCCACCCCCACCCCCAGTTCCTGTTTCACTAAAGAGACACATGGGTCCAAGGTGTGGCTCCTGTCTGTAGCTGTCACAGGGTCAGGTGGGGATGGGGTAGTAGAGTCCCTTGCCATGCGACCAGTCCTAACCCCTCCCCACCGTCAGCCAGCAAGCTGGGGGGAACTTGCACATCCTAGTTATGGTCCTTCCCAGTGGAAGCCATGCTGGTCCTTCCCCATCCATACCTGAGCCAGCATAGCTGGGGGAGGTGTGTGCAGAGGAGGGCTCCATTCCTTCTCTCCTGTAGCCACTGTTGAACGCTCTCATAATGGATGTCTTTGATATAGGTACAGGGGCCATTAGCAGGGGCTGCTAATGTCAGCTGAAATAATCACTCTGATACTATTATTGGCTATTCTAGCCAGCACAAGGTTCAGTTGTGACTATAACTTTTCTCCCTGCTCCTGTTGAACTGTTCAAGGCAAATTTCCTAAATAGACTTATTGCATATTTAAACAAAAACACAGCAGAAGTCCCTGACATTTAATTTAGTTTGTTTGGAACCCAAGACAATTAACTGGAATCAATCCATGTTAGAAAAAAAAAATATTTTCAGCTACAGTTGCAGCTGCAGGCAGCTTTTTCAGTTTCAGATACAATAACCATAGTTAATTATCCAGGCAACAATAATTCTCTTTCGTCTGCATTAAAAATTGCAGTTTTAATTTTGAAGCTTTAACAAATATTAGAAGTTAATCACTGATTGTCTAATGAGAAATTAAGTAATGCCCTCAGAAAATAAAATTCTACCTTTGTATTCCAGCACTAAAATTTAGGTTCAAATTAAACTATTCTTAAAGTAACCAAATTATGTTCTCAGCGGGCATGTCTACACGTAGGCATTTAATGTGCATTAGCCCAATTTAAGGCACATTAAAGGCATGAGTCTACATGTGTGCACCCTGAATGCACCTTAAAAATGGGAATTTTAGGTTAATCACAACTAAATTTGATACCTGCATAAAGCAAGTACCAAATTTAGGCATAATTAGTTAAAACTCATTACTCATAAAACTCATAATACACATGTAGATATGTTAATGAGCATTAACGCAGGGATTTCAGTACTGGGTCTGCCCAACTGCTAGGGGGCTGGCCAGAGCCCAGCCCCAGGGCTTCTGCCTGGGAGCCTCCCCTCACCCAGGGCTGGGCTGCCTCTATGGTAGCCCCTAGCTGCAGCTTCAGGCTATAAAAGCTAGTGGCTATTTTGTGCTCTGGGGAACCCTTCATAGGACTTCCAGTACTGAAGTTACTGTGTACCCCCTGGACAGGACACAGACTGCTGCTGCTAGTCCTATCCAGTAGCTGGTGACCCTGCTTGGCCGCAGGTGAGTGTTGTAAAGAGATGCAGCTTGCTGTTCCCCCTGTCCAGCCCTGGGATCTCCACAGCACTGCTGCCTGGCTGTCTCCGGCAGCAGGGACAGCATCTGCTCCCTGCTGCTGTTTACCACCAGCTGTCTCCTGTGTTTGCAGGTGTTGTGGGCCATTGCCTCTGCTGCATGGCTCACAGTCCCTGGCTGTGCCCCTGTGCTGGATGCTACAACCAGCTCTCTAGGGTCAGACCCACAGGGACCTAGAGAGCTGGTGTGAGATGCAATGTCCTTCCCATCCTCCCTGTCGAGGATGAACCCTGCCCACATGAGCATGCCCGAGCCCCCACGCAGGGGCCCAACTGGAGTCGGGAAGAGGTGCATGACCTCATAGCATTCTGGGGCAATGCAGAGGTACAGAGGCAGTTCACACAGGCCAGGCATTCAAACACCCACATTTATGAAGCCCTGTCAGGTGGGATAAGTGATAGAGGCCACTTCTGGATGACTCACCAGTGCCTCATGAAGATCTACACCTTGTGGGCATTGTGACTGACCACAACTGTCAGTCCAGTTGTGCCCACAAGACCATGGCCTTCACGCAGGAATTGAGCTAGATTTTAGTGCTCCGGAACCCAAGCTGGAAACCTGCAGTATACACCAGCGGGGTGGCCTGGCTGAGCCTCCACACCAGCCTGACCCCTCCAGTGTTGACACCTTGCTGGAGGATTGCCCTGGGGTATTCAATACCCCAGCCCGCTGACCTCCTTGCCTGCTGCATCCACTGGCAGCTCAGGGGGCCTGGGCCAGTGGCTGCCTGGTCTACTCCACACCCCCAGCACAAGGAGCCAGGACACCACCAGCTACCACCAATGCCAGCCCCTCCCTGGGGAGGGCCCTATGTGGGCACTGGCCCACTGCAGACCATGGGCCACAGACCTCCTGGGCTGGACAAGGAAGGGGCTTGTGAGGGATCAGAGCTTCCAAGATGGCTGCCAGGTGCTAGCAGCTATCTCTGGCTTCACCCTGGCTGCCAAGTGCTGTCTGGAGGCTGAAGCTCCTTTTGGTGGCCACAGGGGCACATGGCAGTGCTGAAGCAACTTGGGATTACGTGTAGACACCTGCCAAAAATGCTTAATGTACATTAGCTTAATGTGCATTAAATTTAAGTATGCTTAAATTCACGTGCAGACATGGTCAGTAAGTCTAAAGTAACTAATTTCCTGTGATTTGTAAAGGATTTATATCATACATTATGCTAGAAACACATTGACCATTTAAGGTGAGGAAAGTTGACATTAAACACAAGAGGCCAGATAATTGTTACTATCTTTCTTACTAGAAATGATTATGAGGAAACTCAGAAAACATTAAACAGAAAAAGGAAATTTGAGAAATACTGTCTGTTTTCTGAACCATTTGTTAGGAAGGTTTTTTATTTTTTATTTCTGATAAGCAGACATGACTAAAAAGGTATGGATACTTAATGTATATGGGTGCTCAGGTACCATAATGATGGGTATGGCATTGGACAAAAAGAAAAACAGAGTAGTTTTTTTCTTGATATCTTGTCTGACAGCATCACTTTTTAGTCCCTTTTCTTTTACTGTATTGGTAAGCTAACAAGTCTGAGATACAAACCATGTTCTGTAGACTATATGCATCTAGAGAAAAGGTTTAGGTCTGTGATGGAGTCACTTAGGTTCTTAGCCCATTGGACTATGTTGACAAGCCCCGTGAGTGGATGTTTATAACAGAAAGATCTATTTCTGAAACTTTCATGCTGTATGGTAGGACTTAGTTGAGCTAGGTTGGCTCAACTGCCTCACATCTCTTCATTCAGCAAGACAGGTATCAAAGGAACTGCTACAGAGGATTTAGTAACTGCAAGCTACTAGGATATTTGTTGTTGGCAGAGTAAATTGTTAGGCCAGACAGATACTTTTGTTAAGCTTAGACTGGTAGGTTGTGTTAAGTTTTGAAAGGTAGACCTGCAATCCCTTGTTATTGGGAAAGACATGAATCTAATCAAGCAGAATAGTCTTAGTTGGTTTTCTTTCTTATTTAGTCTTTTGCACTGAGACTAAGGGACTTTGGTATCCTAGAGAAAGGGGAAAAAAAAGGAATGGTTATCTGGCCAGAAGGCTGAGACTCAACCCAGGCCTAAACAGCAGTAAAAGAGGTGGCTACATACTGATGAAACTGGTCAATATAGAAGAGACCCTGCAAAAACACCACGTGCAGACCAAAATAGGCTAATACAGACACAAGATGTCAGACTAAGGCTGAGCAGACTTGATCCTTGAAGACTGAGGTAGAGAGAAGACCAGGGAATTTGAAGATGAGGTTTGAGTAGGGCTGGTTGGTCCAGTGTTTCCAGCTGTATAGGGCCTGTGTGCTCAGCTTCTGGCCCATGGGCTAAATATGACCCATGGAGCCCTTCGTGTCTGGCCCATGAGAATCCCCATGAGTCAGGATATGTTGTGGGGGAGCAGTGCCCATTAATACTGTGATCCTTCACACAGTCAAATTTCCATGCCTCTTTCCCCTTGTAGCCAGATGGGGCTGAGCCACACCCCCTTCTCCCTAGGCTGCTGGATCAGGGATGGGCCACACCATCTTCTTGCACAGCTGGATCAGGGCTGGGATGCTCCAAGCCTTTCCATATGGCCAGATGGGGCCCCACCACATGGGGCCACCCTGGGGATGGATCAGGGCCACAGGCTGAATCTGGCCTATAGAGGGATCAGGCATTACCCATCCAGCCTGCCGGGGAAAAGGTTGAGCACCACTCATATAGGGTCCTGGGTTGGAACATGGAGAAGCAGAGTGGGCCCAAAACCTTCTCTTTCTCTCACTTGGTAAGCAATGTGCCAAAGGAACTGTCACAGAAAAGCTATTGACTGAGGCGGAGGCACAAGTGAAATAATTGACAATATACTCAACCTGGCCAAGAACTGTAGAAAAAGGCTAGCAAGCTACAATTGCTCATGCATAGGACTGTAAACATGGTCCAGTGAGCTAAGCCAGAGGGGGAACTCAGATGATTTTGTCACGTGATCAAAGCAATAAAGAGTCAATTTATATGTTGCAAGAAGTGGTGCTGAGTATTACCAGTGTAGGGAGACCCCTGTGCAATTCATATGTTGCTAAGTCAGCTCTCAGTGATAGCAGCAGGAATTTAGCATCTCCAGGAATTGTAAAACCCTTTGCAGGAACAGTTTCAACATGCATAAATTGATTTTTTCTAGGCTTTGCTCTTCTGATCTTCCCCTTCTTGGTGGCCAGGCTGCTTTTTCTCTCAGCCCTTCTTTCTAAGGTTAAATTTCAATTGAGTAGGTGGTAATTGCAGTCTATATAAACCTGGCTACCTCAGGAAAAAAAAAATTAACAGTGAAGCTACTTGAATTAGAATCCATACATCGTAATGAGCATGTATAGGCCATGCTGAAGACCATGCCATCCCATCTTCATGACAACTCTTAGTTGATGAAGCATCATTGCAATGTTTTGAGTACGTCTCTAAAGTGGTAACCATCCCATCTTCTCTATCCCTATAGCTTGCTTCCCTGTGGTGCAAGTGTGCTGACAGAGTGGTGTACCTATTTGGACAGGGGGAATGGGGAACACTGCACATCTTCTGCAGTATTCAGTGCAGTATCTCCGTACACCTTCTAAGGTTCATGGGATGACTGTTTAATGCTTTTCCTTGTACCCACCCCTCAGCTCTTCCAAACTACACAGCCTCACTTTCTTTCCCTCACTGTCAAAGTGTTCCCTCTGCTTCTTCCAGTATTCTGAAGGTGGTAAACTTCACAGGAATTTTGCCTTTATTTCCTTTATGCTATTCATGCCTAAATTTGATACCTGCAAATGCATAGTTAAAGCACATAGTTAAAGCACATTAATGAACATGTAGACACATGAAAGTGCATGTCAGCCCACTTGGGACTGACTTTGGTTCCAAGTCAGTCCACACACAGTGTTAATGCTCTTCAGTGTCTGCATGTGTAGATGCCTGCCTGAACCCACTTAATGTGCATTAAGGTAATGAGTATTAAATTTAGGCAAGCTTAAATGCACATGTGGACACACCCACTGTGAGCTAAAACATTTTCATGTATCTGAAAAGCAAGAGATGGCTAGAAATGTGTGTGTGTGGACAAACATAAGAAGTAGAAGGAAGCAGCTTCTGTGGAGAAGAGAACACTACAAGAAAAATCAGTAGCAGCTCTATAAACCAAGCAAAAATGATGAAACATGACTTCACCATGTTTCCTTCTGTTGATATGTTATCAATGTTGGGGTTATGCTGTAGGACCAGATCTGATCTTATTATAATGGGATTCCAATCCTTACAGGGCAAAATACTAATAATAAATACTAATACTAATGTTCAAATTTTTAACATATATTTAAATCAGGAAGGGACAGAAGGGTAGGTAGGTGCTACAAGTTGTAATGAAACCTTGAAGTTGATGGGGATGTGGGTGGGAAGAAACAGAAGTTTTATGTAGAAATTAGTTTGGAATTGGTCCTATAATGTCTCATAGAAACTAGAAAACTTGGGGAAAAAACTCTTTCATTTTTACTGACATTTGCCATGGGGTACAATAAAAACACCTATGTTTTGAGAAGGGACTACACATGAGCCTCAGGGTCATAGAAACAATGTTTATGCTTGAGACGCTGGTGAATTCTTACAGGAGCAGTTATCCAAGGTACTGTATTATTTCTGTAATGTTAGAAATGTGTGCGTCCCTAGTTATTTGCTTTGCACCGGGCTTGTAAGTTAGACTTGCCACAAGCTATTCTAACCAGCACTCCTGACATCTCAGAAAATATTTTTATTCTTTCAATCATTCTTGTATATCAGTACTTGCCAGGATTACTACACTTAAGTATGAGTTTGGCAATTTCATATACTTTTTGAACTCAAAAGCAACATTTATATAGAGATATTAGTCTATAATTTGGATTAGTGCTATATCTTTTTGTATTATAGAAAATAGCCAGTCTGTTTTGATTTAAAGAGGAAAAAAAGAAATTTTGAACAAACAGACTTGCTGTGCAAATGTTGTATGTAAAGTATGGAGATTATATGCTGTTTTGCTTTTTAAACACACAAGCAACTATTGACTCAATAAATAGTAATAGCTCAAAGTTACAGTTTTTTGTGCTAATGATCTGTGGATTAAGGACCCCCCAAGTGCACATTGATATGATAAATCATAATGGCTGCAACAGAGTCAGGGTAGGCTAGCCTGACAATGACCATGGATTAAGGCCCATTTGAAGTTGTTACAATCTCAGTGGAGCAGTCATAATGGTTTTGATGACTGTCTCCAAAGTGTTGTCAATTGCAAATTTTATTTTCCATTTATTCATATTCAGAATATGAAAAGAAATTAAAGGGGTATTATCAACTTGCTATTTCCCACTGAAGAAAGAGAAAAGGTGACAAGGAGATGAGGGGGAGATATGAAGGAGATCAAAATAATATTCCATCTATGCATTCCAAACGGGAAGGAAAAAAATCCATCAGAATGAGTAAGTATTAGAAGTGTATTACAATGTATCCATCTCTATTAGCCAACAAGTAATTTTTCCACACCAGTGGGAGAAAATAATGAAATTTGGATGCTGTTGTGCTCTCATGATAAGAAAGATGAATCTCCTCTTGAAAAATCTTAGACTTTCATCTACTATGATGTAAAAAGCAGCAAAAAATGTAAGTCAGCAAGAAGACAGGGAAGGTAAAAATCAACCACAAAACCTAGTCTTAAACATTTAGCAAGTAATAATGTATTTTAGCAGAAGGACAGAGCATAATCCATAGTTTGGCAAGAGTGAAGACCAAACTCTATGACCAGCAAAGGTTTGTGACTCCATTCTGTTGCCTGGGAGGGTGGGGCTTTACTTGTAGCATGCCTGCTAAAAAGACTGGCCACCACTGAGTTAGAGCAGGGTTGTGAAACTCACCCTGGGTCAGATCTGGACTCCAGGGCAGTGTCCAGACATGCAGGGGAGTTTGCTTCTAGCAGCACAAATTGCTGCAGCACCCACCCCTGCATGTGCTCTTTGTTGTGGGATAAATTGTCCTGCAATGGGCAAACTGCATCCAGGGAGAGCTGGAGGCTGGAGTTAGCTCTGGTGCTAGCCCCAGGACTTTTACCTGATGGCCTGGAGCAGGAGACACACAGGTTGGGCAGCACAAAGGCCTGGCTGGCAGCCAGAGCTTTGCTCTGGATGGCCTGGCCTCCCTGTATGCTGACACATGCATATTCTGTTTAGTTTTTTTTGCTACTGGGAAATCCTGGGAGCAAACTTTGGCCCCACACTGCAAATTTGCACTGTGTGGCACATCTTAATGTTTGCTACATGTGGTTTGTGGTGCTACAAAAAGGTTTGCAGCACCACAAACCACACACCTTTGCACTTCTGGATGCCCTGCCTGAATGTCCTGAAGGACCATGGTCTGCAATGGCTGCAGCAGCTGGGACAGTTCCTGGAGTAGCAGTGATGGGTCCAATGGTGGCATGAAAGTCAGAGAATGGCAGCAAGGGTCTAGAGGCAATGGTGAGGGGTCCAGTAGTGGTGATGCAAGACCAGGGGCAGTGGTGCGTGTTTGGCAGGCAGAGGAGAAGTCAGGGTTGTATATGTACAGCACTTACTTGTTCCCCTACCACCAATCACCATGTTCATTGGGGGCCTGAATCTTGTGGCAGGTCCCACCCCATATCCGCTATAAGTAGCCCAGTGGCAGCTCAGGAGGATTTATGGGAAGATATGGCCCTTGGGTCATATCTTTGGCACCCCTGGCCAGGCCCGCATTTGCAGGGGCATGAGTTTGTAGAGGCACAAATAGCAGCAACACATATTTGTGCTGCTGCTTTGTGCCCCATCACATGCCCTTGCATATGTGCTTCAGTGCATAGTAAATTGTCCTGGGTAAGGGTAGGAGATGCTCGACCAGAACCTGTGCTGGCCCCAGCAGTATTAACTGGTGCCTTGGTGCAGCAGGGGTGCAGACCCAGCAGCATGGAGCTTGGCTGGCAGCCAGAGTGTTGCACTGGATGGCCAAGTCTCCGTTTGTTTGATGCATGCTACTGACTGGCGGTCTGTGCTGAGTTTTTCCCCCAGAGATATTTTTTTTGTACTGGGATTTCCTGGTAGCAAATTTTACCAGCGCACTGTAAATTTGCAGCCCAGCACACATTTTCACATTCTCCACATGCAGTTTGTGGCACAACAAAGTCTCTTGTGGTGCCACAAACTGCATGCCCCTGCCGGTGGGGGCCTGCTCCCTGAGTTAAAAGAATGACTGAGACACACTTCTCGTGGGATAGTGTAAGATATGACAATGTAGCATGATCTATATCCAATAGGTAAATAAGAGACAGATGACTTGGCTTAAACCCTGATTCACAAAAACATTGAAATCTGAAATCAGTGGGACTTTGTTTGTGCTTAAGTGCTTTCCTTAATCAGGGCTTTAAATTATTGCAGTCACATGGAAACTGCCCAGTGGAAAATTATCTATGATAACCTACAGAAAGTGAACTTAAAATAAGCACTTTTTATCCCTCCATGTAATCCATTGTTTCCAAAGGGAACTAGCAGAAGATCCTTAGATGCTCCTTTTTCCAGTATCCTACCATCAAAGTGTTAACCTAATAAAAGTGCAAGGCATGAATTGTATTAGGATGAAAATATTACCTAATTTGTGACCAATTGGTATTAACAGTGATTTTTCATAATAATGAGAAACCTATTTGCTATTTCCAAAATTGTGCTGGAATGATTTGGTGCTCTCTGAAACAAATCCGTGATTTATTTTTGCTTGAGGCTAATTGAAGAAAATTATGAGTATGAGTTTTGTAATTTGTGAATATTGGCTTGTGTGGTCAATCAAGAAGAAAGAAAGCAGGGGTTT
>NW_017729032.1:80609432-80613185 GCF_001723915.1 Gavialis gangeticus
AACCTAATAAAAGTGCAAGGCATGAATTGTATTAGGATGAAAATATTACCTAATTTGTGACCAATTGGTATTAACAGTGATTTTTCATAATAATGAGAAACCTATTTGCTATTTCCAAAATTGTGCTGGAATGATTTGGTGCTCTCTGAAACAAATCCGTGATTTATTTTTGCTTGAGGCTAATTGAAGAAAATTATGAGTATGAGTTTTGTAATTTGTGAATATTGGCTTGTGTGGTCAATCAAGAAGAAAGAAAGCAGGGGGTTTATAAAACACAGACTATCTGTCTTTTTCTAAGAGAATTCTAAGACAGTTAAGTATTCTACAATCTATGGTAAAATGACAAAAGTTTGGATATTTTAGCATGTGAAAATGAATCTGATTTATAAATTAATCTTTGTTTAACAATTTTTTACATACATGATACAGCTCAGTTTAATTTCTGCTTAATTCTTTTGCACAAGGTAATACCATTGGATCAAGGTATAATGGCATATAAAGGCTACGTCTGATTGTGTCTGCAGCAGCAAACTCCTTTATCATTAGCAAAAAAATCCTTTAAACAAAACCTTTTAGGATTTGGCCAAATAATTGCCAAGGAATATAATTTCTTTTTACAGTTCAGTATCAGAACTTATTTTCTAAAATTTTCAGAACTGAGGAAACCAAATCAAGCAGATACGTGTAATCATGAAACAGTTTTAGTCAAACAAACAGAGATCCAGAAACCACTGAGTACTGTTCTGAACATATTTAAACTTCTGTTGAAAGGCTTACAAACCTTTTGGATAGCTACTGAAAAATCCTATTTCACTTTATTTACTCAAATGACACTTACCTAGCTCTGCAAATGGTATATTTGGCTGTTATGCACAATTAGTAAACCTTTTCCATATGCAGAGAGGATGCACAAGACTACACAGGAATAAAGAGCATGTACAATAGGGTGTGCTGTGGCTGCGCAGGTCTGCAACTCTGTATCTGCATACCTGGGTGATTGCAAATCCCTAAATTGCATGTAATTCCTTGTGTCATTCTTGTTGATTTATAGTTTGATCCCACAAAGTATTGAGCACCTTTAAGAACATTTCAGGGTATAGCTCTTCACTCATATTTAATAGTACTCAAGAAGCACTTTAAAGACATGAAACAATGACATTTTGTCAGTTTTCTAAAGAGAATTTCAGTGACTGTGGTTTGAAGTTTATGTTATTTTTTCTTCAAATAATACAGTATTTGAAAAATACATGTAATACAAACAATAATAAGCCACTTAAATGAAGGTGAATACATAAATAAGAGAAAAGAAAATTAAGAATGAAATCTGTTTCTGCGGTACCTCGGTGCACTTAGATGTATGGCAGATATGAATCAACTCAATAAAGTATAAAGTATCAAGGAAGTGCAATTAAACTTGAAGTGAAAAGGGTATGTGCTCAGTTGGTATTTACAGTCAATTAGTTTTTTCAGTGACAGTACTATTCCTGAAAAACATTTGATTTTCTACTAAAACATTAATATGACAAAAGAAATAGTTGGAAGGAGATCTGAAGGGCTGACCTTCATTAGTCATTGATAACATACTTTTCTGCGCTTTCTCTAGCATCTGATAGGTAAGCACTCAGAGGGGGCTTGTCTTCCTGCTAAATTCTGTTCCTTTTGTTTCCTTATTTTCCCAGCTACAGCATCCATAACCATTTGTTTACTCTCTCGCATGCTCTCTGACTCTTAGATTATATTTTTGGAAAGCTTTCTATTACATATTTTCCTGGGCAGATTCAGGACTTATTAAAAAAGGGAGCAGTGACTGATGCTGTGGGGTTGCCCCACTCCCCATGCCCGTCCTCTCCCACTGGCCCAGGTGGGCAGCCCACACCATGAAAACAGCAGCAGGGGACTTTTTAAAGTAGCCAAAACATATAAGAATCCCTCACGCTGGCAGCCACTGTGTTTACCTGCATTCTCAGTGACATCTTTCCTCCTATCCCATTCCTCCCTCTCCCTCTGGGAGTACGAAGGGGTCAGAGTAATCTACCTGAGGCTGCTGTCATGGTCACTTCTGCCTCACTCCAATTGGGGCTGCATGGAGTGGCTATATGGGAAGCCAGCCTGCCAGTGACAGTAGTGGTGTGGGTGGGTTTCCCATCCCTGTGCCTGCTCTTGGGCTTGTGGGGAACACCTGTAGGCACTGGGCAGAGAGGGAGAAACCACCTGCTGCCACTGCTGTTGCTGTCCCTGGCTGAGCCCAGCTCCCCATGCAGCCTAGCTAGAGCAGGTCGGGAATAGCTCTGAAGATCCACTCACCTCTGAGGCAGGAAGAAACAGACAGGCAACAGTAGTAATGAGCAGGGATCCTGGTTGTCTATGATTTAAAAAAAATCTCCAATTGTCAGTTTAAAAAAAGTAACCCCAAATCCACATTTTTCCATGATTAAAATGAAACACCACTAATACTATATATGGTAGTGTTAAATTTTAATTACAGAAAAAGAAAAATGTGAATTTGGGGTTGCTTTTTTAAAACTGAAAATATGGAATTTTTTAAATCAGAAAATCAGGATCCCTGGTGATGAGTGTAGTGGAGGAGGGGAATGGGAGGGAAGGGGACATGCTGCTGATCATGGAGGGGAGGCAGGGGTTTCTGAATGTGGGTGGGAGGGAGGGGGTGGAGGATTATTACCTGCTTTGGGGACTTAGGAAGTTTATACACTTGCTCAGGGAGGTGGGGGAAATGCTTTTATTACAGCGGCTCCAAGAGCCACTCTAATTAAATCGCCCAGAGCCGCACGTGTCAGCATCCATGCACTGGAAGATGGCAGTGGGGGCACTTTAACGAGCTCATTGAACAAGCTTTAGTTAAAACACCCTGGCAACCATTTTCCAGTGTAGGGATGCGGATACCCATGATGCTGGATTCTGCTGGAGCATAGTAATTACCATGCTCCAGCAGACTCAATGAATCGAGTCTGCTCCAACACATTGTAATTACAGCACATCGAAGCAACCTCCATGCTCATATACAGGCACCCTAAGGCACTGAATGCCTCTCAAGGTCAACACCCAATGAAGCCAAGGGTGTCTGTATGGCACAGAGTAACTTAGCACGTCGCAGGACTGTAAAGTTTGCCAGAAGAAAACTGGGAGTAAAACATTTTTGTTATTATTGTTATCAAATAGCTTCAAAGGAATTACAAAGAGAGTCAAACCCACAGTAAAAACTAAAAGGTGTTGCCAGTGTCCCTGAAAACTCTAAAATGATCAGAGTTAATGACTGAATAATAAAGAACAATAATAAACTTTGCATTTCCATCTGAGAACCTCAAAGAGCTTTAAGGAACATGAATGCAGAAAGCCTCCTTACTACACTGTGACATGAGTCCCATCTCCATTTTATAGCTAGTAACACCAACATACTAGATTAAGTGACTTGCCCAAAACCATCCAAAAAATTTGAGGCAGAGCCAAAAACATAAGCCAGCTCTCCTCTACCAGACCCTCATACCTACATGAAAATACTCCTTGAACTGCATAATTCAGTTAATTAACCAATTTAAACATGTTTACTAATGATCTTTGTGTGCCCTCCAAATGACTATTATGTACGAATCTAAACCATTTCAGTGTTGCACGATAGATAGATAGATAGTTAGATAGATAGATAGACAGATATGGGGGGCGGTGGGTCGAATGTCTCTGTAGAGCAGTCTATAGTCCAAAGAATATCCATGACTGAGTGGCGGCTTTCTACAGCCC
>NW_017729032.1:80613740-80614113 GCF_001723915.1 Gavialis gangeticus
AAGATCCACTCACCTCTGAGGCAGGAAGAAACAGACAGGCAACAGTAGTAATGAGCAGGGATCCTGGTTGTCTATGATTTAAAAAAAATCTCCAATTGTCAGTTTAAAAAAAGTAACCCCAAATCCACATTTTTCCATGATTAAAATGAAACACCACTAATACTATATATGGTAGTGTTAAATTTTAATTACAGAAAAAGAAAAATGTGAATTTGGGGTTGCTTTTTTAAAACTGAAAATATGGAATTTTTTAAATCAGAAAATCAGGATCCCTGGTGATGAGTGTAGTGGAGGAGGGGAATGGGAGGGAAGGGGACATGCTGCTGATCATGGAGGGGAGGCAGGGGTTTCTGAATGTGGGTGGGAGGGAGGG
>NW_017729032.1:80614640-80624771 GCF_001723915.1 Gavialis gangeticus
AGACTCAATGAATCGAGTCTGCTCTGATGTGCTGTAATTTCAGTGTGTCAGAGCAGACTCAATGTATGTATATAGGTACCCTTAAAGTCTCCAGTTGCTGGTTCTGCAGGATGGTCCACAAAGGTGTATAACTGAGTCACTGAACCTCCTCTGGATCTGCCCCTGCACTGTTTCTGTAGTGTCAAAGGCACTGGATCCTTAATCCCTGTTGCAGTTCAAAGGCAACTTTGTCATATAATGTATAATAAGAATTCTGAAATTGTCTACCTTTCTTTAAAAATGTTTGGAAACCTGGAATCCATCTGTGATTGCAGGAGCAAAGTGAGGTTTGTGTGGCTGCAATAGAAGTAAGTGTCTTACTGGTAATTACCTGGAAATATGCAGATAATCAGCTAACTTTTAAAGTGCCTTTCAGCTAAATAGTGGGTGCTGTAGCCCTGGATGGATGCCAAAAGCAGCCAAAATACAGAATACTAATTAATTTCCCATTTTTCACTGAAAACTTGTAAATTGCAGGTTTTGCACATGTTTGTATTTTGTTCTTTTAATGTGTTGTTTTCAAGTTTCTATTTCTGCTTATAGAAGAGCTCTTAACTGCTACAACAAAGTCTCTTTGTAGACTACTCTAGAACAAGCTCATAAAGATAAGTAATATTTTAGTTAGTGGTTAACCATCTATATTTATAATCATATATCATATGATTATAATTTTGTAAGTATATGTAAGTGAGATTTGTTACACGATAACAGCTAATTATATTAAATGAACTTGCTTACCATATGATACTGCTAGTTCTTTTAGCAAAGTAGCCTGATTCTGAAAGTAGCAACCACCAGATGTTTCAGACAAAGGTGAAAAAATCACTGTAGTGATTATAGAATAATTTTTCATGAGGGAACTTGCCAGATTTAGTGGTTAACGAGAGGCTCTGGGGTTTAAGATTCTCCAGTGTAGCTTCTGGAGTTGGCAGTTAGGCCACTAAGCTTTTATATTATGCCATCATGATGACCAAATCATGTTTAATTGCATAGATTTATTAGACAGCATAGTTTGCCAGTATGGGCACCGCCTCTTTAGATCTTTTCCACCTGAGAAGTAATAAAGTATGCACTTTTCCTTGACAGACAGTTCAGAGCAGTGTACTTCTTTCCAGAAAGCATTGCAAAACCCTGATAAGTCTGTCATTTTCTCATGTGTAACTTATTGAACTGGAATATTTCAACCAGAGGATTGTTTAATGGGAAGAGGCCAATATTTCTCATGTAGCATACTACACTGTATTAGTAAAGAGTTAATCAGGCAGCATGCTAAAGATTTAGCACATTACAGACATATCAGATCTGTCTTTTTAGGATATATCATCACTGCCTTATTAAAGTTTTGTCTTTTCCCCTGAACAGTCTTTTATTGACTTAGACAATCTTTTGTACTTCCCCAGCATGAAATTATAATAAAAGGCTGAGTCTTACAGATGTCTAAAATGTCCTTGACATGAAAAGAGAAAATGGCTTAGGCTATATTTCAAAAGTGAATATATATCACTCATCACAGAAAAATGAATTTACTTTGTATTCATTAGACAGTCTTTGAAATAATCTTCAATTAAATGGACAATAGATTTCAAGCTCCTACAAAGATAAAGCGTTAACCTTACATGGATTTTTTTTTTGCCTTTAGGCTGTATGTCAAGCTGCTGTTTAGATATTACCCCTCCAAATAACTGCTGTTGGCAAGAGATGGGGAAACAGACACATTACCCCAGACCTCTGAAGCACCATCACTGTATTTTATACTTATTGGCAGTTTCAGTGATAAGGCCAAACTTAATGTCCATGTAGTCTAGAATTGCCTCCATAGTAGCAATAATTCTTGCTTAAATCAATTTGTACCGTATGTTTATTGGCAAAATGCATATTTGAAGCAGATAGAATGGGTATACTGAACATTTTGCTTGTTTCCAAAAAACGTTTTGCTTGTTTCTTACCATTTGAGGGAGATTATCTCAATCCCTTTTTACTCATATCCATGTTGATTACCATTATACTCCTACATTATCTGTTACAGATTGGGGCATGATTATGCTAGACACTGTGTAAACTCACAAGAATATAGCTTCTGTCCCAAAGACTGAGCAATATAAGACAGGGAAAAGAGGCCAGGGATGGATGAGAGGTGCAGGAAAATCCCCAATGAGACAATCTTGTGTACATTTATACGTTCTTGTATAAATAGTACAAATTTCAGAATGAAAGAAAATGTTAAGCAGTCATCTCCTGGAGAGAGAATCATCTGTTTGTAGACAGGAAAACAGCTAGATTGGATCCAAAATTTTCACATTTTTGAAAAGTTGAGGTCAAGTCAAATAACTAAAAACTGAACTGAATCACATGCTGTCTATGTCCTGGAAAACATAATACAGAAGTTTCAGAACTAGAGAAGGAAGGCAAGGTTACTGCATGCCACCTTTGTGCTATCCATATTCAGAGTCCTTTATGGGATGAGATAACCATCAGTGTGATTCAGAGCATCATTGACGTCTGCCTATGAACTGTACTGTAACCTATAACTAACAGGAAGACTGAGTAAGGTTTCCTAAGTGCCTTCACCAACATTTCCCCAAATAAAGATATTGGGGAAGAAAGGAAGGTTAGATCAGTAAGGAAGCCCAGGAAGGTTAGATCAGTCTAAAAATATCTGACCTCATCTAAGCTAATGTACTTCAGATGTAGTCTAACTTAGATCAGGTCCAGTGAGACTGATCTAACTGAACTTCTGTACAATTCCCAGTGCAGCCCTGGGGGCTGGGAAAGGCCTATAGCTGGTCCCAGCCCTGTGACTGTGCTTTTCCTGCCACCCGCCCCCCATAACACAAGGTTATTTTTAGCTCCCTGGCCCCTCCCTCCACCCCCAGATGGATAATTGGCCACTGCAGACCAGCCAGCCCCATCCCAAGCCCACCAACCCCCTTGATCCCACAAGTTGCTTCTGGTGTCAGTTAAACTGCAGTTTGCTGGTTCTGGGAACTGATGGAAATCAGTCGGGTGAGGGGAGGGGTAGGTGGGATGGGGAATGTTTTGATTGCCAGGGGGTTTGTTTGTCTATGGGTGGGGATGGTTGGGGTGCTAAAAATAGCCCTTCGTCATTGGGGGGGAGAGAGTCTCCCTGTCGTAGAGCACTTAGGTGCCCTGTGCCTGAGAACAGGGATGGCTCCAGAGAGCCCCCTAGTGGTGAGAAGGGGGAGGCACAGCTGCCAGTCATCTGGGCAACACAGGTGCTGGTGCCGGGGAAACTGGTGAAACCCCTGACGGGAAGGGGCAGGGCTTAGTCCTTCTTAAACCCAGGCAGGAGGCTAGGGTGGTAGTTCCTCTTCTGACAGCCAAGGAGTGAGGAGCTCAGCCAGTGCGGAGAGAAGGCCAAGGTTTGGCTGCATGAGTATCCGTGGGTTGCTGCCATGAGCTGGAGTATTTTTTGCCCAGTAGGGATTAACTGTTGTCTGACCAGATGGTTTAGCTTTATGTTATAGCCCGGGGGCTTTTGTGGTTTGTGTTTGCTGTTTTAACCGGAGGACCGGGTGAGGCTATTAGGGGTGGAGGAGGCCTCATAGGGACTCCCCAGTAGCGTGGGGGTTCCTGGCGCTGGAGAAGGCGCAGTATGTTGCGGGGTGCATTGGCCTAGCCCTGAGAGCGCAGAGGAGTGGTGAGGAGCCCCGAGAGTGCAGAGGAGCCCCGAGAGTGCAGAGGAGCCCTGAGAGTGGCAGAGGAGCCCCGAGGGCAAAAAGTGGGCTGAGACATAACAGGGCCAAAGTCAGATCACACCAGCACCATCTGCGAGGCTTGAGCTGCGGTGTAGGGGAGGAAAAGGAGCCACAGATAGCACCCCCTGTCATCAGGGCACGTAGAAATGGGCAGCCTTCCGCTAATTACAACAATCTATTAATTAAATAAGATCAAGGAATGGCAGGCGAGTAAGCAGGCGGTTAGCCCATTACAGGAAGGCAGAGCCATACCCGGAGAGGCTCCAATAGTGGCACTCCTGTCACACTCCCTATCCCACTAAACCCCACTGTGGAACTGCCACCTCCTGCACTTCCACTAAACTGCTACTGTGGAGACACCAGCCCATCTGATCTGTTTTCCCATTCCCCTACCCCAGCTTACTTCAGTCAGGCTCCCAGGAATGGCGAATGTTTGTAAAACCAGCCCCAGGGGTAGTTTGCAGGATTGGGGACAGTTTAGTGGTATTGGGTGGGGAGTGGGGAGACAGCAAGGATCACGGAAATTTGGCAGGATCAGAGAGCCTCTCTGGTGCCACCAACCCCTCTAATCCTCCCCAAACTCCCCTGCAGACCCTGTTCATCACCCCCATTACCCCAAGACTCCCACAGACCTCCACCTGCCCCACCTATGCCCCCAAATCCCTGTGCAAATCCTGCTTGCTCACCTGATCCTCCCAAGCCCTTTCAAACCCTACTTCCCTCCCCTGATTCTGCCAAACCTTTCCAGACTCCACCAACACCCCTGAAGATCCTGTTTCTTCCCAAGCCCCCTGTGGACACTGCTAGCTATCTTTAACTGATTTTTATAATGTAGCTAATAATAAGATCAAGGGACTGGTTTTGCATCTCTTCTTCAAGTTAATTAAGTCTGTACCTTGTCTCTTGAGTTATACTGGTGTCATCAGATCTGATGTGTCCTGTAGCTCTTCCTGACAGCTGTTGCCTGCTTCCTCGTGCTTGCCTACCATGCCTTAGTATAAAAATACATAAAGGGGAATCTGAGTATTGAAACAAAAGGGAAACAGAGCTCTCTCAATGGGGAGTGTATCCTCTTCAGAGGGCTCCACCTGCCCTACACCTTGCCCTCACCACATCTGCTGGGCTAATACTATGGTCTTTGCAGTATGGCTGAGTTTCTTGACTGGTAGTTCATCCAGACACCAACACTTATTAACACCCCCCTCCCCCCACCAGTCAGGAATTCATCAGGGTTCAATTAATCCTGCTTCACACCCCTTTGTATTGGTGTGCATACCCTGTGAGTTCTATACCAATCATGGGGTCCTCACATGCTCAGTGGAGGGGTTTTCCTTCTCAATCAATTACTTCCTTATGCAGGGCTCATGGATTCCACAGTCAATACTGTCAGCCTTAGCAAAACTGTCTGTCTTCCTTGGTGGTGCCTTTCAGCTGGTCTGTTGGGTCCATCATCTGGATCCTCCTGAGGAGTTTCTCAGCCACTCCCCACACCATGCCGCTTACCCATACCCCAGTCTCCACACCAGAGGTTGCAAAGCCAGCTTTCCTATGCTGGTTGTTTCTTACTGGCTCCTGCTCCAATTGCCCAAGACTCACTCCAACCAGGACACAAATTAATTGTTCTCTTGGGCTCTTCCTCTGTGCCTCCACACAGAATTGCATCAGTCTGCACCAGGAGGCTATGAATTCACCTCTCTGGGTGTAGAGTGCCTTGGCCCTCTTGCTTTTAGACCTGCTCTGCTTCTCTGGGGCCAGTCATGCCTGGCTTCCCAGAGTCACTGGCAGCTGGGGCTTGCTGGCACTTCTGGGTTTATTCCCAGACAGACTTGCTAGCAGCAGCAGGAGCCCAGTGCAACTCCCAAGTAAGTCAAGCGGTGACCATGGTTGCACTCAGAGTCCCACTAGTAACAGGGACTGGGGAAAATCTCCCTGTTACAACTGGGTCATCATGTGGCTAAAGCATATGGCTGACACTCTTGACTGCATCTGCCAAACCACTGACAGATGGAAAATGTAGTGGGCTCATTTATGCCACATTTAGTACAGATAAATAGACCCTTGCTTGGCAAGGTAATAATCAAATGCTGAAATATCATTGGCTTTAATTTTATTTATTTTTGTTTATCTGACTCAATTCGTAGGAGAAACTGCACATCATAAAATAATTACAAAATTAGAGTTCTTCAGCATAACCATTCAGTTCTTCAATAATCTACTCTTGTTATTATTACATTCTTCAAAAGAGATACAGAATTAATCTTGAGAGCTGAACTTTGTTCTCTTAGAGAAAACAACCTCACTAGCAGTAAACTTCCTTATTTCAGAAATGCTTGCTAAATATACTGTTATATATAAAAAAATTGTTAAGCATTACCAGCTGTATCAATGTCAGATCAATATACCCATTTATCAGCAGCATATTTTACATTTAATCATTTCTGTTTATTTTTGTATTCATATCATTGCTTTTATATGAATAATCACCATGAAAAGAAAAACAGAAATTAATCTCCCTTCCCACTGAATAATATCAGCCTTTTAATTTATGGGGGTTTTTCTTCATAGGCAGCATTACCATCCCCCTTTTGGTTTCTCAAATATTGCATTTATCCAAGATCTTATACTAAAAAATACAGCTGCCCCCTCCATGATGAAGTTTTAATTTACTAGTGTGGCAATTTGAGTAATTTGGCTACAAGTTATGGATTCTATTTGATATTAGGGTTTCTGTAAATAGTTAGCTGTCAGGTTTCAAACTCCATTCTGATTATAAGGCTGGTATTTGCTGTTTGTCTGTTTTGGATTAAAATGCCTTAATTTTGGCACATGATTAACAACTGTAGATCCTTGACTGTAGTATTACCACTGAAATGAAATCATCCTTGAGAGTAAGATAGCTCCTATTGAAGAGATCTAGTATGTCCCATGTGAGGAATGGTCTCCTTGGTAACAGTGTCTCATCATGAAGATGACCAAGGTTTAAGCTGAAAGGTTTAAGCTAAAATTTAAAAAAAGCAGGAAAATAACCACATGTCCATATTAGTAATTTCAAGTAGCTGAAGTTTAAACCAGGTTGGGGGAAAATACTGTCTGCCTGAATGCCAACAGATCTACTCATTCCTGAGATTCCAAAGGGAAAGGTGAGGTAGAACAAGAGATATGGAATTTAGGAAGTTTGTTGTTTTTTCTATTGGTTCTGTAATCCTTTGTGCTTTATCCTTCGAGTTAAATCAGTTTTTTAGAACAGAGCCTAACTGCATCTATATATTTGTTTGCTTACAACCATCATGATTTCCTGAAGAGTTAAACTATGAACCAATAGGCTCATAACTGTGAGATCCTAGGACAGACTGTGCCATGGGCAAACCTGCAGCACTGTGAAATAGGAACTTCATGACCAGGAGCAATGAACAGAGAGGAGAATTGCAGAACAAAGGCCAGCTTGATTTGTGGAATATGTAGACTATTAAAATAGAACAGAGGGTTATTAACACATGTAGAATGAAGAATTTAGAAGGGATCAGGTAGTTTATAATGAGCTGTGAAGTCAGCTGACTCCCTCAGCACTGCCTGACTAGAAATACTGCTGCCAGTACCAGGCAGTTTGTTTTAAACTTTGGATGGAGCAAGAATCAAAGGGGGATACAATTACACCAGTGAACATCTACCCCTGGATTGTGCCTAGGATGGTGGTGGTGGGATAAGGAGTTAGGATTAGACCTTAAGGACCTTGGAGGAAGTAGAAGCAGGATGGGGCAATGAGGGAGCCCTCATTCTTCCTGAGAAAGTAGGGCAATTGGCTAATCACCTCAGTTATCTGTACATGAATGCATGTAACTGGGGAAACAAGCAAGAATAATTGTAAGTCCTCACATAGTCAAGGAACTATATCATGATTGGAATAAAAGAGACTTGGCGGGATAACTCACATGACTGGAGTACTGTCATGGATGGGTACAAATTGTTCAGGAAGGACAGGCAGGAGGGAAGAGGAGGAGGAGTTATGCTGTATGTAAAAGAGCTGTATGATTGCTCAGAGCTCCGGTATGAGACAGGAGATTGGCCCATTGAAAGTATCTGGGTTATGTTTAGAGTGGGAAGTAATGAGGTTAATGTGGTGGGTGTGTTCTCTATAGAACACCAGGCGAGGAAGATGAGGTAGATGAGGTTTTCTTCAGACAACTAGCAGAAGTGTCTAGACCACAGGCCCTGGTTCTCATGGGGCACTTCAGTCACCCTGACATCTGCTTGGAGGGCAAAACAGCAGTGCACAGGCAATCCAGGAAGTTTTTGGAGAGCACTGGAGACAACTTATTGGTGCAAGTGTTGGGGAGGCCAACTAGGGGTCATGCTCTTCTTGACCTACTACTCACAAAAAGGGATAATTAGTGGGGAATGTAGAACTGGATGGCAAGTTGGGCAGCACTGACTACGAGATGAGCGAGTTCAGGATCCTGACAAAAGGAAGAAAGGAGAGCAGAGTTAGGAACCTGTACATCAGAAAAGAAGACTTTGACTCTCTCAGGGAACTAATGGGCAAGATCCCTTGGGAGGCCAGTCTGAGTAGGAAAGGAGTCCAGGAGAGCTGGCTGTATTTTAAAGAAACCCACTGAGAGCACAGGAACAAACAATCCCGATGCGCAGACAGACTAGCAGATATGGCAACTGGCCAGCTTGACTTAGCAGACAACTATTCATTGAGCATCAACACAAAAAGGAACCTTCAAGAAGTGGAAGCTTGGACAAAAAACTTGGGAGGAGTATAAGAATACTGCTCAGGCATACAGGGATGAAATCAGGAAGGCCAAAGTGCAATTGGAATTACTGCTAGCAAGGGAAATAAAGGGTAAGAAGAAGGGTTTCTACAAGTATGTCAGCAACAAGAGGATGGCCAGGGAAAGTATGGGTGTCTTACGGAATGGGGGAGGCAACCTTGTGACAGAAAATGAGGAAAAGTCTGAAGTACTCAATGCCTTTTTTACGTCAGTCTTCACAGGAAAGGGCAGCTCGCAGACTACTGCACCAAGCAGCACAGTTTGGGGAGGAGGTTAGCAGCCCTCAGTGGTGAGGGATGCTGACAGAACAGGTTAGGGACTATTTTGAAAAGCTGGACATGTACAAGTCCATGGGGCTGGATATGATGCACCCAGGGTTGCTGAGGGAGTTGGCCAATGTGATTGCAGAGCCACTGGCCATTATCTTTGAAAACTCATGGCAATTGGGGAGGTTTCAGATGATTTGAAAAGGGCAAATATACTGCCCATCTTTAAGAAAGGAAAGAAGGAGAATCCAGGGAATTACAGACCAGTCAGCCTCACCTTAGTCCCCAGAAAAATCATGGAGCCAGTTCTCAAATAATCCATTTCTAAGCACTTGGAGAAGAAGGTAATTAGGAACAGTCAGCATGGATTCACCAAGGGCAAGTCATGCCTGACCGACCCAGTTGTCTTCTATGATGAGATAACTAGCTCTATGGATGCAGGGAAAGTAGTGGACATAATATAGCTTGACTTTAGCAAGCCTTTACTGTCTCCCACAGCATTCTTGCAAACAAGCTGAGGAAGTAGGGTTTGGATGAATGGACTGTAAGGTGGATAGAAAACTGACTGAATTATCAGACTCAATGTCTAGCTGGCAGCCAGTATCAGGTGGAGTGCCCAAGAGGTCAGTCTTGGGACTGGTTTTGTTCAATATTTTCATTAATGATCTGGTTGATGGGATGTACTACACCCTCAGCAAGTTAACAGATGACACCAACATGGGGGGTGTAGTAGATACGCTGGAGGGTAGGGCTAGGATTCAAAGTGACCTAGACATAGTGGAGGATTGCGCCAAAAAAATCTCATGAGGATCAACAAGGACAAGTGCAAAGTCCTGCACTTCGGACTGAATAATCTCATGCAATGCCACAGCCTCCAGACTGACTAGTTAAGCAGCAGTTCTGCAGAAAAGGACCTGTGGGTTACAGTGGACAATAAGCTGGCTTTGAGTCAACAGTGTGCCCTTGTTGCCGAGAAAGCTAACAGTATACTGAGCTGCATTAGTAGGAGCATTGCCACCAGAATGAGGTATGTAATTATTTCCCTCTATTCTGCAGTGGTGGGGCTGTGTCTGGAGTACTGTGTCCAGTTCTGGGCCCCCCACTATAGAAAGGATGTGGACAAGTTGGACAGAGTCCAGTGTGTCCCGGAGTTGGTTAACCAAACTTACCGTGTCATGGTTGGGCGGCTGGGCAGTGGCAATTGGACACGGAACAGGCGGGATTTTTGGTGTGGAGTTCTGAGGCACAGAAATGTACCAGTTTCAAACAAAGTGGGTTTATTCGACTTACGCTTTTGAGGCATAGGCAACGATCTTCAGTTACAGTAACAATGAA
>NW_017729032.1:80624880-80628398 GCF_001723915.1 Gavialis gangeticus
TAACTCGATGAAAACGAATGGAGAGATGGAACGATGTCAGAGTCGTGACGCCAGTCCCAAAGGACAATCCGATGGTTGAGGTGATTGCCGAGGTCGAAAGCCAGGTGAGTCGTAAACGAAGCCAAAATCAAAACAGTAGGGATGATCCAGATCGGTGGTCGATGATCGGTGCCAAAGGTAAATCGTAAGCCAGAAGATTGGTATATCAAAACAGCAATCGAGAACGATATGAAGTGCCGAGCGAGGAGGAGACCAATAGGCCTAAGAGCCTAACTGAGAGACAGCACTGAAAGGCACAGCCTCTGTCTCCAGCTAACCAGGTCTCTCTCCCCCGAGGGAGGGGCTCCTTAACCTTTTATATCAATTTGGTGGCCAATTAGAATGTGTCCCTCAAAGAACTTTCTAGCCGAATGACATCATGCTCTTAGCTGACTGAGCATGTGTGAGTCTGAGCTCTCCGCTGTTACCAAGCATGCGCAGGGCTGAAAAGTAGGTCAGCCTGACTGACAGCTCTTGGGGTCGCCCAGGGGACACATGCTGGGTGAGCCCAATGGAAATTTCCATGAGCCAGTGTTATCTGCGCATGATCAGACTTAACTCATGTGTTGCCAGCACCTCTCTAGAATTTTGCTTGGACGCAGCGGAGAGCAACAAAAATGGTTTGGGGGCTGGGGCACATGAGTTCTGAGGAGAGGCTAAGGGAACTGGGTTCATCTAGTTTGCATAATAGAAGACTGAGAGGGGATTTCATAGCAGCCTTCAACTACCTGAAGGGTGTTTCCAAAGAGGATGGAGCTAGACTGTTCTCAGTGGTGACAGATGACAGAACACGGAGTAATGGCCTCAAGTTTCAGTGAGAAGTTTAGGTTGGATATTAGGAAAAACTTTCTCACTAGGGGGGTAGTAAAACACTGAAACAGGTTACCTAGAGAGGCGGTGCAGTCTTCATCCTTGCAGGTTTTTAAGGCCTGGCTTGACAAAGCCCCGGCTGGAATGATCTAGTTGAGGATGGTCCTTCTTTAAGCAGGGGACCTGCTTTGAGGAGATGACCTCCTGAGGTCCTTTCCAACCCTAATTTCCTATGCTTCTATGCCAAGCAGTTGGGCTGTGAGTTTCAGACTGCACAAAAAGGAACAAGGCAGAGAGTCTTAATCCCAGGAATGCGATGATAGGCCTTAGGCTTGATGAACAATTTCTAGATTTGGTTTTGATTCCAGAAGAGATATAAAATACCTGAAGATTTAGAGACTCAGTCTCCTGACAGTGAACTGGTGAATGGCCAACAAGGTATCCTAGTCCTAGTGCTTTCTCAATTATGTATAGGATATTTGATGTGATATTATTTTTTAAAAAGCCTTTTTTAATTTAGCGGGTTTTTGGTTGTAGCCATGTTGGTCTAAGGATATAGGAAAGCAAGCTTCTTTGAGTAGATGTGATATCTTTTATTAGACCAACTGAGTAGATGGAAAAAAATTCTTGGCAAGCTTTGGGGTACAGTCACGCTTCTTCAGGCATGGGGAGTCTTTGCTGTTCTGAGACTCTAAAAAATGGAAGAAGCTAAAAGTATGGCAGGATGTCAGTGAAAATGTAAATAGGTAGAATTAGAAAGACAAAGGTGAAGCAGAGAGATGAAGCAGAGGGTGGAAGAGGGAAAAAAGCCTGGAAAAAAAAGACTGGCGGGAGACAGTGCAGTGATAGAGTACAGGGTAGAAAAGTGGCTGTTAAGTGTCTGCTGGAGTATATGGTTTAGATATCAACAGACATGAAGATAAATGGATTCAACTCTTTATATTGCAGTTAATTTTTTGGAGAAGGGTTGCCTTAGCTGAAGATTTTTTCTTGACTTTAGTATCAGACATCCTATGTATTCCTCTGTCTCCTCATTTTTTTCTTTTGAAAATTATCATTAATACCAAATCAAATGGACTTTATTATTTTGGAAGGATTTTCACATTCTAAATATACCCTTAATTTCTCAATTTCATATATTCTGGTATTCTTGACATTATGGATTTACTCACATTTTCATGGTTTCAGGTGCTTAAGGACAGGGGCATGTGAATGATTTATTATGAGGAAAGCTAAGGCAACAGATAACGTGCACATGAAAAGGCAAAAGACTGTGGCATCTGATTGAAGTGATTACAAAACTTAGATGACCACTGCATTTTTTTTCTTACTTTTGAATGTTTTCTTGACTGGCTGTGAGTGCCTCAAACTCAGTTTTCAATTATTGAAACATGACTCAGCTATTCATCAAATGTAGGACCTAGAGCAGCTAGCACTGAGTGAACATTATATGTGTTTTTTTCTATATTGATTTCTTACCATAACGTTAAGCCAGAAGCATGCTTACAATCACTTTTGGGAAGCAGGCATTTCAAGCACTTAGTTGTGTACTGAATTCTTCACTTTCTTTCACATTGTATAAACAATGGCACTTGTGCACGTTGGGTGTACCAGTCCTTTTGTATAGCTGTGAATGAAAGCACCTGGTGCGCATCATGAAGATTAAATCTTTCTTTCTTTCTTTCTTTCTTTCTTTCAATATGGCCACCGACAGGTGACGCCCTTCTGAGCTCCTCTAGCTCAGGTCCCTTCTGTGCATTCCCCCCCTGCCCCCCCCCGTTCCTCTTCCCACCCCGCTAAACCTTGCCTCTCCCAAGCCTGTGCTTGGGGACCCCCTGTCTGCCCCTTTCCCCTGCTTTCTGAGCTTTTTCCCCTGGGCTCTGGCATCCTTGTTCGCCTCTGCCACTCCCCCACCCCCGCCTGTGCTCCCCCTTTGATTCCTGCTGCCTCCCCCCTCCAGAGCCCCTTACCTTGGTCTCTGCCAGCTCCTCCTTGCCTTCAGCCCCTGCAGGGTTGTTCTGCCCCCCACCAAGGTCGATTCTGGGGTTGTTTCAGCCCCCTCCCAGTCCCCAGCTTCAGTCTGAAGCTTTTTTTCCCCTATAGCAGCATCTGTGGGAGAGTTAACCCTCTCCTGCCCAGGATGGCTGCCAGCAGCCAGGGCACTTGGCATGGGGATGTCTCTGCAGACCTTCCCCTTAGTCATGGACTATGGGTGCATGACCCTCAGGGTGGAGGCCTGTGCCAGAGCTCTGGTGGACCTGCTGGAACACTGAAGCATCCAGTACTCCTCCCGGGTAAACTCAGTGCTTGTCATATACTTGAGCTCTCCCAGCTTGGTGAGGGAGGTGTGTTGGTAGGGCTGGAGATCTCAGGCATCCACTACTTGGTTATGCCCCTGGAGACCCCGGCAGTGCAGGTGGTGGCCTCCAATGTCCCCCTACACCTGCCAGACTGGGACCTCACCAAAGTACTCGAGCACTATGGTCTCCTCACCAGCCCCTGGTGCAAGCTGACCATGGGAAGTAGGGACCCCAGGCTCAGGCACGTCCTGTCCTTTCAGAGGCAGGAGTTCATGCTCCTCATGGGTGGCACCCAGATCATGCCTCTCTCCATGACCTTTGTGGTGGATGGGAGGCCCTGTGTGGTCTACCTCTCCCAGGGTGGGAATG
>NW_017729032.1:80633398-80636907 GCF_001723915.1 Gavialis gangeticus
AAAAGACTGGCGGGAGACAGTGCAGTGATAGAGTACAGGGTAGAAAAGTGGCTGTTAAGTGTCTGCTGGAGTATATGGTTTAGATATCAACAGACATGAAGATAAATGGATTCAACTCTTTATATTGCAGTTAATTTTTTGGAGAAGGGTTGCCTTAGCTGAAGATTTTTTCTTGACTTTAGTATCAGACATCCTATGTATTCCTCTGTCTCCTCATTTTTTTCTTTTGAAAATTATCATTAATACCAAATCAAATGGACTTTATTATTTTGGAAGGATTTTCACATTCTAAATATACCCTTAATTTCTCAATTTCATATATTCTGGTATTCTTGACATTATGGATTTACTCACATTTTCATGGTTTCAGGTGCTTAAGGACAGGGGCATGTGAATGATTTATTATGAGGAAAGCTAAGGCAACAGATAACGTGCACATGAAAAGGCAAAAGACTGTGGCATCTGATTGAAGTGATTACAAAACTTAGATGACCACTGCATTTTTTTTCTTACTTTTGAATGTTTTCTTGACTGGCTGTGAGTGCCTCAAACTCAGTTTTCAATTATTGAAACATGACTCAGCTATTCATCAAATGTAGGACCTAGAGCAGCTAGCACTGAGTGAACATTATATGTGTTTTTTTCTATATTGATTTCTTACCATAACGTTAAGCCAGAAGCATGCTTACAATCACTTTTGGGAAGCAGGCATTTCAAGCACTTAGTTGTGTACTGAATTCTTCACTTTCTTTCACATTGTATAAACAATGGCACTTGTGCACGTTGGGTGTACCAGTCCTTTTGTATAGCTGTGAATGAAAGCACCTGGTGCGCATCATGAAGATTAAATCTTTCTTTCTTTCTTTCTTTCTTTCTTTCAATATGGCCACCGACAGGTGACGCCCTTCTGAGCTCCTCTAGCTCAGGTCCCTTCTGTGCATTCCCCCCCTGCCCCCCCCCGTTCCTCTTCCCACCCCGCTAAACCTTGCCTCTCCCAAGCCTGTGCTTGGGGACCCCCTGTCTGCCCCTTTCCCCTGCTTTCTGAGCTTTTTCCCCTGGGCTCTGGCATCCTTGTTCGCCTCTGCCACTCCCCCACCCCCGCCTGTGCTCCCCCTTTGATTCCTGCTGCCTCCCCCCTCCAGAGCCCCTTACCTTGGTCTCTGCCAGCTCCTCCTTGCCTTCAGCCCCTGCAGGGTTGTTCTGCCCCCCACCAAGGTCGATTCTGGGGTTGTTTCAGCCCCCTCCCAGTCCCCAGCTTCAGTCTGAAGCTTTTTTTCCCCTATAGCAGCATCTGTGGGAGAGTTAACCCTCTCCTGCCCAGGATGGCTGCCAGCAGCCAGGGCACTTGGCATGGGGATGTCTCTGCAGACCTTCCCCTTAGTCATGGACTATGGGTGCATGACCCTCAGGGTGGAGGCCTGTGCCAGAGCTCTGGTGGACCTGCTGGAACACTGAAGCATCCAGTACTCCTCCCGGGTAAACTCAGTGCTTGTCATATACTTGAGCTCTCCCAGCTTGGTGAGGGAGGTGTGTTGGTAGGGCTGGAGATCTCAGGCATCCACTACTTGGTTATGCCCCTGGAGACCCCGGCAGTGCAGGTGGTGGCCTCCAATGTCCCCCTACACCTGCCAGACTGGGACCTCACCAAAGTACTCGAGCACTATGGTCTCCTCACCAGCCCCTGGTGCAAGCTGACCATGGGAAGTAGGGACCCCAGGCTCAGGCACGTCCTGTCCTTTCAGAGGCAGGAGTTCATGCTCCTCATGGGTGGCACCCAGATCATGCCTCTCTCCATGACCTTTGTGGTGGATGGGAGGCCCTGTGTGGTCTACCTCTCCCAGGGTGGGAATGGATGCCACTGCTGTGGCAGCAGCTCCCACCTGGCTGCCCAGTGCCCACTGGGGCAATCAGCTGGGGCATTGGCTGCTGCACCCACACAGGGGGTTGGCACGTCCACCTCTGGCATGGGAGCCTCAACAAAGGGTGGGGTTGGAGGCTCCTCTCAGCCCCCCTCGGTTGGCAACATCCAGCTCCTGCTGGAGAACCCCCAGGTGGCCCCCAGATACAGAGGCCTCCTCAACCTCTTAGAGCAGACCAAGGGCCAGAGAAACATGGCAGAGAGTATCCGGCAATGGTGCCCGGACCCTGTGCACTTTGTCCACACCACCAGTGACGCAGTGAGGCTCATGCACTGGGACCCGGGCACGTGTCAACATGCCTTTTAGCTTGAAAAGCTGGTGACCCAGGTGAGGGAGGTGTGGGGCCAAGGCGGGTCCACGGAATAGGGTAGGGAAAGGTTAGGTCTTCCTCTGTCTCTGTGGTTTTGCCCTGCTCTATAACCTCCTCTTCCACCTCTACCCTGCTTATCCTTCCTCTCTCTTCTCCTGCTCATGGCGGTTACCACAATTGCCTTGGTGAACACCAATGGCTGCAGAGACCTGGTGAAGTGGATGGCTGTCCTGGAGGGTTTGCAGTAGAAGCTACTGCATGATGCCAGTGAGAACGATGACCTGCTCATTGTGGGTGGGGATTTCAATTGCACTGTCAATGTGCTGCTAGACTGGACAGGGCCAGAGCTACACCTGCCTTCGGCCTGCAAGCTGCAGACTGTGCTGGAGGTTGCGGATCTCATTGATGCCTGGTGGGTCCTCCATGCTGATGTGTGCCAATATACCTGGGCAAAGATGAGTGCCAGTTGGATTGCCATGTCCCACCTCAACCACCTCTACATTGCCCAGCTCCATCTGCTGTTACTGTGTAGCAGCTGCATCATCCCATCAGGCCTCTCAGACCACACCCTAGTCTGTTGTAAACTGAGCCTGCCTGGCAGAGCATGCATGTGGGCCCCTTACTGGTTCCTCAATATCAGCCTGCTGCAGGACACCCTCTTCAGGGAATGCTTCACCCACCTCTGGAGGAGGTGGGAGGCTGGGCAGGCAGACTACTCCTGGCAGCTGTGGTGGGACATAGGGAAGATCCAGATTTGGGCATTCTGTCAGCAGCATTCCTAGATGGTGGCAAGTGAGATCTGTTGCTGCACCCAGGAGCTGGAGGAGGATGTGGCGGAGCTTGAGGCAGCCCTGCTCTGCACAGGCAATGATGTGGCACTCCTCGAGAGCCTCTGGTTCCACAAGAAATGCCTGTGGGAGCTGGCAGAGGGCACGGCCTGTGGTGTGAGTGTACATGCCTGTTGCCAGAAGCTGGCAGAGGCTGATGCCCCTACTGGCTTCTTCTTCAGCCTGGAGAGGCGGCGGGCTGTGGCAAAGACATTGGACCATCTCAAGACCCCGGAGGGATGGTTGCTTACATACCCAGGCAAAGTGCGGGGGCATGCCATCACCTTCTATTGGGACTTGTTTGCAGCTGACCCCATTTGTCCAGAGGCCGCTCAGCAGCTGCATAAGGACTTGCAGCGCTGCCATGCTCCACAGGTCGAGGCCCTGGAGTGCGAAATCTCCCTAGCAGGGCTCAAGGCTGCTGTGGGGGGGCTTGCCTTGGGCAGGACCCCA
>NW_017729032.1:80641907-80642514 GCF_001723915.1 Gavialis gangeticus
TGGCAGAGCTCAAGGCTGCTGTGGAGGGGGCTTGCCTTGAGCAGGGCCCCAGGCCTTGATGGACTGCCTGTGGAATTTTACAAAGCCTTCTGGCCCCTCCTTGGGCCCAGCCTCCTCTGTGTCTTCCGCGAGAGCCTCGCTGACAGGACCCTGATGACCGAGGAAAGGTGGGGGTGTGGCGCTCTACATTAAGGAGGAATACACATCCTCATCAAGTAGCACAGGGTTAGAGGAGGGGCACACTGAAGTGCTCTGGGTTAGAATACAAGGCAGTCACGGGGAAAGAGACTTAACAGTGGGGGTCTACTACAGATGACCCAACCAAGGGGAAGAGCTTGACCTGGAATTCTTAAGTCAGCTCACACAGGTAGTGAAGTCAAAGGACATGGTCATCATGGGTGACCTGAACTTTCCAGACATCTGCTGAGAAGAGCAGTCAGCCAGGTCTGACCACTCATGTAGGTTCCTAGACAAAATTCAGGACCTCCATCGAACCCAGGAGATGCATAGCCCCACCAGGGGAGACACCTTGTTGGACCTGGTGCTGACCACAGGAGATGACCTCATGAGGGGGCTGCGGGTGCTCGACCACCTGGGTGACAGTGAT
>NW_017729032.1:80644254-80644689 GCF_001723915.1 Gavialis gangeticus
TTCAAGAGGGATGTGGACAACATGAAGAGGGTCCAGAGGCGGGCCACTTGCATGATCAGGGGCATCAGGGAAGACGCTATGAGGAGAGGCTCAGAGACCTGAACCTGTTCAGCCTCAACAAGAGAAAGCTGAGGGGTGATCTAGTGGCCTGTTACAAGCTAGTCAGAGGGGACCAGCAGGTACTGGGGGAGTCCCTGTTCCCCCGAGCGCCAGCAGGAGTGACTAGAAATAACTGTCACAAACTTGCAGATGGTAGATTCAGGTTAGACTACAGGAGGTGCTACTTTACTGTCAGGGCAGCTAGGATCTGGAACCAACTTCCAAGTGAAGTGGTGCTGGCTCCTACCTTGGGGGTCTTTAAGATAAGGCTAGACAAACACCTTGCTGGGGTCGTTTGACCCCAGTACTCTTTCCTGCCATGGCAGGGGGTCGGAC
>NW_017729032.1:80646097-80650201 GCF_001723915.1 Gavialis gangeticus
ATGGCTGCGGAGCATTTTGGCCTGGACGTCGGCTTGGTCTCTCTGGACCAGGAGAAGGCCTTTGATCGCATTGACCACCAGTATCTGCTCGGCACCCTCGAGGCTTTTGGCTTTGGGCCTCTTTTCATCACGGCACTCCGGGTCCTGTACCCCAATACCTCCAGCCTGCTCAAGGTGAATGGTGTGCTGTGCTCCCCATTCCCGGTGCATTGTGGCATATGCCAGGTCTGCCCCCTCTCAGGCATGCTGTATACCCTGGTTGTCAGGCCACTGCTGCATGCTCTGTGATGTTGCCTGACCGTCTTAGCCCTGCCACCAGCACTGGGCCCGACCACCAGCCCCCAGAGCTGGCTGACGGCATACACAGATGATGTGACAGTCTTCTGGTCACATGCCATTCAGCTGGGATGCCTCCTCGACATGATTTGGTCAGACTGGTTGTCAGCCGAGGCTCTTGCTGCCCATTTGGCCATGCACTCAGTCCACTGTGCTGCCCACTTCCTAGGGGACGTGCAGACCATTCTCTCAGCAGATGCAGCAGGTGCCCTGGAGAGGCACCTCCAAGCACGGAGAGCCCTCCCTGCTGGAGATGTCTTGGGCAAGCTTTTTCCACTGCTGCCTGTTGTCCTGGTTGTGGATGATGACCTGGGTAGCAGGCCTGGCCCCTTATCGGCTCTTCCTGTGCCTCTTGACAGTGGCACCAGGATCTGCTTCGATGCGCTCCCCCAGAAGGCCATGTATCTGTGGGTGATTCAAGTTTGCCATGCCCACATCCTTGCCATTTAGCTTGAAATGGTGTGGTGGAGGCACATAGCAGTACTGGTGCTCACATCAGCCTGCCTCATGTGGTGCACGCTTTATAAACCCCAGTCTTCAAAAAGACCAGTGACCTCCATTGGTGGTTGCTACGTGGGACGCTGGCCACCGGCACTCTCGTCCACCACATAGACCCTGCTGCATTAGCAACCTGCCCCTTTTGTCCAGGGTTGGTGGAGAAGGATCTTCATCCTGCCTTCCCAAGATGTTCCCAGCTATTGCCGCTATTTGCTGCCCTCAGCGCCTTGCTTGTGGCATTAGACTTGGCCTTCTCAGAGGCCACTTACTTGTTCTCCCACCCCTACTGGGAAGCCAATGGGAGTGTCATCTGACTAGCCAACTTCTTACTTGGGCAGGCTAAGATGGCCACCCTCAAGAGCTGCAGGAACCGTCTCACCTACAACACCCTGTGGCTCTTCCAGCTTTTGGTAGGGGCACACCTGTCGCTGGAGTTTGAGCATATGGTCCTTTAACAGATGGTGCCCACCTTCCAGGCATTTGGGGCCATTTAGGGGGTACTCTGTAGTATTGAGGGTGGCCTTTAAGTCCTTGCATTGTGTTACTGCTAGCCCCTTCCTGGGGTACTGGCAGGAGTCTCAGCAGGCTAATGTTGTACTGGATATTTTTATTTTTAGACTGTGAGGGCGGGCCTTGCGGGCCAAAGCCCCAGGCTCTGTCTGTTGTATCAGGGCCCTTACAATGAACTGTATTTTATTTTTATTTGTTCAATTATTCCCCCCGCCCCTTTTCCCTTAATAAACCTTTACAAGACGTCAAAAAAGCCTGCCTGTCTTTTTTTCTGTTTTTCTTTCTTATGGCACCAGCATGCTGTGCTGGACCCCCCACCGGACTTACTTGAGGAACTCCAGAGACTTCTGATGGATTTTTTCTGGGTTGAGTGCCAATGGCTCTCTCAAGCCATTCTCTACCTATGGCTGAGGGGGTATTGTCAATAGATTTTCTTCAATTTCTGTTATCTTCAATAGGTTTTGCACCTTATTTTTAAAAATGTTTACTATGTTTTACCTAATATAACACAGTATTTTTAGGTTTCACATCTACAAAGATGGTGCAAGGTGATGAAATGCCTGGGCTACTACAACTTGACCAAGAGCTCTGTATTTGGGAGCTGGAATAATTCACATGCCTGTGGGTTAGGCATGAATAGAGGCCTATAACGCACAGCATAATACACTGGTGAGAGTATTTCTGCAATATTTCAGTTTCAGGTTTTATTATTTTTAGTTTATTATAATTATTTAGTTTAGTTTATTATTTTAGTATATTTAGTTTCTTTTTAGTGTTTTTTTCTGAAATTAAGAGATTCATTTAAAAAACTCCTTAGTATCTTTAGTAAAAATGAGAGAACCACACCTAAACAAAATTCTTTAACTGTTCCTTTGCATGCTTTTTGTAATAGTTTCCACACAGTTTCATTACACAAACTTTAGTCATGTTAATTCACTACACAGAAGTTAACACATTCTTTTAGAACTAGGAAATCTGAAAAACACACATCCCTAGTAGTACCTAGAAGTACTTTATAATCGGAAGAAATACTGGATTATGTGACTGAGCCAGTGGCCAAGTGCTAACTTTGAACTTAAGCATCATTTATCCACCTTTGTCAGTTTTATCCCATTTTAATTAGTTGATGAAAAAAATCACTCAGAACTGGTTGGATGCTGATGCATATTTTATACATATTGACAAACTGGCTGCTAGATAACTTCTTTTTGTTTTTCTGTAATTATTCTTTTCTACTTCACAGGATAACAGGCCCCAGAGATACGTTTTTTACAATTGTAAATGCAGCCATGCTATATGCTGTGTTTCCCAAATAAGGACTTTATGCTAGCTGAGCAATAGTTATTGCATTTTAGTTATCACTTTAATTTGAACAATTGAGTATGCATAATAGTATGTCTTTATTATATGGTATTTCTGCATTTATTCTGATCCAGCATGCAAAAAAGTCAAAGATGAAATTCCAGGTGACTGCCAGATGTTGTTTTGTTAATATACTTGTATTTCTAATAGGTAAATGAGTGCAAAGGACATGCAAAATGGGTAATTCTTAGGGTGATATCTTTTATTAGACCAACTATGTAGTTGGAATAAAACTAGACAAGCTTTCAAATGTAAGACATTCTTCCTCCAGGATCTGCATGTCTTACATTTGAAAGCTTGTCTAATTTTATCACAGCTACACAGTAGGTATATTATGCAGTTAACTGGTTAAATATACAATTACTTTGAGATCAGCTACACATGCCAAGTACTTATCACCAGGGATCCTGGTTTTCTACGATAAAAAGATCCCCAGTTTTCAGGTTAAAAAAAGTTATCCAAAATCCACATTTTTCCATGATCAAAATGAAACACCATTGTGTGTGTGTGTGTGTGTGTGTGTGTGTGTGTGTGTGTGTGTGTATGTATATTAGGGCTGTGTGAAACAGAACTGTTTCATTTTGACTTCTGTTTTGCCATTTCGAAGGGACAGTGTTTCATTTTTCTGTTTCAAAGCACTGTTCCATTTTGTTTCGTCAAAACTGTTTTGCTGTTTTGATATGTTTTGACGTTTCGCCCACAGGCTATAATGGGGAATCACAAAAATGCCTATAACTTTCTCATTTCTTGCCTGATTTGACTGAAAACAACAGGGATGATAGCCACAAAGCCTGTCAAGTTTCAAGGAAATAGGTGCAGGGGTTTCTGGGAAACTGCACCTCAAACTGTTCAGAGCTAAACTCATGTCACTTGTATGTATAAATGCACAGGGGGGTGAAAACAACAGGCACAGTAACCCCTGATGAGGCCACAAAGCATGCCAAGTTTCAAGAAAATAGGTGCAGGGCTTTCTGGGAACCTGCACCTCAATTTGCTGACAAGCAAAACTGATGTCACTCATGTGTGTTAAGGTGCAGTAGGGTGAAAACAGTAGGTACCGTAGCCTCTGTTGAGGCCATGAAGCCTGCCAGGTTTCAAGGAGATAGATGCATAGGTACTGATGCTGCTGAGCTGGAAGACACAGCTCAGTAAGGTGAACCCAAGGCACAGAGAAAGCTCAGTTCAAACAATGCTTTTTATGCTGTTTTTCCATCCCTCCCTCAGAGCACTGGGATTGGAAGGGACCTCAGGGAAGGATCACAGTCACTGGTCAGCTACACAGTCAATATCAGAGCAGCCTTTACCCCCTCTTTCTCCTGCCTCTTCTTATTTTCTGTTTAGCTGCAAGCAAACCTGGCTTCGAAACTCGAAATGTTTCAAAACTTTCAAAATGTTTCA
>NW_017729032.1:80655201-80657550 GCF_001723915.1 Gavialis gangeticus
GCCTTTACCCCCTCTTTCTCCTGCCTCTTCTTATTTTCTGTTTAGCTGCAAGCAAACCTGGCTTCGAAACTCGAAATGTTTCAAAACTTTCAAAATGTTTCAAGTGCCCTTGTTTCATTTCAAAGCTGTTTCAAAGACATTTGTTTCATTTCAATTTTGCCACTTCAAGCTCAAAACACATCGAAACAGCTTTTTGCTGGTGCAGGGGGAGCCCGGGATTCATCTCCCTCTGCACTGACAATAAGGTGCAATGGGCTCTAATGCTTGATCTCACAATCTTTGCCTCACATAATTTCTGGACCATCACAGCTACAACTCTTACCAATTTAGGGCATTTCCCAAAGAGACTGGAAGATGTGGAACTGAACTGAAGTTGAGCACATGTATTTTAGTGATTATGATACCAGTATGTATTCAGCATTATTATAAATAGCCTAGGATCTTAGATCATGTGAATGCATTTCCTTAGGATCTGAAACTTCAGGGATGGCTTCAAAATGTGAGTGAAATTTCAGCTAAACCCCAGTTTCATTTGTTTGTTGTAAGGGTGCATTTTATAATAACATACACTTAAACATAATAATGATTACAGTAGTTTCTTTTCAATCTCAACACTGTTTTGCTAGTGATACACTGCTGACAGCTTTTCAACTGAAAAACTGAAGAAAAAAATTGAAACAAATCCTGATTATATAGTTTCACACAGAGTTTGCTCTAATATGAGGGGAAAACACATTCCTAACTGGGTGCAAAGAAGTGGGTAAAAGAATCATCCCTGAGAATATTCCAGACTAAAAATGATAATTATCTTATAAATCTCAAGTCTGAAGGGCCAGTTCTTCAAAGTGCAGTTGTATTCAGGCAGTGCTTTAGGTATAGACTAATAAATACTTCTGAGTGACTCTGTCTATTAGCTTGCACCCAGGTTAATTAGTCATACTATGGTATCTATATTGCTTCCAATTTTGGAGGGAGTCTATGCAGAACAGCATCGTATGCATGAAAGTACTGCTTTTTGGCATGGTAAATTTACCATTTGCATAGCTTAATTTTATTTCATAGTATTGGGAGGTTTCCAGGGTCAGCACAACAGTACCATGAAATGCAATTGCTTTTTTATCTTATCAAAGATATAAGAATTTTTTCAAGGCCGCTTAATGATAAAATATGAATACATTGTTTTTTTCAGATCATTAAATAAACTACACATTTGCTTACTATAATGTCTTTTTATTCCACATGTGTGTTAATAATATTTTAATACAGGAATGGTAATTCCTGAATTAAGTTGTGTCTATAATTTGCTGTAAAAGTCTTGTATACTGTAATTACCAGTGGCAATTGCTTAGGGAAAATACCTAATTGCATAGTGACTTGATCGTATACATGGTTATTTGTGACAAGAGTTTCAGTGAGAGCCTGTTTTTTGGCCAGAATAATTATTAGTAGTTAGATACCTCCTTTATTTTTCTTTATTCCTTTGCATGTAAAGGAAAGTTTTAGACACCATACTACTAATATCTGTTTATCGTGAAATGCACATGGAAAACTGTTATTTTAATAATGCACATACATGCTAAATAGAGGCTTTTCAACAAATCTGATGCCTAAAGATTTAAAACATGCTTGTGGTTGTTAATTGATCTTTGAAGGAATAGTAAAGGCCCATAGCATTTGTAGAACCTACGCAGTGATAACTAGATCACACTTTTCTTTCTCTTTGGATGATTACCTTTAAAAATAGAACAACAAAATCAGGTTGGTGATTAAGCATAAAGACAAAAAATCATCCTGTTCTTGATAAGACAAAAATCACAGTGCTGGAAGCTGTTGGTTCCACAGTCATTATCCCCAAGCCTTCTGCAGACAATATTAATGTGCAAAGTAAAAACAGCATTATGTTGTGGAAAGAAATTGATTACCAATTAATATCTGCTGGGCTGCACTCACTCTTCAATCACTTCAGAGCACTGTAGACAGAAAAGCTCCATAATGCCCAAGGTTTATATGAAACACATGAAAACCTCTGTAAGAAACATTTAATAAAAGTAAATCTCTAAGTGTCCTAGAGAGAGACAAGAAGGCAGGAAACTTCCTCCCCATCACATATCACCAGGGATCCTGGTTTTGTCTGATAAAAAAAATATCCCCAATTTTGGGTTAAAAAAAGTAACCTAAAATCCACATTTTCCCATGATTAAAATGTTGATTTTAGGTTAATTTTAGGTTACTTTTTTTAACCCAAAATTGGGATTTTTTTTTTTTATCATAGAAAGCCAGGATCCCTAGATATCACACCCAAATGATTTCTTTAACGATTTCTTTGCCTCCATCTTCCTAAGTAGGGAC
>NW_017729032.1:80657561-80664342 GCF_001723915.1 Gavialis gangeticus
ATGGCAGGGGGTCGGACTAGATGATCTGCTAAGGTCCCGACCCTAGAAACTATGAAACTATGAAACAGGATTCAGACATCCATCCTTCACTTTTTCTCCCAAGGATGAGTATGTTTGTGCTTTTCTATTGCCTGAATCTGTATGTTAGTTAATTTTATGTTTAGCTTTCCAATAAAGTGATTATCTTGAGAAGAGATGGGTGTACTCTGTCTTTATTACAGAGCCCCATCTGACAAAGCAAGCACCCATCCTAGACATCAAAAAGTAAGCAAAGTAATCATTCAAGCCAAAAGTAGACACTTGGCTGGGATGGCTTAGTCAGGGTTGAACCTGCCTTGAACAGGGGGCTGGACTAGATGACCTTGTGAGATCCCTTTCAGCCCCACTTTCCTATGGTCCTTTGTTCTATTTTGAAAAAATACAGGGAGTCCCTTTATTGTAGAGTCCTCAGCTTTGTGTGGCAACAGCTTCCTGGAAGTGCAAGCCAACATGGCTGAGGATATAGAAAGATGCATTGAAAACCCCTTTTTACGTTGCTGTTGCTTCTCAAAACATGGTACAAGATCATAGAATCATAGAAAATTAGGGTCATAAGGGACCCTGGGAACTCATCCAGTCTAGACCCCTGTTCAAAGCAGCACCATCCTCAACTAGATCATTCCAGCCAAAGCTTTGTCTACCCAGGTCTTAAAAACCTCTAAGAATGGTAACCTGTTCCAGTGTTTTACTACTGTCTTGGTGAGAAAATTCTTCCCAATATCTAACCTAAACTTCCCTTGCTGCAACTTGAGACCACTGTTTTTTGTTCTGTCCTCTGCTGCCACTGAGAACAGTCTAGCTCCATCCTCTTTGGAACCAGCCTTCAGGAAGTTGTTATTAACTTCCCTCAGTCTTCTACTCTCTAGACTAAATAAGCTCAGTTCCCTCAGCCTCTCCTTATAATTCATGTGCCCCAGCCTTCTAACCATTTTCATTGCCCTCCACTGGGCTCTCTACAATCTGTCCACATTCTTTCTGTAGTGGGGGGCCCAAAACTGAACGCAGTACTCCAGATGTGGCCTCACCAGTGCTGAATAGAGGGGAAGAACCACTTCCCTTGATCTGCTGGCAATACAACTACTAATGCAGCCCGGTATGCTGTTAGCCTTCCTTGCAACCACGGCACATTGCTGGCTCATATTCAACTTATTGTCCCCTGGGTTCTTTTTTGCAGAGCTGCTGCTTAGCTAGTCAGTTCCCAGCCTGTGCATGGGATTGTTCTGTCCTAAGTGCAGGACTTTGCACTTGTCCTTATTGAACCTCATGAGCAGGGATCCTGTTTTTCTCTTATTTTAGAAAAATTCCCCTATTTTTGGGTTAAAAAAAGTAACACAAAATCCACATTTTTCCATTATCAAAATGAAACACCACTGTCTCTCTCTCTCTCTCTCTCTCTCTCTAGGTATATATATATATATATATATATATAAAAGATTTTTCATTTCAGGGAAGAATGTGGATTATTTTGGGTTACTTTTTTTTAATCTGAAAATTGAGGGTTTTTTTATCGAAGAAGACCAGGAACCCTGCTCATGAGATTTCTTTTAGTCCAATACTCTGATTTGTCAAGGCATGCTGGCTCTGTCCACACAAGATGCTGAGTGCATAGTTGTTACTGTGTAGTCATTTAATACTTGCATCACTAAGTACTAAATGACTGCTCAGTAACCAGAATTACTTCCCAGTAGCAACTCCACATGGCTTTCTGGTGACACTGCTGACTGTGCAGTAGCTTGTTATTACTGAACAGTAGCTCTTTAATTCTGTGCAGTAGCTCATTACTATTGCATAGTAGTGTTGCATCATGGTTCATGTCACACAACGCTACTGCACAGTAGCAATGAGCTACTGTGCAGTAAGTGTTTTGTGTAGAATTGGCCAATGAATTCTAGTCCTACCCTCCAGTGTATCTGCTATTTCCCCCAGCTTGGTGTTATCTGCAAACTTCTTGAGTATGTACTTCATCCCATCTTCCACATCATGGATGAAGATATTGAACAAAACTGACCCCTGGACCATCCCCTAGTGCACTACACGTAATACCACTGCTAGCTAGACATTGAGCCCGTGATTACTACCCTTTGACCCCAAACATCCATCTAGTTTCCTCTCCACCTTACAGTTCATTCATCCAACCCATACTTCCTTAGCTTACTGGTGAGAACATTGTAGGAGACTGTTGGTTTAGAAATGATATTTAAAGGCCTGTTTTTTGGGAATTGGCTTATACATATAGATATATGCATCATAATGGGTCAAGATGGGCAGCAGGGGTTAACTGGATTTCTAAAAGCCTGGGTTTCACACACACAGTTCTATATAGTCCTGGAAGCCAGCAGGCTGTCTAGCATGACAAGGGCAATGGATGGACAAAGTCTGAGAATTGAGGGGGTATCCCATAACACGAGATCACAGCCTTCAAGGCAGACAGATTGCCTAACACAATGAGGACATATAGCCTGAGAACTGAAGAAGTATGTACTATACTGCCCATAACATGAGATAAGTGACATCATCAACAAGGCCTCAGAGAGTGGGGGGCCTAAGTCTTGGTTTTGGGGGAAGAGACCAAATTAAAGAGAAGGCCCAGAAGGCTACGTGGACGTGTGACCACAGAGACAGCCAACCAGAGATAGCCATGGATGAAGATTCATCAGGAGTCATTGAGGGGGAAGGACAATACAAAAGCAGAGATTTGAGTTTAACAAAGAGTCCTCCCCTGTCCCTCTCCCTTCCTCCTGGTCCCTCCCTGTCCCCTACCCAGGTTCCTCCTCCTCCCAAAGAGGGGTTGGTCTCCATCCCAATCCCTGTTCCCTGGGAAGTGTCCCTGAGACCATGATGGACTGAGGGCATACCAGCAGCCTATCTCAGACACCCCACTGGAGGGGGGCTGTGGGACTTAGCATCTCACCTCCAGGCTGCTGACACCTAAGAGAAAGAACCTCAGAGTGGAGTCTGCATCCTAACCAGATGTACTTTGACTCTGATGACAGCCCTAGGATTGGTAGATATAGAATTGATTGTTTGTATTGTTGCTTTTTTGTTATCTCTCTGTATCAATAAATTTGCCTATTATCAACTGGCAGGTGTTGTGGTCGGTCTGAGGGTTGCTCTCGCCCGGAACAGAGGTATAGCGGCTGGGTCTAAAAGCAGTGTCAGAGACTACATCAAAAGCCTTGCTAAAGTCAAGGTATATCACATGCAATGCTCTCCCCACATCCACAGAGCTCCGCATCACATCATAAAAAGCAATATGGTTGGTTAGGCATGACTTTCCCTTGGTGAATCCATGCTGACTGCTCCTAATCACCTTTTTCTCCTCCGAGTGCTTAGAAATGGATTCCTTGAGGACCTACTCTATGTTTTTTCCAGGGACTGAAGTGAAGCTGACTGGGCTGTAGTTCCCTGCATCCTCCTTCTCCTTCTGAAAGATGGGCATTATATTTGACCTTTTCCAATCATCTGGGACTCTCCTGATGGCCTTGAGTTTTCAAAGATAATGGCCAGAGGCTCTTCAATCACACTGGCCAATTCCATCAGCACCCTCAGGTATATTGTATCTGGCTCCGTGGACTTGTACACATCCAGCTTCTCAAAATAGTTCCTAACCTAACCTTTTGCTACTCTCAGCTGCTGTCCTTCTCCCCAAACTGTGCTTCCAGCTGCAGTAGTCTGGGAGCTGACACTGCCTATGAAGACTGAGGTAAAGACATTGAGTACTTCATCCTTTTCCACATCATCCGTCACTAGCTTGCCTCCCTCATTCAGTGAGGAATCCACACTTCCTCTCATCTTCCTTTTGTTGCTGACATACTTGTAGAAACCCTTCTTTTTACCCTTTATGTTCCTTGCTAGCTGAAACTCCAATTGCACTTTTGCCTTCTCAATTTCATCCCTACCTGCCCAAGCAATACTCTTGCCTAGTCATTTATACAAGTTTCCACTTCTTGTAACCTTTCTTTTTGTGTCTTAATTCATTGATGAGCTCCCTGCTAAGCCAAACTTGTCTTCTGCCATACTTGCTACTCTTCCTGTGCATCCAGATAGTTTGTTTCTGTGCACTCATTGAGGCTTCTTTAATGTACCACCATCAGTACTGGACTCCTTTCCCCCTCAGACTAGCCTCCCAGACAATCCTGCCCATCAGTTCCCTGAGTGAGGTGAAGTCTGCTTGTCTGAAGTTGAGGGTCCTTACCCTGCTCCTCTCCTTCTATATGTTCCTCAGAATCCCCAACTCAATAATTTCATGGCCACTGCTGCCCAAGTTGCCATCCCCTTCTATGTTCCCTACAAATTCTTTCCTGTTTTTTGGCAGCAGGTCAGGAAGAACACAGCTCCTAGGTGGCTAACACTTGCACCAGAAAGCTGTCCTCAGCTCTCTCCAAAAACCTCCTGGATTGCCTTTGCGCTGCTTTATTGATCTTCAGGTAGCTGTCAGGAGATTGAGTACCAATTGAAGTATCAGTTGAAGCTGGCTGATTGAAGTACCCTGTGAGAACCCTGCGAGAATCAGGGACTGTGATTTGGAAACTTCTACTAGCTACTTAAAGACAGCCTCATCCATTTCATCCTCTTGGTATGGAGGTCTATAGAAGACACCCATCACAACATGACACTTGTTGCTCTCCTCTCTGATTGCAGCCCAGAGATTTTCAACAGACCTGTCTCCAGTTTCATGCTGAAGCTCTGAGCAATCATATAGCTCTTTTACATAAAGAGCAACTCCTCCTTCTTCTACACTGCCTGTCTTTCCTAAACAGTATATGCCCAACAGGACATTACTTCAGTCATGCAGGCTGTCCCACCAAGTCTCTATTATTCAAAATATGTCATAGTTTCTTGACTGTAAAAGGACTTCCAGTTCTTCTTGCTTGTTTCCAAGGCTCTATGTATTCATGTAGAGACACCTCAGGTAAGTAGCTGATTGCCTTACTTTCTCAGGACAAATGTGAAGGCCTTACCCATTGACCCCTCCTGCTTGTGCTTCTTCCACATAACCCACTTCCCCACTTACCCAGGATTTTTGTCTCCATACAGCATGCTGTGGACTCCAGACTGACATGGATTCCAGATGTACCAACTTGTAGTGGTACATCTGATCCAGGAAGATGATCAGTTGATTGGGAACTCTCCCATGATGCCTTCAGGGATTTCTGAGTTAAAGTAGTTTCCATCCTTATGTGGCAAGTCACTGGGATGAGGGCACCCCTGATCACAGAGAATCATGTGGCCATCTCCATATGGAATCTCTCAACCCCCAACAGCCTGCAGTCCAAGGCCACCTAGTTTGGCATGGGGAAGTGCATGGTGTGATTGGTATTGTTGGAAGAGTGCCTGTTGATAAAGCAGGTGCTTAGACCACAGTGTATCTGCCTTGCAAATTCTCAAGAGGTCACGGCTGGATTCAGTTGTATGCCCCAAGTGCCCAAGTCCTCCAGAAAGGGCATTGTCCTAGTGCTGGAGCACCTAGCTGGTTACCCTTGTCCTGAAGAGAGTAGTGCATGGGAACCAGAGGGAGTTCTGTGGGGCTGTTTATGCTATTGTCTGTGAGTGGGTATCCACAATTCCCAGTAACTGCTGGTGCCAAGGGCTGTGGGGGGGATGCATCTCTTTGGGTTGTCCTATATAGGTGGGTTATGTTGGAAACAGGCTTCTGCTGACAGCTCTGCAATGGTGTCTGTTCTTCTGAGGTGTGTGCCCTCACCCTGATACCCTGTGAAGGAGCTTCCCAGGAAATCTTTGCACAGTGGTTGTGGGGGAGGGCTGTGGAAATGCTGCCAGATGGCCCTGGCACCCTATGCTAGGTGGTGGGTGGCAGTACTGTGAGCTGTGCTGACAGCATCTAGGATACTCTCCATGTGCATTCTAATACAGACTGTAAACTTGAGCTGAGACTCTTGCTGTTGTTGAATGCTGTCCAGCCTCACATCTGCGGCAAGTATCACTGTATTACAGCTGATGTCATCCACATCCCTCTTCCTGAAATACAAACATGTGCTTGATCTGGGATATATCCCTCTATATCAAGAAATTGTAGAACTCCTGAAAGTGCTCCGTGTCCTCTCCCCCATTCCCCAAGTCATCCACAGAAGTTCTCCTCTTGGAGTTGACATGAGGACTGCCAGCATCTCCATTTTGAACTGTGCTACACTGCTCTGGAGCCTGGCTATTCTCCATGCTCCACTCTCCATACTTTACTCATGATCCACTGAAGCCTTGGATCATTGTTAAGTCTGGAAGAAGCTGAAGTTGACATCCATAAGAAAAAAGTAGAAGAATGGGTGTTCTTTGCTGTCTTTCTTATTCTACCTTCAGGCTGCCAGGATCATAGGCAACTGGTAGGGGCGGCACAGGGATGTATGCCCCCCCCCCGATGGGGCTGGTGCCCTGTCTGATGACTGACACTGATGTTGTTGGTAGGGCTGGTGCCCCTGACAAGGCCACCACCATGAGTGGCTTCTGTGGGTACCCCTCCAGATGCAGAAGGCACCAGTCACTCATGAACAGGATAGTAAGTTCATGATCCCCCAGGTTCCAGGGGGATTTGGTCAGGTGCTGGTATCTTTCCCCAGTAATCCTTCCCTTCTAACCTTCACAGCGTACACCCTTCAGAGTGAAATGTGTGTTGATTTGGGAGGCATATGTTTGAGGTTTTGGTGGTGGGGGAGGTTAGAGGCATGCACTGGCTGAACCCCAAATTTTCAAGGAAAGTATCCTGATACTTCCCTTCAAAGAATTGCCT
>NW_017729032.1:80669342-80680533 GCF_001723915.1 Gavialis gangeticus
CTGATGTTGTTGGTAGGGCTGGTGCCCCTGACAAGGCCACCACCATGAGTGGCTTCTGTGGGTACCCCTCCAGATGCAGAAGGCACCAGTCACTCATGAACAGGATAGTAAGTTCATGATCCCCCAGGTTCCAGGGGGATTTGGTCAGGTGCTGGTATCTTTCCCCAGTAATCCTTCCCTTCTAACCTTCACAGCGTACACCCTTCAGAGTGAAATGTGTGTTGATTTGGGAGGCATATGTTTGAGGTTTTGGTGGTGGGGGAGGTTAGAGGCATGCACTGGCTGAACCCCAAATTTTCAAGGAAAGTATCCTGATACTTCCCTTCAAAGAATTGCCTGCTATCTGGAACCACTAACCATGTATGCCTACCATTGCAAGAAAGATGAATACTTCTTCTTTGAGATCACCCTTATAAGACTGACCCATGACAAAAGCAAACACTGTTCTACTCATTGCAGGGCATCCTATCCATCTATGCTGTTTCCCTACTCAGGAACATGGTCATTCTGGGTAACCTCCTCAAATAGAAGTGTGTTGTGAGGAATCCAGGGAGTGGAGTGCCATTCCTTTGAATGTAAGGTCCAGACTCTTGAGCTACCTGCAACTGTGGTACTAGTATTGGTTGACTGGATTGAGATTAAAGTGACCATCAACCTGGCTCTGGAACAACACTCTGCAAGGGCACTCCTTTCGTGCCCTGGAGACAGGACCACAGATGATCATAAAGTAAGCCTTTCCATGCCTGCTTTTTGAAGTTTATTTCTGAACTGAAAATAAATCAAAATCCAAAATTATTTAAAACTATGAGTTTTATTTATAGTATAGCCACTAGTCCCTTCTTGTTTTTTCACTGGCCTGTCTTTGAGTTGTAAGTTTGGGTATATGTTTTTAAATAAATAAGTTTTTGCTTACCAGACTTGTTTTTGTATTCCTTAGAGTTAGATTGTCAGAGCCCCTCTTCCATTATGCACATGAAAATCACTGGAATCATTTAATGTAAAGCAATTGCCAGAAGGTATAGAAGACAAAATTGTATGGTTAGTTCACTTAGTTTTCTATAGCATGAATGAAGGCCCTTATCCTATAAACAGAACTGCACATGCTTAACTGCACATATATACTGAATAATTCTGTTGATCTCATAGGGAATACCCAAATGCTTAAAATCAAATACATATGTAAGTATTTGAAGGATCAGACCCCCCATCTGCAAACAAATAAATTACAACAGAAAAACCCAAATCACACACTTGCCAATAAAGAGTTATAGAGTTATAGAATCGGAGGGAAGTAGGGCTAGAAGAGACTTCCAGAGTTCATCTAGTCCAACCCCCTGCCTGAGGCAGGATTGTCTCTGTACCGTAATATAGGGATCCCATACAACCATAATGCAGACTCTACAGAAGATTACCATTGAGCCTGACACAACATAAGATTACCATTGAGCCTAACACCCTAACCTGCTGCACATAAAGCAGAAGAACCATGGCAGCCAATGTCCTGTTTCTATAAAATATTGTCAATATATGCTCATGAAGTCCTGGGTAGAGGGCCACAACCTTCTCCCCCCACCACAGAGGAAGGGAAAAGCCCCAACAGTTCATATCAATCTGACCATGGGGTAAAATTCCTTCCTGACCCCAAATACGGGGATCATTATGACCTTGATTGGAGGGACAAGCCCCTATAGCCAAGAACCTCTGGCTTTGTTCTTAGCTGGAGAATCAGCACACCCCCGTTGAAGTCCCTAGCCTTGTCTCTAGCCAACACTCAATTTGTCAGGTGCAGCTCGTTCTTTATCTTGGCCTTCCTGATTTTGTCCCTGTGGGTTCTTGCTGTTTCCTGATATGCATCCTTGGGACCTGCCCATTCTTCCATTGCCTGTATGCTTTTCTTTGAAACTAAGGCATTTTAGAAGCTCTCTGGGCAGCCACATTAGTCTCTTGACATTCTTCTTGTGCTTCCATTGTGTTGGGACAGTTTCTTGTTGGGCTTCCAGTACTGTGCCTTTTAGAAGCTCCCATCCCTCCTGGGTGCCTTAATCCTTCAGTTGATCCTCTCTAAACCACAACAACCACCTAGGTACCTAACATGCAATTCAGGTCAAATTTAGGCACCAAAAGAATGATCTGCCAAAAAAATTGCTTAGGTGTCTTAGAGTCTGTAAGAATGTAAACAGTCCTCTTATTTGAAGCAGTTCTGATTGATTTATGCCAAGACCTGGGATAAAAAAGAAGAGGCACAGCCCCTTATACACATACTCTTTCCAAGCATGTTGGATCACCCTATTCTTAGGCATCGAGCTCTCTCCTTTATTTGTAGAGGTAATTTATAACTAAATTATACATGCAAAAACCCCCTTTCATTTATGAGTGCCACTGCTGGAGGTGGGTGCCTAAAAGTCATGCATGGTAAAACTCAGTGCCATTATACCTATATTACTATACAGTTTGTGAACCTGGCCCTTACTTAGCAAGTTTAATAATTGATTATAATGGGATCTCTGGAAAGATGCCAAGATCTGGATTTACAATGCAGTCATCATCCCCACTCTCCTATATGGAAGTGAAACATGGATGACTTACCATCCTCATCTCAAAAGCCTGCAGATATATCATCAGTGATGCTGCTGGACAATCCCCAACATCAGATGGGAAGATTTCAGCACAAACACCAACATCCTTGCTGAAGCAAATGTTAGCAACACTGAGTCAGTAATCTCCAAGCATTAACTTTGCTGGAATGGACATTGTGTGGGAATGCCTGACTTCTGACTCCCAAAGCAAATGCTCTACTCCCAGTTTAGTTGTGGTCTGAAATCTTGTGGAAGCCAGAGGAAATATTATAAGAACACATTGAAGGCATACCTCAAGAAAATAGATACTAACATCAAGAGCTGGGAGGAACTAGCTACTAATTGGCTCCAACAGCACCTCAACCTCAACCAAGCAGCAACCCATTTTAAGGTAAAGAGGCTTGCCAGAGAAGAGAGTGGAGGAAGGAAAAGGAAAGGAATCCCAGCCTACAGTCTACTCTCCCCTGTGGAAAGACCTGAAATGTCTACGTATGGATCTGAAGCTTAAGACTGGGACACTTACGTCACCTCAAGGCTCATCAAGGAGCTGTGGTAAAGATCATCCTTGAATCAAGGGATTATTGACTATGTCAATGGGATAAATTATGGATTATGTCACTATGAATGTGATGTAGGGTCATAGAATCTAAAGCTATAATGTGGATTGTTTGGTAGACAAAACTGTGATTAATGTAATGGCTTGATTTTCTAGTCACAGTCAGTCCTCATGAATTTTTGTGTTCCAGTACTTGCATGTAAAGTGACAGAACGTTTGCTATCTCAAACGTTTGTTTTTGTTTATATTGGTGGAGACTTCATTGCAACTCGAGTGAAAATGGGCCCATGGGTTTTTTCTAAATCTCACAGTAAGTCATGGTGTTTTTCACTTTTTTAAATGTGTGCTGTTACAGTATGTTGTAGAGCTGGTAGGTAGGTGGTGGATGACTCTTCTCCTTCTCTCACTCACTTTCACGCTTCAGTCTTTTATGCAGAAAGCCAGGGATACTAGTAAGTGGCTTGTAATGAGATGTTGGATGATGATCCCCCAAGTAATTTTGGTTTTAAGAAATAAGACTCGTTGATGCTCTTTTTTCTTTGGTTTGAATATAAAAGAGGGCTGCATTTGTCTTTTCTGATGACATTATTTTAAATCCAAGCATAGGCCTTTCAAGCACTAGCTTTTCAATTATTTACTCCTGCCCCTAACCCCATGGTGATGATCATCTTAAAAAGATGTGAAGACTCCAGAGACAGATAATTATTTTGTGCTAAACATTTTTAGGTATTGTTTAGGGATGATGTTTAATAGATCATTATTAAATAACTAATTAAATTGTGCACCACATAGATGCTTATGTAGTATGGACCAACTTGTTGATGCAGGTATACCCCATTGATTTGAAATAAGTGTTCTGGGTCATTTGTATTGTGCAAGATGAGTAAAGCTTTGACATTGGTACAGCAGTTATTAATTAATACAGGTGTTTATAACATGAGCAAAACTTGTGGCTTCAATGAGAGCTGGATTGTGTGTGATCCCAAATCCACTGAAGAGCTGAATGTATCAGTTATGTGACTCCTGTATGTCAACCCTAGCTTTCCATAGTTACACCTCAGTTTTTGGTGAATAAAGTATATACATCTTCTTCCAGCCACTCACTTACCCCTCTTTTCCTGCCCTATGAACTGCTTACAGCTGGGTAGTGGAGAATGTAGCATTAGATGTAATCACCATACATTAGAGATTAGTAATGCATTCTTAAAAACAGTAAGTCTTCAACTTTACCAGTTTGTGATCCCATGATTTTTTGGATGTTGTTCTTATTTATAGAACAGCACCTGATTTATGGAAACAGAGTGATAACTATAGTAGTTTGCCACCCAGGCATACAGATTAATATAAACAACATTACTACAGAATTTTACGTGCAAATAATGGTTTAATTTGAAGCATGGGTTGTATTTCCATTTATTTAGAGCTTACTTGCTGGAACACTTTTAGGTCACCAATATTTTGCAGGTGTGTATCCTATATAACTGTGTGTATATTCTCAAAATCTAATTTTCTTCCAGATTTTTCCTGACTTATATATATGTACCTTCTGATAGATTGTCTTGTTCTATGTATTTCATATGCATAAAGCTTGTTCTGTTGTTAGCATTCAAACATTTTGCACGAAAGGATTTAACACTTTCCTTTAACAAGACATCATATTTTAGAAATAATTCTCTTGTAAATGTTAACTGGATGTTGAGGGAAGAATGGAAAGGCTTTAAGAAAAAGGAGCTTTGAAAAATTAACTTCAGCCTTCTGAAAAGAGAGATTCCAATGACTGCTGAATGAATTAAGACAAAAGACTTTCTGCGAAAATACCACTTTTTATTTGATAGTTCCTTAGAAATGTATTTTTTTTGAACTATAACCAGTGTAATCCTGTCTCTTTCTTCTAAAGCATGGAACAAATATTATTCTACATAATAATATGCAGTGTTTTGTTGATTGAAGACCTACAGTTTTAGATTGGCCTTAACAAAGGAATGTCTGGTAATTTTTATACAGTTTTGATAGACAGTTCTTATTCCCCTTTGTTATGCTGCCATTCTAGAAGACATAAAACATTACAAAATGTCACCAACACTAAGGAACTAGATAGAATACCTTGCTAAGTTTGAAAGGTGTTTTTTTGATCTGTGTGAAACTATGCATTTTGTGGTTTGCAAATTGTAAATGTAAAATGTTTTTGTGTTGAAGAATTCAAGGAAAACACTGAAGTCAATAATAACAGTGTGAACTAACTATTGTAGGTGCTAATTAAGCAGTGTTATTTGGCTGTTTCACTCTATCAAATCAAGGGGGTTTATTTTGAAGTGTATTTTAATGGTGCTTAAGAGGCTGGAGAAATAACACAATTTAGATCTGGATGAAGCTTTTACATATAAAGTATAACCCCTAATTTCCACTAAAAGCATCCATTATAGATAAGGGAGTTGTATAGGCAAAATAAAAGACAAGTAATGTGCATTTTTATTAGAAGCCAGAGTTGAATTTGTACAGCATTTTCTTTACACAGTAACAGTCAGAATTACTATTTGAATAAGTATTATTTGACAAATCCTCTGACCATTTTATTTTTAAGCCACCAAAAACATAAAGTTTGTGTTTATTCATTAAATTGTTTGAAAATCCTTCTAATAGTCCCCACTGACTTCAGGGGAAACAGGCCAGAATAAAAAAAATAGGACCTTTTATATATGGACAGATCTTTAAAGGTGTTTAGTGCTTCTTTTACTGTCCTTAGCTATAGAATGGTTTTATTGTGCTCTGTTAAATCCTGGTCTGAATCCCAAAGAAATCAATGGAAAGATTGCCATTGATATCAGTGAGTTTATGATTATCCCCAATTGTGCTTTCGCTAAAGTGAGGGTATGAGGATAGATGGAAGGAGAAGGAATGGAGGTCAAATGGGAGCAGGGAGAGAACACTGAAAAAAACCCAAAACATCTCTCTAAATACTTGAAACTATTTTAAAGGGGTTCATTTCAACAATTTGCCTGTACTATAATCTCCTCAGCTGTGTCTCTATAAGAACATAGGACTGTGAAGGGCCTTGGGCCAGAGTCCAATCCCTTGTGTGGATCCAAAGAAAAACAAAACTTTTCCCACAATGACAGGGAACAATATCTGAAATACTAGGAGCACTCCATAGCATATCATATGTAAAAAAATGGAGGATGCAAAAGCATTATTGATGCCCTGCCATTGTTGCGAAAAGGACTTAGCTGGTAAATATTTGCTTACAATATGCTAAGAAAAGGACTACACCCATGCCACAAGGGGAAAAAACTCTCTTTGAACCCCCACCCCAGTCTATGCCAATCTGATTTAGGAGAAAATGTCTTCATGACCCCAAGTTAAATGATCAGCATAATCCTGAGCAAAAGATCAACAAGACCTTCTGTAGAGGAAGCTCTAGGTTTACCAAGTACTGGCATGCACTTCAGCGTACCCCAATCAGAAAACCCCAGCCTTAGCATTGGTCAAGGGTGGGGTGTACTGGTGCACTTGTACCCCACTTTGATTCCTGCTATACCCAAATTTTAAAACCAGCTGCCTGGCACTGGCAGCAGCATTTTTAGTTGGGCAACACTGTGGCAGTGAACTGACTTCATGGCTTATTATAATCTATTGGATCCCTTCTAATCTTTTCATTTCACACATGTTAACATATTAGTAAAGCTTCTAATTTATTTTTAACTGGAGAAAAATATGTGTTGCATTATGTGTGATGATGCACTTCACCATCTGCATCCCCCTATTCAAAATTCTAGATCCATCCATGGCTGTGGCTAATATCTCATTGCCTCAAAGGAAGGTAAATATCCTTCATCCACCTCCCCCACCACCACCCAAAAACTAGTGGCATTCAGGAGGGAAAGAAATTCCTTCCTGGCTAGGCCCCAACTGGGAACCAGTGAAAGTCCTAAAGCATGGGATTACAAGACACCTTCCACACTACAAGACTACTCTTCCCAACTGGGCAACTGGAAACACATGACTCTATGTCACACATGCTGGTCGCATCTACACATGCCCCTTACTGCACATTTGGTACTGCACAGTCATTTAGTAGGGCTCTAGTCCCTGATTTGATTCAGAAGAGATGCAGCCCGATTCGGTGGCTGAATCTCTTAATCCAAATTGAATCAGAGGACCCTTTAATCTCTCCAAATCGAATCTGAGAGATTCAGAATGATTTGGAGATTCAGATATAGACACAGCTTTAAATGTTTTTTCTATATACCTCTAGGTAGCAGGCAGCTCATGAATGCTGTGATGCTGGGGCATGTGGCGTGTCCCAGAGAATCATGGGGAGTTCCTCAGCACGCTCAGCAGCAGATCCAGAAAAGGACCAGAAGCAATTCGGGTCCACTTCCAGGTCTGCCGGGAAATGCACAGACCCCTACCCCCCACCTCTGCAGCCTCTGTCTTAGTATCTAGTGCCTCCTGGATGTGGGGGGAGGCACCTGGGGTCCCCTTGTGACTGATCCCCGAGCTGGGGAGCTGGAGTGGGGGGGAAGAGGGGCCCAGCATGCTCCCTGGCAGACCCAGAAGTGGACCAGGAGTACTCCCAGTCCACTTCCGGGTTCACTGCTGAGCACGTGGAGGGTCCCCCCCAACTCTTGTGGGATGCTCCATGTGCCCCAGCATTGCAGCATTCACAAGCCATGCCTGCTACCTTGAGGTATGTAGAAAAACCTTTTAAAGCCGTGTCTATGTCCAAATCACTGATTATTTGAATCAGTATTGAATCTTCAGATTCAGATTTGGCTAAATTGAATTGGGGACAGTGATCTGAATCAACAAATCAAATCACTGTGCCTGATTCAGGCCAAATCCAAATCTGAATCAAATAGGGCCCACTTTGCACACCCCTATCATTTAATACTTGCTCTAGCAAGTACTAAATGACTGCACACTACACACAAGTACTGTGCAGTCCTGGCAGTGCATGGTTATTTTTAGACACTATGTCACCATAGTGACAAGCTCCTGTCACAGCATTGGCATCAAGGTTAGTGCCCACCCATGCTACATCGCTGTAGTGACAAGCTATGTCACTGTAGCTCATCTCTATGGCAACATAGCATCTCATGTAGATGCGCCCACTGATTGGTTTACCAGGATTTTTTATCCTAATATCATTCCTTTCATAAACTTATCCAGTTAAGTCTAATGTGAATCAAGTTGTTTGCCTCAACACTTTGCTTGGAAGACCACTGAAGAATGGAAGATCATCCTAAAACTTCATTTCTCTGATAGGTAGAAATCATCTTCTGATTGCCATTCTAAATTTATGTGTGTACAGTTTGCATCCAGTCTTGGTTTTCAACTTATAAAACTTTTTTCCTTACCTAATATTCACCTACTAAAGTAGTTGCAATGAGAGATCATATTCCCTTTCAACCTTCATTCTGTTAAACCTTCTTTGATGTTCTTTCATAAGGTCTACAATCTCTCAATGATCATAATGGCCCTTCATTGAACTCAGTAGAGTTTAAATTAATATTTTTGGGGACATTGGTGACCAGAACAGCAGTTTGCTAAGTGGGTTTTTAACAATGCCTTGTATAATGTTATCAGTACCTACTTGTTTCTATTACATGTAGCATGCCTAATATACTCTAGGATGCATTAGCTCTTTTCATGGCTGGAGCATACTTATGAAGTCCAGTCCACCTTTGATCAAGAAATATACCCAGATCCCTATTCCTCACATGCCTACAATATAGGCACCCCTCTCCTGTAGCTGAAGTCTCTATGTCACAATAATACAGGGCTTACGCAATGACCCAGTTATTTAAACTGACTTAATATCATCTTGATTAAGCTAAAAATCCTGAGAAAAGTATTTTTCTAGGATTCATTCCTTTCTGGACTAATTCATTAGAATTATACCCATTTAGTACTGTGATATACTTTATTTCATTGTATTTCATTCCAAAGGATATCCTTTAGTTAAAGTGCTTCTACTGCCATTTTTTGGCACAGTGACACTGATACATGTGATGCTTCTTGCACTTTAATTAGACCAGTTCTCAAAGCCGCTCTAATAAAAGTGGTCCTCCCTCACCTCCCACTCCTGGAGCACGTGTATAAATGTCTGTAATGTTTTAATAGCTTTTTATATTTGAACTGTTGCCTATGAAAGCGTGTACCTCTCTGAACCAGTTAGTCTCTAAGGTGCCACTACCCTGCTCTGCCTTTTGGCTGACAATATTTTCATTGAAAAAGCAATAGGCTATATTAATTTTCAGAGAATGCATTTTGATTTGTAAACATAGCACAGCTTAAAACAACCTCAGGTATAGTACCAGTAATTTTCCATTGCATACATCTTAAGGATGCTGCATTATTTTAATTACATTATGAAGAGTACATAGCAAGTAAGTGTTTCACTAACAAATGTAACCAGTATTCATTATTATACTGTTGTTGAAGCTGTGGTGGTCCACCGATCACACAAGAAATAAGAATTATTTTGTAATACCTTTTACTGAAACAATTATATAGTTGAGAGTTGATGTTGGACAAACTTTTGGTTAAAAAATGTCTTTTTTGGGTGGGTCTGGGCAAGATACACATTAAGCCCAAGTTAGATATCAGTTAAAGCACTTACTATTTTTTAACTTCATCATGGAAATGAAAATAGAGAAATGAAATAAGGATGGGCATCTGCGATTGAAAGCTCATCTAATCCCTCTCCAAACTATATAGTTTGTCCAATGAAAGATATTACCAAACAAATTTTGCCTTGATCCTAGTATTCAAAGCAGTTGAGATATGGGAGTTTAATAATCTAATTGTCGTCATTACTAGGCAAGTCAGCACTTAAGAGACCCATGAGCCTTGAAGGCCAAAATAATTATTTGTATATAACCTTTACTGTCTGAAAAGTTGATGTCTTGGATGGATAGATCACTGAATACTAATCGTCTTGTGGTGAGTGGCAGGGCAAACATATTGGTTCTTTGGCTTTGAATAGAATGTGAACTGTATCTCACTGAAGATGTATGTATGTAAAGAGGTTCTCAGCCTTCAAGGGGGTTGAAACCCCAACTGCAACTAGGCAATAGTTAATAGTCTGCCTAGACAGAAGGTTGGAAGCAAACTGCAAAGGAAGATTAGTAAATGAGGTTGGAGCCACAAAGAAGGCACAGAGTACAAGGCATGCAAGAAGACAAGAATTTGAGAAAGCACAGAGCCAGGGTTATCCTCTTAAGGTCTGAAGAAAGACAGCAGGTTTTGATTTTGGTTTTTGATTTTTTGTTTGCATGCTTGCTTATTTTGCTTACTGTGGGATCAAGATTGTCACATGTAAAATGAACTGTCTGGAAACAATGAACATAGAACCAACTGGCCTTGATATGGAAGCTGGATGAGTGACTATAGTAAAGCAGACTGCAGCTGCTCTTATCTATAGTTTACAGATTTGCACTTAGGGCAGGGGACAGCAAAATACAGCTGCAGGCTGGATCCAGCCCACTAGGCCATCCTATCCAGCCTGTGGGGCCCCTAAAATTTAGAAAATTAATATTTATTTGCTCCTGGCTGCCTGTAAAAGATGACTGGATCTAGGGGCAGTAGGACCCAGGGGGAGCTAGCAGGAGTCAGCAACAAGGCCGGCCTGGCCCTGTCCCACCTCCAGCCCCCTCCCACTGCCACCGCGACAAGACGTCTCTTCCTGCTGTGGCTTTCACTGCTTCCCTGAATGCCTGCACACCTCCAGCACCATGTGGTTCCCAGCTGCATTGCTGGACTGCAGGAGCACGGGGCAGGGCCCACACCCAGTACCCCAGGGCCATGAGTGGAAGGGGTGTGTGTGTGTGCATGCAATGAGAGAAAGAGAGAGAGAGAGAGAGAGAGAGAGAGTAGTATGGGAGGGACAGAGAGTATGTGTGTGTGGGGGAGTGAGGGAGTGAGGGAGAGATAGAGAAAGAGAGAGATTGTGTGTGTGTGTGTGTGTGTGTGTGTGTGTGTCTGCATTCATAGGGTGAGTCCCAAATGCACACCCCACCATACACATGTACTCACACCCCCTCACACTGCCATATAA
>NW_017729032.1:80680862-80681541 GCF_001723915.1 Gavialis gangeticus
TTTTTAGAATATAATTTGGTATTTTTCTGGTTCTGAGTTGGCAAAACCCCTTGCTGAAAGGAGTACTCCTGGGGGAGGGACTTCTGGTGGCAAAGTTTGAGGTTAAGGGGAGGGACTTACAGCCCCAAGAGGGCAACCAGGGGGCGGGACACTTGTCAGGGGGTGGGGCTCTCCATGTGGCCCTCAACAGCTTGAAAAACTTGGTAAGTGGCCCTCCACTCAGAAGAATTGCCTTCCTCTGACTTGCAGGTCCTAACATAGATCTTGACTCTAGCTCTTTGAGGCCATGTGCAGACATTAGACTTAGATACACTCAATTGGGTTCAGGGGGGCTAGCTGGTTCTTGGGGAGGGGAAGGCTGGGAGATATCGGGAGAGGGTTGGTGGGGTCAGTGGGAGGCTTGCCAATCTGTACAGACATTTGGGGAGGTTAGATCAAGCAGAAAATGGCTGGCCCAATCTAACGTAGCTCACCTGAATAAGTGAACTAAGTTAGATTGGGAATGGAGTAGCTCAAGCTAATGAATGTCTATACATGTCTGGAGCACATCCTGGGGGCTGAGAAAGCCCAGAAATCCTAGCTTTTTACCCAAACCCCAAGGCTATTCTCTTCCTACTCCCCCCCCCCTTCTGACTAGGCTATTTTTAACCTTTGACCCCCCCACCCCACCCAAGGATGG
>NW_017729032.1:80686541-80687203 GCF_001723915.1 Gavialis gangeticus
GCTGCCAACCCCTCTAATTCTGCCAACCCCCTAGATTAAGCAATCCCCACAACAGACCTGCTAGCTCACCCCGATCTCACCTGACCCTCCCCCAACCCTGATTTACTTAGATTGGGGACCTGTTTCTGGTGTGGTGCCTGGCACTAGCAAACATCTACAAAAGTGGGACCTGATCTACTTTAAGCTGTGTGATCATAGATCAGGTCCTGAGAATATACATATGTACCTTGACAGAGGAGCAGTCTAGGTGTCTATGACCAGAAGGTATTCTTCATTGGTGATGCAGATGCTGTGCACGTATTAGCAGAGAGGATGGTGTGTCAACATGTGTGCATGGGTGAGGCTATAAGTAGGGGACCTTATTATTATTTTTAATTATTTGCCAGTCTCTTCTCTGCATATATGTAACCAAACAAAGAATAAATTTTACTCATACCTGTTCTGTTTTTTACAGCCCAAGAAGGATTTTGAACTAGTACAGATTTTAAAAAGACCACCTATGTAATCATAATTTATTGTTTCTATGATATCTCTGGAGCAGGGTCAATTCTGTGGTGTTTTAGAGAGAAAATCCTCCAGTAATGCATGGAGATAACTGTGCAGTAATCTAGCTGGGATGAAAATGACCCCCTGGGTGACAGTGACCACTGCCTGCTAGAATT
>NW_017729032.1:80687214-80704237 GCF_001723915.1 Gavialis gangeticus
CAGGTCCCTTCCGACCCTAGAAACTAAGAAACTAAGAAAAACTAAGAAGCTAAGAAAATCTCCTTCATGAAGGAATATCTAACCTAGTGTTCTAAAACTTATACTGTGATAATCCTTATTATTTTAGCTTCATCAGCTGCATATCCTAACGGTAACAAATTTTTCCCTTTTAACCACCCTTTCCCTCTTCCTTGCCTCCATACCTTTACTATGTTTGGTTTCTCTCTTCAGTATAATATGAACTTCCATCACGCCGCTGAAGAAAGGAACAAAGATTGTATCATAAACTGCAGACAGTTCCAGCAGAAAAACATCAAGAAGTGACTTAAAACCTGATTTCTTTCTTTTCTGATTCACCGGGGAAGATGAGATCTCTACTTCTGATTTCATTCCCTTAAAGCAGGTTGTTTAAGAATTGTACTTGTCTGCATTTTGTACAAATACACCATGCAGATTCTTGTGCTCCCATTATGGAATCAAGCATCTGATTATCATGGCTCATCATAAAACAAAACACAAGTAGTATTGCTTTTCTACTTACAGCTATTGTCTTTGTGGTAATTCTTGTTTTTAATTATGATAATATCACAGACAGCTACTGAGACAAACTGGCAGAACACATAACTATAAGCAGCAGTGAAATACAACTGTCCATGCAGTCCTGCAACATTGAACTCATATATTATCATTTACATAGCAACACTGTGAGATGGCTTATCACATTGTGAGGTGGCCTATTAAAGCAGTGATACATAATTAATAAATTAAGCTGGGGAAGGAAGGGAATGAAATTTGAACTTCTGAAGTTATTGAATGGACAGAACTGTAATACACAATTTGCTAGTTTAGAGTGGCAATGCTTTTGTTATATAAACTCTGATGACATCAGTCATAACATCTTTGTGATGATATCAAAAAGTTGGTAATATGTAATCCAATCATATTATACTATGACTTATAACAGTAAGACTTATATCATCTCACTTACTTGAATTAGTATTAGGGAAAGAATGACAGGTTTGGATAAAACCACAGCTGGTGTGAACTGATGAAGCTCTTTTGAGATCACACTGCAAGTGTATACCTTGCATACAATGAAGACAATAGTGATGTACCAATTTATATTAATTGAGGATTTGATCTAGAATCCAGCCTTTCTTTTTGTTGCTACTTGCAGTAAATGCCAAATTGAAGACAATACTGTGGGATCCAATAAGAAGTTATCTGATATAAAACCAAGAGTCATGGGAAATACCTAGAGATCAAAAACTGTGAGATTTCAAGCCTAGCGTTCTTTAGTCATATTGGATTCAGGGACTTAAGGGCAAAAGGGGCCATTACAGTAAGTTATCTATTGTAATATGTTGCATGAATATAACACACTTTCCCCACTGATTACTGCATCAATAAACTTTCAAATTTTTGCATGCTGATTTGAAGTGAACAAACCATTTGGGAGTCGCCCATCAACATTAATAGGAAGATTTAATGTATTCCTAATTAAATATATTGAAAGTGTTTTCTCCAAGAGCTGATGTTTTTATTTACTATAATTTGTTTTTATTACAGCTTGATCCTATAGTTTCTTTAAAATGATTTCACTTCTTCTGGAAAACAGATGAAGTAGCATTGAAGGACATTGTACATTTGAACTTCATCAGCCATTAGGTGTTTAAGATAAACACAAGAGTAAGACTCCCCAATCTTTAGTTATTACTGTACATAAATCTCCATATATACAAATCACCCTTTTTATAACAGTCCTGCCTGGCAGTAAAGCAACCTAAAAACAAGTGCTCATAAAATATTGAACTATGAGGAAATGAACCTTTCCTTTTTACATACTTAATGAGTCAAATATCATAACAAAATCAGCAAATCCAATCATGTGGTCAATGTAATCAATAAAAATACAGCATTTTTTTCCTAAACCATGCAAAATCTTGGTCTTTTTCCCCAGCTCTCAGCAAAGACTTAACAGCAGAAGCTGTAACAAGTTCATTTTATAACTTGGACTATATTATTTTAATCAAGATGTTACAGCATATTTTCTAATACTTCATAAAGTAGGTTAATACATTGCTAAGAATTAATTGCATTTGCTCAAGAAAATAAAAAGTACGTTTGATGAGATTATTGTTTTTTTCTTATTTTCTTGCTAATTCCAGATATTCATTTACTTTTAAGGCTTCTCCTAATTAACATGGTTCTAATTTACACATTTTATGACTTTGTAGGCACATCTACACATCGCTGTATGGTGATATTGCTATGGCGCACAGTTAGAAGTACTAAAGCACATGTATGACTGTACTGTGCCATGCACGTGGCACACGGTTAGATTATGCTGCTGCATTGCCATTGCAGTGCGGTATAATGGGAGCATGCCACTATGGTGACATAGCTGCTGATCACTTATAGACCCACATGATCACTATGTTTCCATAGTGCACTGTACAGCAACGTAGTGCATTGCTACGTTGCTGTAGGGCAACATGTAGACATACCCAGTCTGTAGCAAACAACCGACATGCAAACATAGTATGAAATACAGTGGAAAACATTTCTGTGGGTGTATTAAGTAAGTTAATAGATTAGCTATGAAGGCATTTCCATTCCTGCTTGTTTGGAGGATGATTTGACCCAATATTTCAACTGCAAAGCCTAAATTCTGTGTTCTATTATGAGTGGGAAATTCCTTCTATAAAGACAGGGCAATTTTGGACCCATTTTGTATAGGGAGGCAGAATTTGAACATCATAAGCCTTAATATTAGTTATGAATCCAGAACCACGAAAAACAAAACAAAAAATATTGTGACTCTTGAATCTAACATGGAATTTATGGGACAGAGGGTTAGAAAAAGTATTTTTAATTCTAAACAGAGATAATGTGGTATGGACAACATAACCCAAAACAACATGCATAGGACCCTGCAATGGAACAGTTGCAGTCAGTCTTCACAGGCCCTCTCCCAAAGTTAAAGTAATTTTTTCACAAAAATCTTAAGTATAATATCTCATAATATTCTTTTCCTGTTCTACATTAAAATGACTTTGTAGGTCAGACTATGACAATTAAATTACATGGCATATCTTCTGTGAAAGAGGTCAGTGGGTTAGAAAAACAGATGGATAGGAGAAGGTGATAGATAGCTGGATGATGAGAATTTTCATATTACAGATAGAGTATGACAGATTGATTTTGGTGTAAGAAAGCTGGTGGGTTGGGAGGTGAGGGCAGGGGGCAGCAAGAGAAGGAATTAGAGGATTTTCTTTAGTAGGGGTAGAGTGATGTTGCCGCCATCATGGTACAGGAAATAAATGAAGACAAGCTTTTTTGGGTGACATCTCTTATTGGATCAACCATATTGTTTGGAGAGATGTCAGACAAACTTTTGGGCATGGATTTTGCTCTGTGCCCAGAAACATATCTAACATCTCTCCCAACTCCACAGTTGATCAGTTAAATATATCAACAAAAATCCTTGTCTCTAAGGTTCTCTTGATTCCTTCCGGAGTTTAATTAACATTCTTTCCCCACCATAAAAAAGCCCAATAATGCTAACACTTCAGTGGAAAAGATTAGGGATAAATATATAGAATTTCCCTCCTCCTGTCACATCTTTTACAATTCCTCCCCCCTTCCATACTTCAAATCAATTCTACATTCATCTTTCTAAACAGGATTTTGAGTTAGGTTATGTATATAGGCCTGGCTGTGGCCTGATACATATGGCCTTAAAGAGGTGTTAGGAACAGAACGAGCATTGTCCTTCATTATACTACCTTCCATTAGTAGATACTTTCCTGGAAGAGCAAGGAAGTCAGAGTAAAGATCATGGTGTTCCTTTTTTGGAGTCTGTGACATTTCATTTCCAGAATTCCTTGTGTTATTTACAGTTATCAATGCCCTTTATGAAGGTCTGAATTTAAGGAGAAATCCTAGCCATCTATTTTTTTTGTAGTATTAACTATTTCATTTTGATTAATTAACTGGGGAACAGAGGGGAAAGAGAAGGAGGGGAAAGAATAAAAGATCAACATTTTTGCTTTCAGTTGTTTCCCTGGGCTTTATTTTACCTTTTTCTACTTTTAAGAGTTTAGTTTAAGGTGTTCTGTTTTCATGAATACTCTTCGTTCAGTCTCAGGCATTTTTTTTTTCACTCCACAATCACAATAATAGACTATTTCCTCACATAAGCATGTCAAAAGTAAACTACTTGAAAATAAGTAGTTTGATATGTTTATAAGACCGAGAACACAACTCAAACATTTAATTAACCATACCCTGCATATTAGAGGACAAAAGATAGGCCCTGAGTTATCTCTACAGTATATGAACTGGAAATCCAGTGGATGCCTCCTTGGTATACAGTCTCGGTTTATTTAAATGAGTCAATAATGCCAGTTCATTGGGTCTCAACAGAGTTAAAATCAGGATGCTGTATAAGGAAATCCTTATGTGCCTTGTATATCAGGAAGTGCTGAAGATAAGTAGTTTCTGAGGGCTGGTTCACATCAATGCTGGAAAAAAATATCCAGGACAGGACATAGTGGTATTTCATTTTAATCACGGAAAAATGTAGATTTTGGGTTTTTAGCTCTCGGGCCCTTTCCCAGAGTTGTTTCTTTGAGGCCTTCCCCCTCTGGACTGCACAGGGTTTTGATCACCATGCCACCAGACCTCTGTGACTATGACTGCCATCTTCTATCTGTTTATTCTATTGTTTTCCTCCAAATGTATATAACAGTTTGTTTTGTTCTAACATTTTTAGTTTATACTGTATAGTCTTTACATTTGTAGCTATATGCCTGTTAGAGTCATTATCAGTGGGTCCGTGCAGATTGGCGTAGCCTCCCTGATCCTTAATGCCGGCTTTGGCTCCAGCCCACAGCGCAGCTCCGCTTCTCCCCACACTCACCAAAATGCAGCTCAATTACCTGGGCAGTCGTCCGTCTCGCATCTGACCTGTCTTCTGGAGTCCCAGCCTCACGGCTGTCTCTGGTATCCCAGGTCAGAATCCTTTTCCACTTCTTTTCCTCTCCTGGGGTCTCGATTAACCCCGAGCTTTCCCTCTTGTGCCTGAAGGCAATTTCTTCTTTGTCTCCTCTTCCTCTTATCCTTCGGGTCTGGGCCTCATTGGTTCTCCACGGGTGAGGTCCACCCCCAAGTTGTAATTGCCTTCAGCTGTCCACGTCCCTTTAATAACAGGGTCTCAGTTGGGGCCCTTTTACACAACTTCCCCTCCAAGTACTTAGTCCTATCCCTCCCCGAGGGGGGGGGAAAGAAACAAAAAACAAAGAAAGGACCAGAACTTCTCTTTGACCATTCTTGCTCATGTGAGAAGATCCTTAACTTTCTGGTGTATCCCTTTTTCTGGATATTGTGTCTTGGATGCGGATGTCTCTCAGGTGGGATAAGAAATCTACATTTCCACTTCTCCATCCCGTTCGATGTTACACTGTAAAACAGAAAGGTTGTAATGCTAGAGACCATCTCACAAGCCTAGCATTATTTAATTTTGCTGTACTTAGCCACCGCAGGGGTGCGTGATCCGTGATAAGCACGAACTTCCTGCCTAATAGGTGGTATTGAAAGAGTTCTACGCCCCATTGCTAGACATTCTTTTTCTATGGTAGAGTAATGGGCCTCAGCGGGTTTAAGTTTTCTACTAGCGAATGCCACTGGTCTTTCGGCCTTCTGTTCCTTTTGAAATAATAATATGGTGCCTAGTGCAAACTGCTGACACATCGATTTGTAGAAAAAAAGATTTCTGAAAGTCTGGCTTATACAGGACTGGGTGTTGACATATGCATCCTTCAGCTGATCGAAGGCCTGTAGGGCTTCTGAGTTCAAGGAGATTGGGTTGTGGCATCCCTTTGTCAATTCCATCATCAGGGCTGCCTTTTCTAAAAAGTTAGAAATGAACCGCAGATAATAATTGGCCAACCCCAGAAATGATTGGAGTTGTTTCAAGGTCTTCAGTAAGGGATGTTGCCTTATGGCCACCACCTTATCTGATATGGGCTACCCTTGCCCTACCACAAACCCTAAGTATTGCGTTTCCTTCTTCCCCAGGGTGCATTTTTTCGGGTTTGCTGTGAGCCCTGCTTATCGGAGGCTCCCCAGTACCTGTTGTAGATGTTTGCAACGTGCATTCCAGCTGGGGGAAAAAATGATGATGTCGTCTATATAGGCCGCCGCGTAATCTTGGTGTGGGGCAAGTAGTTATTCCATTAACCTTTGGAAGGAGGCTACCACCCCATGTAGCCCAAACGGCATTCTGTTGAACTGGAAAAGTCCCCATAGAGTCTCAAAAGCCATCTTTTCCTTGTCCTCTTTTCCCATTGGGATTTGCCAGTACCCGTTTGTGAGGTCTAGCGTAGATATAAATTGGGCCTGGCCTATCTTTTCCAGCATGTGATCCATCTGAGGCATCAGGAAAGCATCAAATCTAGTGATCTCATTGAGCTTCCGGTAATCGACACACAACCGGATAAATCAATCTGGTTTCGGTACCACCACTATAGGGCTCCTCCAGGGACTTCTGGATTCTTCAGTAATCCCTTGCTTCTTCATCTGGTCAATTTCTTGCCGGACGACCTGCCATAAATGTCATGGTAACCTCCTCCAGTGATCCCTAACTACTTGCCCGTGTGGAGTTACAATATGATGGTAGACTCCCCTAGCTTCTCCTGGTATTTCTTTGAACATGTCTTGGAACTTGGCTATCAGGGTTTTCATTTCAGCTTGTTGGATAGGCTCTAACTGGCCGTCCACCCAGGGCATATCTCGGGTTCCAGTTAAGTCTCACACCATTGTTTCGTTCCCTTCTTCCATCTCGTCCTCCAGTTCTCCCAGCCACCCGTCTCCCTGGTGCCATTTCCTCAGGAGGTTGATGTGATAAATTTGTCTTTGCCACATCGGTGTCATCCGTAAGACCTCATAATTCACTGGTCCTGTGCAGCGTGTTACCCGAAAGGGCCCTTGCCACTGGGCCATCAACTTGTGGGTATTATCTGAGAGTAACACCACCACCCAGTCCCCTACCTGCAGCTCTCTCTCGGTGGCTTGAGAATCATGTTGTTGCCTCTGCTTCTGTTGGTTCTGGCTGAGGTGTCTCTGTGCTATTTCCTTAGCCTTCTGTAATCATTCTTGAAATTCCCCCATCACTTGGGGCTGGGATGGGTCCATCCGCTCTTGCGTCCATTCTTCGCATATGAGGTCTAGCAACCCTTGTGGGCTGTGACCATAAATTAATTCAAATGGGGCAAATTCAGTTGAGGCCTGTGGGGCTTCTCTTATAGCAAAGAGCAATGGGGCCAACAGGGATCGCCTTGTATACGTGCCCTAAGCATTCCCTTATGGGTACGGTTAAACCGCTCTACCAGCCCATCCGTCTGGGGATGATATAATGAGGTGCGTAACTGCTTTATCTTCAGCACCTGACAAACTCCTTTTAGAATCTTGGACATAAAATTCTTTCCCTGGTCGGTTAAAATCTCCCGGGGTATCCCCACCCAGGCAATCCATCGCAGTAATGTGGTAACTATCGCTGGGGCTGTCACTGATCTCAATGGCACGGCCTCAGGGAACCGAGTGGCATAATCTATAATCACCAAGATAAATTGGTATCCTGCCCTGCTATGCGGGAAGGGCCCAGCTATGTCCAAGGCGATGCGGTCAAATGGACGTTTGATCAGGGGCATGGGTAGTAAAGGGACTCTCGCTGGTTTTACGCCCCCCCCTCCATCTTCTGGCATTTTGGACATTCTGCACAGAATCTTTTGGTCATTTTATATATGCCAGGCCAAAGGGCTTTTTGTCTGAGTCTGGCCTCCGTCTTATTGAGCCCCAGGTGTCTTCCCATGGTATGGGTGACCTGTAACAAGCCCTCTCAATATCTCCAGGGCACCAGGATCTGGGCTGTCTCTCCTCCCTCTTCCAGGTCTTCTACCCAGTAAAGTAGACCCCTTCTTTCTTCATGCTGGGATTTCCATAAGTTCTGAAACAAGGGCTTGCGTCGTTGTTCTTGGTGAAAGCTTCCTTCTTCCATCATCCAATCAATGTTCAAACTTTTTTCCATGTCCCCAAAGCAGAGGGTCTGGGGTCTCTCTTCACCCTCCCTGGACACGTCTGGCATCCGCTGGTGAACTACCTCCCCCAGGTGCGGCCAATCCAACCCCAGCAGCATCGGACAGGGCAAAGTTTTGGCTATCCTGACCCGGATCTCTTCCGTCCGTCCTAGTACTGAGAGCTCCAGCCTTCTTCGCAGGTAGGTGTAGACCGCGCCGTGCATACATATCATGGAGACTGGGGGGCTGGGGCTCCCTAGATGTGGGGGGAACAAATCACTGCATACCATAGATTGGGAGCATCCTGTATCTACTACAGCTGGTATAATTGTGTTACCACCTCGGACCTCCACTACTGACTTGCTCTTCTGATCAAGGCCTCAATGCCAGCCAAAACTGCAGTCCATTTTCTCGTCGTGCTTTTCCATTCTAGGACTGAGATCATGGACTGCCCTAGGACAAAACTGGGAAATGTGGCCTTTCTCCCCACACTGGTAACATCTCACTTCGGGGTAGCCCCCTGTGTACCTCCTTTCGTATGACCTCTCCTCGCCTAGGAGGGGCAATGGTGTTCAGCCGGGGGGTAGAATTTGGCCCACCACTTTTCTCTCTCTTGGGTGTTTCTTTTCCCCCCTCTGCTGTGGCATAATCATCTGCTAGGTGGAGTGCCCCCTCCCCCATCTTAGGTTGATGGCATCGGGCCCACCTCTGGGCACTACCCGTGAGATCCGTTAAAAATTTTTCCAGCACTATCCGTTCTACTATCTCCAGAAGTATGCTCCTCTGGCATTAACCATCGATCCGCTAGGTCTCTAAGTGTCTGGGATAACAATCAAGGCTGGCCCCCTTCAGGTCCCTTCTTGGCCCAGAATTTATGCCGGTATGTCTCTGGTGAAATTTCTAATTGATACAGGATTGCAGATTTCACTTTCATATAGTCCTGTGCCTTGGTCCTTCTGAGGGCCCAGTAGGCGGCCTGGGCTGGGCCAGTGAGGAGTGGTCCCAACTTGACAGCCCAACTCCCTGGGTCCCATTTTGCAGCCGTTGCTGCCTGTTTGAATGCCTCCAAGTAGGCCTTGACGTCATCTTCCCCTGTCATCCAGGGTAGTCCTTGCTCGCCCCCTTCTCTTACCACAGAGGTCTGTTGGGCTGCGATCTGTTCACAAAGGCCCTGCTGATGAGCCCACAGTTGGGTCTCCTGGTTCTGCATTCTCACCATCTCCTCCAATTGAGCCTGCTGACCCTGGAGAAGTCTCTGAGTGAGGCTGTGCACCTGCTGCCAGTCTCTGGGTACCAGTGTATCCATAGCATCCGCCCAGCCATCTGGGTTCCCAGCCAATGCATCACTTTGTCAGCGGGTCCGCGCAGAGTACCTCTTGATTCTCACCTGCCATGACTTGGGTCTTAATAGAAATAGGGAGGAAGGGGATGATATTTGAGGGAGTACCCGTGGATCAGGTATAATGCAGGTGCTTTTATTCATCTCTTTTCTTTCTATTATTTACATGAACCCCCTTTGGAGGAGGAAGCAGTCCAACACACCGATCTCGGGGATCTCCTGGCTAGTCCTGGTCCACTAATACAATTGGTAAGTACCGTGCAGAGTCCCAGTATCCACTGCTAATTATCTCATTAGCGGCTCATGATAGCCGCCACCTGCATCTTTCTCCAGAAGCCAGCATGCAGGCTCTGCAGCTCTCCCATGGTCGGGGCTTGCCCTCTCGACCCTCGGTGTCTCTCCCTACTCAGGGTGGGTTCTGGCTTCACCTGGACTCTTTAGGGGTCTGGGCAGGGGTTGTCCTTTCCTGCTGCCTTTTTGGATCGGCGTAGCCTCCCTGATCCTTAATGCCGGCTTCGGCTCGAGCCCGTGGCGCGGCTCCGCTTCTCCCTGCACTCACCAAAATGCAGCTCAATTACTTGGGCAGTCATCCGTCTCGCATCTGACCTGTCTTCTGGAGTCCCAACCTCATGGTTCTCTCCAGTATCCCAGGTCAGAATCCTTTTCCACTTCTTTTCCTCTCCTGGGGCCTCGATTAACCCTGAGCTTGTCCTCTTGTGCCCGAAGGCAATTTCTCCTTTGCCTTCTCTCCCTCTTATACTTCGGGTCCGGGCCTTATTTGTTCTCCATGGGCAGGGCCCACCCCTGAGTTGTAATTGTCTTCAGCTGTCCATGTCCCTTTAGTAACAGGGTCTCAGTCAGGGCCCTGTTACAGTCATCATAACAAATATTAAAGCTTATGCTGATCAAATTCCACCTCCCTTAAACAGATCCAAAATGGGTCCAAAATTCCCCTGTCTTTATAGAAGGAGGTTTTCCACTGATAATAAAGCACAGAATTTAGACTTTGTAATTGAAATATTGGGTCAAATCATCCTCCAAACTAGCAGGAATGGAAATGCCTTCATAGCTAATCTATTAACTCATTTAACACACCCACAGAAATGTTTTCCACTGTATTTCATACTATGCTGGCATGTCATTTGTTTACTACAGACTGAGCATGTCTACACTTCAAAATTCTACGGGGAAGGACTTGCGAGACTTGGTATATCACAGGCTCAATATGAGTCTTGCTGCACAAAAGGCAAATGGGGTTTTGGACTGCATTGGTTGAAGCATTAAGTTCATGAAGGGTGATAATGCACCCAAAACCAGCACTAGTTAGACCTCATCTGGAGTACTGTGTGCAGTTCCGGGTTCCAGGTTTTAAAAAGGATGTCGAGAAGCTAGAGAGGTTCTACAGGAAGGCACAAAAGATGATCAAAGGCTTGGAAGCACAAGTCATATGAGGAGAGGCTGAAGGAGCTAGGAATGTTCATCTTGCAGATAAGGCACTTGAAGGGCTGGTATAAAGAAGAGGGTGGTATTTCCATTTTCCATGTTATCTGTTGCTGCAGAGAGAAGGATGTGGGCCAAAAGCTGGAAGTTACAGCTAAGTAAATTTAGATTGGATATCCAGAAAAACTTCTTCACTGTAAGAATAGTGAGGGCAGTTGAAAGTTGTGGATTCCTCATCATTGGAGATGTTCAAGAAGAGGTTAGATAGTCAGTGGTTGGGGATAATCTAGGGATAGCTATGCTTATTTTCTACTTTAGGTATTTCTCATGCTTCTGTTGATTCTGCCTTGCTTCTCTCTTTTTTTCTGCTGTATGTGTCAGGATATTTTTAAGCCTCCCCAGGGGTGTTGGGTGTTGGCTACAGTGAAGGCTGGGGACTTCAGAGGGGGTGTGCCAATTCTGCAGCTCAGACCCAAGCCAGAGGTTTGAGGCTAGAGTGTCAGGGTCAGACCAATCACTATATTTGATGTCAGGAAGGAATTTTACTTCTATGGTCAGAATGATATGGACTATGGTGGTTTCTGCCTTCTTCTGTAGCAGGGGCCATATTGGCCGCATTTTATAGAAACAGGATATTGGATACTACAGTTCCCTTGCTTTACACGTGGCAGGTTAGTATGTTAGGTCTATGGTTGTGTCAGGGTTGATGGTAGTCATATGTACAGTTTAGATTATGGTTATAAATAAGATGCTTTGAATAGGATGATCCTGCCTCAGGCAGGAGGTTGGACTAGATGACCCCTGGAGGTCCCTTCTAGCCCTACTTCTCTATGATTCTCTGACTCATTTATATCTTTGACGTTCCAGATGTGCAGGTACATATTGTTTGTGATGCTGCACACCTCTTTGTGGCATCACAAACCAAATGCATTGCATGTTAAACCATGCACAGCACTTCTAATTTGCAGCACTGGGACAAAATGTGTTGCCAGGATTTCCCAGTAGTAAAAAAACCCCTGAAAAAATAAAGCAGTGCAAAGTACACTAAAGTGGCATGCGTTAGAACAAATTTTGGGGATGAGGGAGGGAGCAGGCAGCCTTTGCCTATTTGCTCTTCCATCTCTGCGTGCTGTGGATAAGGCACCCTGTGCACCAGCCAGCTGCTCTCTGGATGGCTGGGGTGCAGTGTGTCTTGAGACTGGGGAGCAGGAAGCCCTGGACCGGCTGCTCCCCTGTCCCCTGCCAAGCAGGAAGCCCTGGACTGGCTAGCCCTGCATTGAGGCACCCTGTGCCCCAGCCAACCCCCCCACAGCACATGGAGCAGGGGACAATGTTTCCCACTGCAAAATGCATAGGCAGGGGCATACAATGCAGCACAAAGTAGGAACACAAATTTGTTCTGTTACTATTTGTGCTGCTGTAAATGCATGCTCTTGTGGATGCGGTCTAGGAGTATTCTCTGAGAAAAGACTGCAAAGATCTTAGTTTTGGCATGCAACCTATTAACTTTTCTACCTGCCTTATTTTTTATATAAAAAGTATTTAATGTATTTAATAGGTGTGTGTGTGTATATAATAAAAATGGTGTTAAAATTCACTATAATAACTAAGACTTAAAGCACTTGAGTGCCTGCAAGTCTTCAAAGGACATTGTTATTTCATAGCATTAAGGCATCCAAAAGGGTTTGATTTGACAGGTATGACTTTTAAAAACATTAAAATGTACTGATTTTGCATAGCTAAAAGCCGTGTCTAAGATTTTTCCAGAAGTGGTGCTCACATTTTCTTACATTTGATCAGTCTTGTTAAAATAATCACAACTTACACATAAGAGGTAGTTATCTGTGAAATACAAGACAGACCTCACTACCTGCTGTAAAAGAATGAACACTAAGGCATTTGCAAAGAAGGGTAGGAATAAAAAAGCCTGCTTGGCTATATTCCTGTGTGCCAGCCTACATATGTCATTACAGGTGACATTGATTCATTATGTACCAGCTGCAGTGAAGTTCACTGTTTAAATCTAAAACTAAAACAAAACTAGCAAAATCAATGCATATGGCATATTTAATGTTGTGTCATTTTTATGGCCAATCTTCAAAAATCTAAATTTTTCTCTTAACATTAAATAAAATTGATATGTTTATTTCAAATTCTGCAGGACAATCTAGTTCTGTAACATGGTAGAATCGGTGTCAGAAGCAGATTTATAAATTACCGTGGTATTTGAACTTTAGAATTATTTTGATAACAAACAATCTCTTAGAAGGAAATGGGAAAATAGGAAAGGGTTAAGAAGAAAGACATCATCTAGTTGTGACTTAAAGGTTAGACTAGTGAGTCTAGTACAGGGATGCTAAACCTCTAGCCTGTAGGCCAGCTGTGGCCTGTGGAGTCCTCTCATCTGGCCTGCAGGGCTCCCAATGGATCCTGAAAATTGGCAGTGGGGGAAAAATGGCCATTAATATGACCACCCTCCCCACTGCCAAATTCCCAAGCCCCAAACCCCTTCTCACACTGGAACAGTCCATGCCCCCTCCTCCTCTGCTTCTGGATTAGGGCTGGGTCATGCCTCCTTTACCCCCCGCCCATCCTGGCAGGGCTGGGTCACTCCCATCCCCCTGCCCCCCGCATAGATGGGTTACACTCCTTTCCCTTTTGGAGCTAAGTTGGGGCAGGCCTGCTCCTGTATCCCTATGCATGGCTGGATGGCATCCACCACACCCATCCCAGAGGCTGGATCAGGACCATCAGCTGCATCTGGCCCACAGATGGACTGGGCACTGCTCATCTGGCCCCACTGGCAAAAAGATTGGCCACTACCGGCCTAGTATAAATGTATGACTGGTAGGATAGTTTGATACTTGCAGCTACACTGATGGTGGTCTGAAAGTAACTGATTTAAGAAAATATGTTAATAAATCATTTATTTGAAAACCCCACAACTTTTAGCCTCTGCCACCCCTCCCATCTCTGCTTTCCAGTCTCTGCCTCTTCCCCCCACAACTCCTCAGTTTCAGGGTGCCTCATCCACAGCACACAGAGATGGAAGAGCAAATAGGCAAAGGGAGGGGGAGCACCAGAGGTGGGGGGAAGGAACTAGGGATGCCATAAGGAGTAAGAGAGAAGCCCATAATGGGGTGGGGTGGTGATTCTTGTTTTTCAGTTTTCTCCAGGCCCTTGCTGGCCTGAAGTGTGACTGCTCCAAACCTGAGCTAGCACTAACACAGTTCCCAGTGTAAACTGTAACAAGGCCCTTAGAGTTAGTATGTGTTCCAGCTTTTACAACTTCACAGGAGGATTAAATCTGTCATTCAACAGTACAAATATTAAGAACTCCATGCTTTGTGACCTCCCCAGACTTTGGTGGGGGATAGAAGTATGGAGTCATTATGAAAAAAATCATGGTGGATAGAGGTTTGGCTTCATCTTCCCTGTCTGGTGCATAGCTGTTCACAGACTTTCCATTCTACATGCCCAAACCATATTTGGGGCACTGGTCTATCAAAATACTCACTCCATCACCCACATCTCTAATGGTCTAGCAGTGCCAGTGCTATGACCAGCTCCTCCAGCATGCTAAGGTTGTAGAGGCTGTGTGATCTTTGCTCTATCTTCAATCTCAAAGTATATGGGGAGGCTTCACAGTTGGGAAACAACTGACTCCGGTCTTCTAGTTATATTTGCTGAACAATATGTCTATAATTATTTATCATCACAACATCATTTAAAGAATATAAACGTTGCTAACTTGTTTCCATTTTATTTATCATCTGTTTTTCTCCTTCTTTTAGTCTTTACCATTGTACTTCTGTTTTAAAAAACAATGCGGTTTGAACATGTAATGTGATTCCTAATAATTATACATTACAATTTATTATTTTATTATTAATATACTGACTATATTACTCAGCCTCATGAGGTCAGAATTTCACCTTATTAAACAGCTAATTGAGTACATACATTCTCTTAGCATTAGCTGGCTGCATCCCTATTGGGTAGAATTTATGCTAATCATATTGCAATTAAGCAGGAGTCATTACCATTACATTCAATAGGTGCCTTGTGAGAAACCCTGATGAAGAGGCCATCTTAACTGAGTGTAGTTTCATTAAATGGAGGATATTTTTACTGTGGAAAGTAGAGAGAATTCTTATTATATGTCATGTCAGACTACAAGAAATCCTTGCTCATCCAGATAGGGTTGGGGAAGCCTTGTCCTTTTCTGTGCCAGAAGCCCTTCAATAACTATCAGTTCTTCTGCTGGGGTGGGGGGGGAGGGAGGGAGCATACAAAGTCTACTTGCTCCTTCCTCCCCATGCAGCAGTTCACATAAAAGTTGAAGACAGAATACAGGGACATGGCCTGTGCAATGGAGCTGCTGGCATACAGATGAGAGAGAAAGGAACACAGAGGGGAGCAGTATGAGCACCCCATGTACAGATAGAACAGTTCACCATAGTCTGTGCTTTTCTGAAATATTGTCATTGGTATTCATCCTGGGTTGGTGCATCTGCAATATCCCATTCATGGGCCTATGGCACGTTTTAACCTTAAGGCTAGGGACAGAAGTGGCACATAAACCTGTATAAATAATTGGAAACTAGTTCAAATCTTTAACACAACAGAAGTTCAGTGCACATAAACCACTTTCAAAATAGTTAAAGCTGGTTTAAGATAAATCTGAATGGCTGTAGTATCAGACTTCACTGATTTAGCTTAAATCAGTTTATTGAACTCCTGTCCCAGATCCCCTCCAGATTCAAGTTAACTCACAGTCCCCTGGCAACCCAAGATGTTTTGCACCTCCCCCACAAGTCCTTCTCAGAGTCAGCAGGCTATCCTTGGCCCAAGCTATCTGGTCAAGCATCTCCTCAGTGGCCTTTCAGGCCCCTTCTGGCCTGGGCCACTGTAGGCATGTGGTTGCATAGAATCATAGAATCATAGAATCAGTGAGTCGGAAGGGACCTAGACAGATCAACTAGTCCGACCCCCTGCCATTGGCAGGAAGGAGCACTGGGGGTGGCAGGAGTCATAGGACCCCAGCCAGGTGCCTATCCAGTCTCCTCTTGAAGATCTCCATGGAAGGTGAGAGCACCACCACTCTGGGAAGCCTATTCCAGGCTCTGGCCACCTTTACAGTGAAGTAGTTCTTCCTAATATCTAACCTAAACCTATCTTCCCTCAGCTTGTGGCCATTGTTCCTGGTGACTCCAAGGGGGCCCTGGTGAACAGACTTTCCCCGAGTCCCTGCTGGTGGCCCCTGATAAAGTTGTAGGCAGCCACAAGATCCCCCCTCAGTCTCCTCTTGTGGAGACTGAAGAGATTCAGGTTCCTCAGCCTCTCCTCATAGGTCTGGCCATGGAGGCCCTCAACCATATGAGTGGCCCTCCTCTGGACCCTCTCCAGGTTCTCCACATCCTTCTTGAAGTGTGGTGCCCAGAACTGGACACAGTACTCCAGCTGTGGCACAACCAGTGCCGCATAGAGGGGGAGCAAGACCTCTCTGGACCTATTAGTAATGCCCCTGTTGATCCAGGACAGGGTGCTGTTGGCTCTGCCTATTGCCTCATCGCGTTAGTGACTCATATTCATCCTGGAGTCAATCCTGACTCCAAGATCCCTCTCTGCCTCTGTGCTGCTGAGAGGGTCAGCCCCTAACCTATAACTATAATGTTGGTTCCCTCTCCCCAGGTGCAGCACCCTGCACTTGTCCTTGTTGAACCGCATCCTGTTCAGATCTGCCCACTTCTCTAACCTATCCCGGTCTGCCTGGATGCGGTCCCTGCCTGCTGGTGTATTCACCCCACAGCTTGGTGTCATCAGCGAACTTGAACAGGGTGCTCTCCACACCCTCGTCCAGGTCGCTAATGAAGATGTCGAACAGCACCGGCCCAAGGACCGAGCCCTGGGGGACTCCGCTGCCCACACCCTCCCAGGTTGACATCAGCCTGTCCACCACCACACTTTGGGTTCACCCCTGGAGCCAGTTTGCTACCCATGTGACCATGCAATCATCAATGCCACAGTCCCTTGGCTTGCCCACCAGAATTGGGTGGGACACTGTGTTGAAGGCCTTCTGAAAGTCCAAGAAGATGACATCGACTTCCTCCTTCACATCTAAGCTCTTTGTTACCTGGTCATAGAAAGAGACCAGGTTAGTCAG
>NW_017729032.1:80704270-80721838 GCF_001723915.1 Gavialis gangeticus
GAAGATGACATCGACTTCCTCCTTCCCATCTAAGCTCTTTGTTACCTGGTCATAGAAAGAGACTAGGTTAGTCAGGCAGGATCGGCCTTGCACGAAACCATGCTGGTTACCCCTCAACCTCACTTCCCCTGCAGGGCTCTCACAAATGTGGCCCTTGATAATTTTTTCAAACACCTTCCCCAGGATAGAAGTGAGGCTGACTGGCCTGTATTTGCCAGCCTCTTCCTTCCTCCCCTTCTTGAAAATAGGGACCACACTGGCCTTTTTCCAGTCTTCAGGGACTTGGCCTGAGCACCAGGAGTCCTCGAACAGCCGTGCCAAAGGCTCTGCAATGACACCAGCCAATTCCCTCAGCACCCACCGATGAAGGTCATCCAGGCCCACTGACTTGGACACATCTAAGCCCTGCAGGTAATCCTTAATTAGGTCTGAACTAACTGTCAGGGCACTTGCATCCTTCCCGGCCTCTCTATGCTGTCACTGAGAGCACCCCACTGTCAGCAGACAGGAACACAGAGGCAAAGAACTTGTTGAAGAGTTCTGCCTTCTCTCGTGCGTCCATCACCAACTTCCCTGCCCTGCCCTGCCTCGTAGGGGTCCAATGTTACCCCGAGACTTCTTCTTGCTACCTATATACTTGAAGAAGGACTTTTTGTTATCCTTAATCCCAGAAGCTAATCTAAGCTCCAGTGCTTCATTTCCAGAATAAAAAATGAATGTTTGCTCACTTGCTTATCAGTTCAATCTACATGTCTTAGACTAATCTGCAAAGATTGAATTAATTCAGCATTGGGCTTTTTGGGCATTTATACACATGCTTCGGAATTGGAGGCTGGGGAGTGTTTTAATTAGAGCAGCTCTGAAAGCCACTCTAATTCAAGTGCCTAGAGTGTCAAGCATATCAGCATTCCTATGTTGAAAAATGGCAGTGGGGGCACTTTAACTAAAGCTCGTCAAAAAAGCTTTAGTTAAAGTACCCCTGCTGCCATTTTTCAGTGTGGGGCTGCTGATACATATGACATGGGAGTCTGCTGAAGTGCAGAAATTACCACCCTCTAGCAGACTTGATTGAGTCTGCTTCAATGTGCAGATGTATAAATGTCCCAAAAGCCCAAGGCTGAATTACTTCAATCTTCGCAGATTAGTCTACAACATGTAGGTTGAACCTATAGGCAAGTGAACAGACACTATTTTTTATTCTGGAAATGCAGAATGTAATTACAGCATGTTGAAGCAGCCTTGATGCATGTCTATAGGTACACTTTAACTCTCTGTACTTAGCCTAAGAATCACTGAAGGATGTAGAAGAAGAAAAATCAATAATTTCAAAAGAATTACTTCTGAGCACTGCCCATGCTGCCCATGAATAAATGTAGTTTCGATACTAAAAGTTTTCTAACCATAAGAGTACTGAGGTTTTGGGATAACCTTCCAATAAAAGTAGTTGGAATGAAAAAACATAGCTACTCTTAAGATGGATCTTGAACAATTCCTGAAAAGGATTAAATGCCTACATTTCCTGTAATATCTTCCTATGGCAGATAATTTACCTTATAGAAATAGTGGCCTCAGGATAACATCACCATATTCTATAAAATGTAGTAAACACTTGTGGCAATCTTTTTAACATGACAAAATTCTCACACCAAAGACACAGAACATATTTTAGAAAATAAAGTCTGATAATGTCATTATTGCCATCTCTTACTCAACAAGGATGTGTGCATTTTCTTAGGATAAAGGCATTTCCTAGTAATTTGGGTGTTCTGAGTGTGTCATGCAACCTTGAATAGGTACCACTAACATGCACTGTGAGCAAAATAACAAGTCTGATAGTACATACAGTCATTTGACACTCCACTTCAAACTGTGTTAATAACACTGAATACTTATTCCGCTCAAATGTATGCTGAAGCACCACAGAAATATATTTGAACAGGTACTTTTATAGTAAAAAAAAAAAATACCCAAAACAATTGAGTAGATGATATTAAGAACCATTGTATTAGAAAAAGTTCCTGGAACATAAGGACATAATATTCAGACTAAGACGCTTAGGTAAGACTGGCCGCATCTGCGTAAGATACTCACTGCACAATTGTTACTGCACAGTCATTTAGTATTTGCATACATAAATACTAAATGACTGCATAGAAACCAGAGTTACTATGCAGTAGCATCACCAAATGGCTTTTAGGTGATGCTGATGGCACAGTAGCTAATTACTACTGCATGGTAGCATCCTGTCATGCTTCATGCCATTCAATGCTACTGTGTAGTAGTAACAAGCTACTGCTCAGTCAGCATCTCACGTAGATGCGGCCACTGGCACATAAGTTTATTTAAGATCCAATAAAACTCAGGTGCTTAAAGTGGGACTTAGGTAACATTGACTAGCTTCTTCACCAAACTGGGAACCACTGGGCTATTTATATATAAGGTGGTCAGCCATTCTTCATCCTCTGTTTCAGTTTGTAAACTGTGACCTTGGCTCAGTTCTGTGAAGGAGAATGAATAGGCTGCTACCTCCAGGAGAGGATTACAGATTGTAAAAACCAGCAAAATTGTTCTGGAAGACCTGAGTGATGGGCATGATCTCAGTCATACCCTTCTACTCAGTATTTCTTATTGGCTAGCTCTAGATGGTTACACACCAGTGATTCTTACCCAGGGTACCACAGCACCCTGGGGTGCCTTGTGATCCTTTCAAGGGTGCTGTGAGGGGCCATGTAGTGTTAGCACTGCTAGGTTTACAAACAGGATTCACAAGATAAACACAGAGATTTCAAATTGGAATCCCTCATGTTAAAAAAATTGCAACTTGGGCTTTCTAAGAATTGCTCTCTTATTTTTCTGTAGTGAAAACTAAGAGCTGGCATTTTTCAGGGGTTTTTTGAGTCTATCGAGGAGTGTTATCAGTTTTAAAAGGTTGAGAACCACTGCCAGGCACATTGCTCACTATCTTTAGGTGGCTTCTTGCTCCAGCTGCTGGTAGTTTTCATTTCCCTCCTGAGGGGCCTAACTCTTCTGCACTGTACAGGGAGCACAGGCATCTATCTGGGTTTACCTCCAGGGATCTCAGTATGACAGTGACTAACATTTAGGTTCCTAAGTCCTGGGATCTAGGACTAGACCTAGCCTTCAATTTAAAGAAGACAGATTTCAGTAGAAAACAAGAATTGAAAGACTTCCATTATGCTTGATCAGGGAATCCCAGAATAATTATGTATGACCGAGGATGGAAAGTTCCATTGTTCAGTTCTAATTGAAAATTAAAAGTACATTATTAGTGCACTGAATGGAACTCTTTTATATTTCTTTGTCATTTCTTATCTAATTTGATTCTGACTGACATCCATTACATTCTATCAGGTGCTTCTAAAAGTAGATTGGTTTGGTGATACATAGTTTGGCTGAATGACTATTGCAGGACATGTGACTTTTGTGCATATTTATAAATTGGTCAATGTACATTTCTCATATAATATTTCATTTAAGAAAGTATGACTTAATAAGAAATAGAAATAAGTATTGACTGTTTTATTTTTCTTGGTGATCTGTAAACAGTTATGTTGATCTGGATCCACAATAGACTACTGCGTGAGATGCTCACTGTAGTGCAATATGACCTTCACAATCCAGATGTCATAAGGGTACTGAAGAAATTTAGATAACTGAACTTTTTAAAGGTGGGATTACTCAGTGTAATTAATGGATGGTCCTTTAATTAAGGGACATGGTAATTTTTGGGTAAAAGGGACTTTCAGATAATGGTAATATGGATAATTGAATTTATAGTATACTGGAAAATTTAACTTAAATTACTTTTCTTTGTTACCTAATTTTGAAAGAGAGAGCTTATCTTATATGCAATATCCAAAAATAGTTTACATCCTTTTATGAACTGTCAGAGTGACTGTACTATAGTAAATATGTGGCTTATTTCTGTTGTGATCATTATGTTTGTTAAGTGGCCATGTTCGCCAATCAGAAAAAGTTATACAAAGTTATGTAACGGTTGCTAGGCAGACTATAGTTGCCTTTCCACCATGAGTGTAAAAGACAGACAGCAGCTAGAACTTTCTACAAGGTGGGATCCAGTGTCAGTCAGTCAGTGCCATGGGCCTATCGAAAGGTGCCTCACACAATCACATCACCGCATGTCACCCAAGCTATAAAAGGAGCCCCTGCCTGATCGTCAGGGTCCCTTCTGCGTCCAACTGACTCGGAACGACTCATGGTATATTATTACAGACACGGCTCAGCCTTCGGAGTAGCTAACCGGAAGAGGATGCAGAGACCCGCCTGATCCCGGTGACCTGAAACCCCTGAGACAACTCACCAGACAGATCCATCGGTCTCACGCACCATTAGGGCACGTGAGGCGTGGTGAGTGAGTTTAAGCTGCTGCGCGGCTACGTTAACAGTTATCAATAAAGATCACCAAGCCTGTTCACTGTCTTCCCGACTCCTCGTGATCTGTGGTAAGACCGACCAAGAAAAGATCCTGTCACAGATTCCTAATGCTTTCATGACATAGAGTACAATAATTAAAGTTCCTACATCTCCACACCCTTCAAAAATGCAATGAACCTGTTCAATGAGACTGTCCTTTTGGCATAGTCTATTTTATCTGAATTTATTACCAGAGTAGTTCAGGCTATCCTTTTGCTGCTGTTGTTGTTTGGCTTTAATGAAAAATAGGTGTTATAAATAATTTTTATGAAGCATACAGTAACCTGTAGGCATCATTTCATTTCCATCTCACCAATTCACTGTTTGCTGTACCTTGGCTGCCTTTTCTTTAATTTATAATCAATAACACTGATTAAATGTATTTTTACTGTTTTCACTGAAGCCCAAAGGAGGACTGATTTTTTTTTGCACAAAGTAATTTAAAAAAAAATAAGGTTAAGCCATTGTGCTTGATTTTTCTTTGCAGAAGAATTTATTTTTGATAATTCTCAGCAATTTTTTAGACTACTAGATTTATTTCTCTCATTTGAAGATTATCTTGTATGAACTGTTCATTTTTTACTGTTTCCCAACACTGTTCCATAGATGACCGCTAAGGTATGTCTTACATCCAGTTTTGGCAATGCACTCTGATTCTCCTAGCTCAAATGGAATCTACTGGCAGTGAGTCATTGGAAACTAATGAAATATAATGTCTTTCAAGAGGACACCATGTGATTTATCACAGAAGGGAGAGACCTCAGTTTCACAGTGTAAGGGAACGTTTTCTGTTTTAATCTATAGCTATTGGCCAATTATTTATCTATATCTAAGTAAAATAGAGACAGGTAGATACTATTTACTTCTGTAACAGTGAAGAGTAGCATTAGAAGTTCTTTTCAATTTAAAGTCTCTGTCATAACATCTGGGGGGTTTTTTCCTCTCTGTCGCTAGATCAGTCCAAATTTGTTCCTGAAGGTATGGCATATCTAGAACAGTTTTTAACTGGTTTTCAGAAGAGTGTTACAAAAGACTGTGTCCTAATTTGCCTATGATATCTCCACTTTCTTTGTCTTCTGTGGGGTTTTTTCCTCTTAATATCCATGTCTTAAAAAATAGGTAGAAAAATATCTTGCACTCTTGCTTTCAGCCCCGTCTATCCTAACTCTGAGAAATTAAATGACATACGTTTTCTACAAGTAACAAATGGTTTCTTGCCAAGAGCAGGGGTGGATCTAGAGAGGGTGCAGTGGCAAAGATGCACCCCCCTTTTGGACTTCCTTCACACTGCAGGAGCCTCTGGAGACTCTGTGAAATCTCCAAAGCATAGAAGAATTTGCTTCCCCCCCATGCTCCAAGGCACATTCCTTCCCTTATTTGTCTTAGAGATTTAAAAAAAGTCCCCAGAGGCTTCCACAGCACAGTCTACCTGCACCAGTGCATGGAGGGCAGGGGAGGCTGGGAGCAGGGTGTGCAGCCACCATTTCAGTGCCAAATATTCGATGTGCCTCTGGTCAGGAGCGACAGTTCTAGTAAACGGCACATCCTAATTTACTTGTGATTTTGAAGAAAAGGATTATTGAAACTCAAATATACACAGTATATTCTAAACTAGTTGCAAAAAAATTCAGTACTGACATCTTAGTTTTCTCTTTTTTACAAGATATTCAGCAAGCATATCTACACATACATAGTAATGCACCTGAATAAACACAAGCACAGTTTGCACCAGAGTTTATTGCTCCTAGGTGCAGCATTTATATATGTATCCAGACATCAGCATGTTGAGCCATGGTGGTGTAGCCCTGGCTGGCAGGGGGCCCCAGGGATCGACCTGGCTCAACATACTGTGGAGGGGCTGGCTGGGACATGAAGGTTGTACAGTGTGGTGCTAGCTAGCAGGTAGTCCCCATACTGTAGCACCCTACTGCCCCAGCAAGCCCTGGTCACCATCTGCATATGCATTGTGGTGCACTGAATAACTCTGCCCTAGGATAGTACTTTGGTGGTATTATCCTATGGTAGAGTTAATTTGCTCTGGTCTAATAGCACTGCACAAGTAGACGATGATGCTTTACTGTGAGTTACAGATGAACTGACAGGGCTTCCAGCTGCAGGGATACAGTAGAGTCCTTGACTGTAGCCATGAACGACTTGTGCCCCCAGTGGCTGGGGGAGCATGGCGGCAGCAGAGAAAGTGGCAGGAGCATGGCAGCAGTAAGTGGGGGAGCTCCCGCAGCCGCTACTGGTGCTGTCGGAGGTGGCCAGCAGGGATTACAGACCTCCCACAGACACCGCCAGTGGTGCAGGCGGCAGGGTAGCTAGTGGCGACCGCCCACAGGCACCGCTGACAGTGTCGGTGGCACCTTTTTGTAGGGGGTGCAACACCACACGCAAGGGGTGCACATGTACCCCCTACACATTGCCCCTGACTGCAGCTATGCCCCAAGGCTAGGAGCCCAGTTCTGCCTTTGTTCCTAGCTGAAGGGGGTATATTGGAATCAAGGGCAGTGATGCCCTTGACTCTGATGGGCCCCTGAGGCTGAAAGTCTCAGTTAGCCTGACCACACTTCCAATTAATGGCATAATAGGAGCCAGCCATAAAGTTATTAACATATTTCACAATGTATAGGTTGACACGGTGTATAAGTCGACCCCATTTTTCTGATCCAACATGTTAGGATTTTTGTAGCTCCAGTCTAAAAGTCAACTTAACTTTTTGATTCAGAAATATGGAGTCGACTTATGCTGGCCCCTGTGCACCTACACTGTGGGCCAGGCACCTGTGTATGGATACATACCACAGAGCTGTTCACAGGGCACAGGGATGGGCTCAGTTGGCATGGCCCCATCCCCTGTGAATGGCACTACCTGGGCTGTGCCAGCTGAGCACCAAGCCCAGAATTTCTTGCAGGGGATGGAACCACACCAGTCAACTGCCGAGACTGGCCCTGTCTCCTTTGACTAGTGCTGCCGAGTCCTGATCCCAGCCCCATCTGCTGCGAGCAGTGCTGCCGAGTACCAACCCAGCCCCATTCCCTGAGAGTGGCACTGGGCTTGTTGCTTGCCTGGCATAGCTGGGCTCAGAGCTTGGCAACTCCACCACAGCAGACAGGGCCAGGCTTGGCACTTGGCTGGCATGGCGACATCCCCTGCGCGAAGTGCCATGCTCGGCACTCAGCTGACATGGCCCAGGCAGTGCCACATGCAACAGATGGTGCCACCCCATCTGAGCAATGAGCCTGGTCCCATCCCCAGCCCCATGCCCTGTGAGTGGCACTGGGCTTGGCACTTGGCTGGTGTGTCCCCATCCCCTGTGAGCAGTGCTGCCTGGGGCCATGCCTGCTGAGAGCTGAGCCTGGTGCTGCCTGCAGGGGATGGTGATATGGTGCATAAGTCAAGGTTGAATTTTAAGAGTTAAAAATTGAGCTTCAAAACTTGACTGTGAAATACGGTACACATATTTTGTTTAATAACTTTGCATCTTATTCCTTGTTTTATCATGACATTAATTGTATTAAAGTGTGGTGGGGTAGAACTGGTTAATCATGTTTTCAGTGTAATGTGTGCCAAGGGCCTAAGGCAGTTCTGAAAATGTGCAGAGGCATAACTCTAGAAACCTCATGAACTTTAAAGTAAAAAAAAAAGCAACTGTGGAGTTTGGGCACTTTCTGGATTGGGTAGCAACTAAACAGGGACTTTTGGGAATCATAATATTATATTTAGGTACTTAATTTTTTCCTAAGTCCTACTTTAGGTACTGCAATTTTTTACTGGCCTAAAGGCCTAAGTGTACAACTTCTAGTTATGGCGAACAGTACTTATGCAATGTAAAGAAGATATGTAGAATTATGTACTAAGGGCAAGATTTTGATACTCATACCAGTGCTCCACTGACTTGTATGGCCACTCATGGAGCAAGGTGCAACACACCAAGAATTTCAGGATCTGGTGCTGGGTAATGATTTCAGTATTTTGGCTTTACATTTACTGTGAATGGTGATGAAAGATAAATTATAAGTTTTGCAAAGAATGGACCAAGGAATATGAAGATCTGTGGCTACATATAAGCCCCTCAACTGTCTTTAGGACTACTCAAGATTTTGGCATGGGGCTGGAAAGGAAAAGTATATGGAAACAAATTAAGAGGTAGCTATAGTATGTGGTTATAACCCTATAATAAAATAGTTTATTTTAAATCAGGAAAACTTATAGAAGTTAATGTTGTTCAGGATATCAAGAAATGACATGGAAGTTAACACTACATTAGAATGGTATTAATTTGTGCTTTGCCATTTCTGTCTCTTCCAAGGTTAGGGAAGCTTATAGTCATTTTATACATTAAACCAAGAACCATAGGAACAGAGGTAAGCACTTCTGGAAGGGGCCTTAAAAGGTCATCTAGTTCAGCCTTCTGCTCAACACAAGAACATCCCTGGCTAAATTATCCCAGCCAAGTGTCTATCCAACCATAACCCTGGCCTTACAGTTTTAAATGACTCTCTAGTGTTAACTTCTCATCTACCTTCCTTATTGTACACAAGTGCTCATCTGAGAAGAATGTGGTAAATTTTCTATACATTCTAATATAAGAAATTTCTTTTGAAATAAGTCTGTATTTCCTCATATTTTTGTAATGCATGTAAGTACATCAAAGATGCAAGGTTATTTGGATTTTTAAGAGACTTCTGGTGATTTCTTTTACCATTTTCAAGAATTAAGGCTAATCTTGCAGGTGAGTGAGGACATCCAAGAGTCCATCTATGTAGTTTTAGATATAGGATAGAGATGTGAGAGGTCAAAACATTTCCTTTCTTTGGAGAGGACAAAAGCTGTCTCCTAATTAAATATTGCTTGAAATAATGGGCCTAAATATGGTCCCACCTCTAATAAAAGAGGATGTGTCTACACAAGTCATTTATTGTGCATTAGCCTAATAACAGTGTGAAGTAGCGTTGTGCTAATAGCCTACTATGCAATGTTATTAGGTTAATGTCCAGTGTCACAAAATAACCTAGTACCAGCATAGTAACTCTACTTACTGAGCATTTAGTTAGTACTTCATTAAACAACTACTAAACTAAATGCACAGTAATTAAAGTGCATTAATGAACATGTAGATGTGCCCACTGGCAACTTAAATATAAAGCACACTGCTCATTCTGAAATTCTATTTTTTATATATAGTTGTTATAAGTAACAATAAAACAATTCAAGGACATTAGAGAAGCACCTACCTCATTTTATGTATTTGACTGTTTGGCCACATCCAGACGAGTAGGGGTATGTGGTTTGTTGTGCCACAAACCTCTTTATGACACCACAGAACACACATGCGGAACATTAAAATGTGCCCTGTGCTGAAAATTTGCTATGGGGATTTCCTGGTAGCAAAAAAACTAAGCACTGGAAATAAAAGCAGTGCTGTGCATGCTACGATAGCATGCACCAGAACAAACAGAGGCTTGGTTCTCCAGTGAGATGCTCAGAGCATGTCTAGTCACAGCATCTCTAGCCAGAGCCAGAGTATCTACCAGCTAGAGCATCTCCATGCTTCATTTGCGCCCCGGCTGCTCCAGCATGCCAGGAGCCAGGAGAAACTGGGAAAGGGCAGTTTGTCCACAATGGGACAATGTGTCCTGCAACTAAGTGTACATGCAGGAGTGTGCCCTACAGCACATAATAGAGGCACAAATTTGTGCTGCTACTATTTGTGCCCCTGCAAGTGCATGCCCCTGCTCATCTGGATGTGGCCTTTGTGTTTCAGCCATTTTTAGTGTAACCAGTTGTTTCTTCTGTTATTGGTTCAGGTTATTCAGACAGCAACAGAGAAGAGGAAACTATTAAAAATGGAGGGAATCAGCTGTCATGATACAATGGCAAGAAATTAGAGGTCTGTTATCTTCTGACACTGAACAAGGAACTTAATTAAGATGAGGAAATTATACTATTCTGAAAGCTGTTCTGTCTATCTCTGCTTCACTGCAGAGTTTTTGTCTAAAACAGCTTTGTCTTAATGCCTTGTTTCATGGTGCAGGCAAAAAGAAATAGTACAGATAACTTTAAAGAAATGTAAACTACTGGCAGTTCTTAGGAAAAAGGCAATGCCTAAAACACACACACACACACACACACACACACACACACACACACACACACACACACACACACTGTGATTTTTTAGCAACATGAGACTAGCATCCAATCTATAAGAGGCTAATTCTCAAACTATATAAATACACCATAACCTGTGCAGAAAATAAGAATTGAACACTGAATTATATATATAACTAAGATACGAGTAAACAGTGCGTCTTTATTTGAATTTAAAAGGCATTAGGTACCCAAAAGTACTGACAGATATCTGCTGAGATTTTCAATTATACCCAAGCCAGTTTAGCAGCCTGAGTCTCATTGATTCCAGAGTGGTCTTGGCACCTAAACTGTTTAGGTGCTTAGGAAATCCTACTGGGCATCCATTTGTATCTATAAAATCATTTAAAGATCTTGAACTTGGGATCGGTCCAAGCAGCTTGCCCAAGGTCACAATATATGTCATTGGAAAGTGTGATCTGATAAAGAAAAGAAAATGTTAAAGCAGAAAATGTGAAGAAAAGAGGAGTAATATATGTTATATATCCTTTCAGAATTTCAATTAACAGGCATAAAAAATGATAGAAAAATGAATTTTTCTCTTATTGCTCTTACCACCAGTCCTGAACTTGATCATAACCCATTTCAATCATGCTTCAGCCCAGCATGAATGCAGTGTGGTACATGGTATACGAGTATCACATAAAACATAGTGACCTTGGAAGGTTTTCAAAGAGGTGATACAAGCTTGAAAAAAAAGCCATGGTTCTTTTCTAGGTTAGAACAGCTTGATCACTTTTCTGGACAAACAATTTGCAAACCTAACAAGAGAGAAACCAACCTTCTTACAAGGATATATTACTCAATTATGCTTTGTAAAAGGGTAGCATATAGGTTTTTTATTGCAGCTTCAAATAAGAAAAAAAATCATGTACTACAGCTGATTCTCTATAAGACTTAGAATATTGAATTGCCATACACAGAAACTCATACCTAAATTGCACCTCAGGCATCTATTTCCATGAAAGAAAATGAACCATAACATATTTTCATACCTTGTATGTTTTCAGTTTTGGAATTCAGTGTTTCCTACTGTTTAATTTTATTGTAAATTTTCAAAAAGTTTGTATTGATTGCTTGAATACAGAACCTGAGCAAAGACAATTTTGATCATTATGGTCAATAGTATAAAACTTCTTGGGGCATCTGTTGTGTAGCAGAATTCTCTTTACTTGGAAATATATCATTGAGCAGATATTAAATACATCATGGAAGAAATATTACATACACAGCTGTGGCAGGTACATAAGCTATAGCTCTCAGTAAAACCAAAGAAAATAAATTATTATCATATGACTATTACTGTGTCCATAAAAATCCAGTATGAAATTCCAGCTCTACTGAAATCGGTGCAAGTTTTGATCTATAGTAGGATATTTAGATATTCAGTGGAAGGGCAAGAAAGAAAAAGTCTATGTGAACAATTTGGCAATTACCCTGCATTTAGATATATCCATTTTATTTGTAATTGTTACCTTGTTCTGTTCTTCCCCCTCCCCGCCTTGTTGAATAGTTGTGCAAGAAGAAATGGCGTGTTAATAAAAATAAAATACTTCAAGCTGTGCACCTGCTGTTTGCTGCTCTCAGAGCCACAGTGTAGACATATCTGTTCCACATTTCCTCATCCCAGACCTTTCTGCTTAGTACTTTCTTCCATTACTTGGTAGACCACTTTGAGCACAGGTGAGAAAGGAGCTTGATCTTCTCACTGCAATGTCGCAATTCTTCTTTTCTGCACAGGTTATGGTGTGGTTATATAGTTTAATCAGTAGCCTCTTAGAGATTGGATGCTAGTTTTATGTTGCTAAAAAATTGACTTCTGTTAAAAGACCCATATTTTACACAGATGAGCCAGACCCACCTTATATACCTTTAAGAAAAGTTCCCGAGTACTAATATCTCATTAACTACTACAGACCCATTTATGTGCCCTTTTTCAGTTGAGCTTCATTTTTCAAATGTCAGAGCAGAAGCTGACAAATGCATATATATTCATCTGTGGTAACCAAAACTATGTTTCAATTAATAAAATCACACATGGCTTAACTTCAGTGCCTCTTTCCAGTTCCTGTAAGTGTATCCTTATCAAATAAATATCCTATTAGTAAAATTTATTTTTACATCAGAAAACCTTTTAGTGCAAATTGTTCCAAGTCTTAGAGCTTTAGTGTTGCCTGCAAGTAGAAATATCATTTAAAATAGTTTTACAAAACTCTGCTTGAGAAAAAAAAAACTATTTTAAAGAATGCAATCCAATTAAAGAAATAAAGTGATTGGTGCATGTATTTCAAAGATGCTTGTGTGAAAGTATTAGTACAAAAAGAGCAGTATCAGCATCTTTTTCCCATTTATTTCATAAGAAGGATTAGAGAGCATAAAGTGGCTGCATCATCTGAAAGTCATTCAGATCCTCAGAAAAGACATGAATCACACAATTTAATTTACAAAGTCTGCAAATCCTATCATTCTTTTACTATATGTCAGATAATCCTATTTCCCGATACATAAAACTGCTTACAGTTCATTTTGATTAAATAATTGAGAACAAGTGAAGAAATCTAGGTGACATGGCGAATTAATTTATTTTCCTAATTTAATTACCTATTACCTTTAGCCTTGATCAAGAAGGGTATTTGGGGACATTTAAAACCATTCAAATCACCAAGGTGGAATGGGAACAAAGGAGCTGTTATCCCCAATTCCTAGCAAATTTTTCACAGAAATTTGTATATTACCAAAATATTCTTCAGGGGAATTGCCTAGTTTCTGGATCACAAGAAGGCTTAGATAAGAGTTGATACCTAGCCACTTGGCCTAATGCAGTTCTGGGCATGTACGGACCTGCAGCTGAAGGTGCCTCTAGGGAACTTTCAGGTTAGAAGGGAAGGTGCTTGGTGAGCACAGGTGCTTTCTGGGGTAGGTGCTCATTAAGTAAACATTTTTTGGGTCACAGTTTTGTGATCCAAAACCGCCACACCTAAACTCTGCCTAAGTCTTGTTTGAGGTATCCAAGTCACTCTGTTTTAGTCTGGCCTACACCCTGCTCATTATAACTGAGTATTTTCCCTATGATCACCTGTGACACTCATCCTTCCATCCTTTTTAAAAAGACCAGATTTTTTGGCCTTTGTTTTTTAAAATCTGACTTGGGTTTTTTTTATTGGATTTATGTTAGTATAGGGGGTAAGAGGGCCTGTTTTGGGGTGCTATGAAGCTTGTATTTGAAAGGAAATGTGGCTGACATGATTATTTATTGTGTTTTTAAATAATCCCAAGGCTCTTGTAACTTTTACACTGGCATTTATAGTCATGTTCACATCCCAATAAATGAATAAGAGTGGTGACTAAGCTTTTGTGAATGTGAAAGAGAAGTAATGACATCAAACCGGATAAAATTACAATTTTAAAAGATACCATGGCTGATTTCTGAGACTCTCATCATTCCCAAGTGCCAGGGTTGTACATGATCGTGACCTGAGTAGCTTGTGTCATCTAACTACATAGAATTAATAAAGGACCTAAACACATGAAAAAGACATGTATCTACACTGTAACTTGATATCTGAGTCAGTGAAACAGTACCATTTGTAACAGCATTGTTTTAAACAAGCTTCTGAGTTTGGCAGAACAATGTTTTTATCTGATCTTTCTAATCTGATAAGATCCTGAGAAAACACATTTCCCCCAAAAATTATTGGAAATATGTGATATTTTTCAGCTCAAGAAAATATACTAGGAGAACAGCAGAAGCTTATCTATCTTCTACAACCAGCTCAGTTCAATCCTCTTAAATACTCACTATTTGAAATTTAAAGTCAGTACATGGCAGTGGGCAGGGAGATATGTTCTTAGGGAGGGAACCTTAACACTGAATTTTCTGGAATCTACAGCTTTGAAACAAACAGTAACAACAACAAAATAATATTGTGTTAATGTCACTTTTTTCATTTATGTGCTCTTATCTTGACGATGAAACAAGGACAACTAAAAACTCAGTTGGGATGGAGGTAGGAAAGAGAAGTGTGACATGAAAGACAAAACTGAAAAACAAATAATCTGATGACACAGAGCCCATTCATCTTCATATTATAAATGAGAATACGAAGTAGTAGTGCAGTTTAGCACATTTGGAACTCATTTTCATGGCTTGTCTTTTTTTCTGAAGAGTACTGTAGCCCATGGCCATATAGCTTGGAGGACCTTGTCTTCCATAATGGGCCTAAATCTTTAGCATGTGTAAAGATCAACATCTGTAGGGAGGGAAAAAACAAACAAACAAAAAAACCTCTTGGGTCAATCAGGATATCATGTGGAAAAAATTGTTTTGGGTCAATCAAGATATGCTGTTCACCTGAAATTGAATGTCTTGATGTTTTCTAAACTTAAAAAACAAAACAAAACAAGTTAAGCTAAATTTGCTCTTCAAACACTAGTTCAACATTGTCAAAATATTTCATTGACAAACTTTTTTCCCCCTTACTTTTTCTGGTCAAACTATTTGCAAATTCATACTGAATTCTGCCAGCAGCTTTCATTGATAAAATATTTCATTTCTTATTGAATTGAAGCAAAAGAAATAACTGTCTCTACATATATTACAACTTTTACTTAGAAAATGACAAAGAGTAAAAGACATAATATATTTAGAGAAGGTTATTTCTATAGGTGCAGTGTTAATTCAGCAAAAAAATGTCACCATTCTTTGCCTACTTCATGATGGTATGTCAGTGGTGGTTCTCAGTAATGAATCTGTCACAGATCCCTTTGAGGTTAAAAAGGGAGTTAAGTAAGGCTGCATCATTGCGCCAATATGACATTACATCCTACCACTAACAAGCTTCCAGCCAAAGTGGAGCTAAACTACCAATGGACGGAAGTCTGTTTAATCTCAGCTCACTCCGAACAAAAACCAAGACCACCCCAACCACAATCACTGAGCTCCAGTAGTTGATGATGCTGTACTGTGCCCTCACTCGGAAACATACCTTCATGCAATCATCAACGTCTTTACCAAGGCGCACAAGAAAATGGGACTGACGCTTAACATTCAGAAGACTAAGGTCCTTCACCAACAAGCTCCTAAATGAACAGTCCTCATCTCTAGTAATCCAGATCCATGGTGAGACTCTGGAGAACAGTGAGTATTTCCCATACCTCAGAAGCCATCTCTCACAGAAGGCTGACATTGATGAAGAAATCCAACATTGCCTCAAATGTGTAAGTACAGCCTTTGGACTCCTGAAGAACTGGGTGATTGAAGATCGCAAAACCTAGCTCATGGTTTATCAAACAGTCATGATCCCCACCCTGCTGTATGGAGCTGAGTCATGGACAACATACAGGAGACATCTTGGTTTGTTGGAGAAGTACCATCAATTCTGCTGGTGAAAGATCCTTCGAATCCAGTGGAAAAAGAGAGGCACCAACATTAGCATCCACCCTCAAGCAAACACCATGAGTATTGAGGCAATGATCATCCAACATCAACTTCAAGTCCTCTGGACTGGCCATGTCATCTGGATGTCTGACTCCAGCAAGTTTTATTCTCCCAGCTCAGCTAAGGTGTGCACTCAAGAGGAGGGCAGAGAAAGTGCTTCAGGGATGTCTTCAAGGCCAGCTTAAAAAAAATGCAACATTGATGTCAAGTCACGGGAGAGTATCACCCAGAACTGCCCCAAATAGAGGAAAGTCTGCTACATGGATTTTAGTACTTTGAAACCTCATGACAACAACAGGAGATGGAAAAGCAGAAGTGGCACAAACAGTTTGTTGTGGACCAAATTAAAAATCCAGCACCACCTACCGCACATGGAAACACATGTCCAAGCTGCAATAGAGCCTGTCAATCCTGGATAGGCCTCATCAGCTGTCTTTGGATGTGCAGATAAGAGAATCACGGAAGACAAACATCCTCGACCATGAAGGATTGTCAAAGAAGACATCTTTTACTTAGATATTCAGTTCTTCAGCTATTTAGCCACTTATGTATATTCCTATAATATTTAGACAGTCCAATCACGGGCCTGTTATACAATGAACTTTACAAATATGAAGTTAATTTAGTTATTACAGAATAATTTTACAAAATAAGTACAGTATATGGCAAGAAACAGCAGATGGATAGAGCAGACAAGGGGAACACATAGTAAACAATCCATATATAGAATATATTAAAAGTGGTCAAATAATAATTGCCATGCATTATCAATTCTGGAGAAAAATTAGCTTTACTTAAAACATCAGAGGAATTGCCATTTTGGATGAAGGAGTTTGTTCTCGCAAACTCTCCACATATATGCTCCCAGTTGACTTTAGCATGAGCTGGATTGGCTAAAATGTTCTTTCATAGCTGAGCTATAACAGCTGCTGCTGGTGCAAGCCATAGGTATGTTAAAATTCATTCAACCTAAATGATGTTGTATATGAATCTTGTAGGGCTAAAAGCAAGGCTTTGTAATTCTAAAAGTGAGGCCATTTCTTTGTTCTTTTGCCTCTATTTCATAAAAGTGGACACAGCACTTACGAGATGGCTGGGAGGGAAGAGGGGTACTGGTACTGTGTGAGGGTTACTGATAAGATATGAAGCCAGCTAAAGCCAGTCAACTGGGGAGTCTCGTTAACAGGGAAACCTTGAAAGTCGGGCATGGATTGTGTTTGTAAGATAAAGAAACATCTTGAGACAAAATATATGAGGCATATAATTCACGAGAGTTAAACTTCGGTGTTCACACTCACAGTGCTGCTTGATTGGATAGAATAGTGATTTAGTTAATAGATGATTGGGTATTTTTACGAGCACGAGCTAATCACGAACTAATGCTGGCGTACTAACAAAGTATAAAATAGTGTTATTTCTGGTAGGGGGGGTCCCTCTTCAGAGGCACCTCGCTTGAGCTAATAAAGATCCTGTATCTGACTTTGGATACTTGCTCTGTGTGATCATTGCCCCAGCCTAGAGCA
>NW_017729032.1:80726838-80758163 GCF_001723915.1 Gavialis gangeticus
ATCACCTGACCCTGGAGCAAACTGCACGTGGCTTTAAGAGCATCATTCGTAACAATGACTATATATAGGTTGACTGGAACCAATTTCATTCCCCCTTCCCCCCTCCTGGCAACCTGTCTCTCACCTACTAACCACCTCAATTTACATTTTAACTGACTGGCTTTCTTGCGTACCTACTGGCCTCTGGCTGCTTTACCACTCCATCCAGAAAGAGCACAGACCATCTGCAGATACTTCCTCAGCCCGACGAAGGAATTTTGTGCCTGAACACTTGCTAAGATTTTTTTCTAATTATTTGAGTTGGTCTAATAAAAGATATCGGAGTTACCCAAAGAATCTTGTCTGCCTATGTCCTTAGACCAACATGCTACCACCTCTACCCCTTCAACCTGTATTACACTTTTGCATCCATACTGCATTTATTTTCTGACATGAATGTTGTACAAACACTCAGTAAAGTTTAAAAGATAGTTTTAAAGTTGTCAGGTTTTGTTTTCTGGAAATAACTATTGAATTATTATGCTCTGTCAGCATATAAATGAATTAATTCCCAAGCCTTGAAGAGGAATATACATGTTAAATGTATTATTAAAATCAAGTGGAAAGAAGCCATCATTTGGTTATTGGTTGTAGCCAGGCTGGTCCAAGGACATAGGCAGACAATGTTCTTTGGGTAGATGTGATATATTTTATTAGACCAAATATATAGTTGGAAAGATTTTTCTTTGCAAGCTTTTGGGCACAAACACCCTTATTCAGGCAGTTGTGCCCAAAAGCTTGCAAAGAGCAATCTTTCCAACTATTTACTTAATATAAATGTAAAGACTTTTAGCCTGTGAGAGGCTACTTAGCCCCACACACACATCCCACACACACATCCCTGCCCCACACACTGCGAGGCTAGGGTCTGGAGGTGGGGGCACATAGGGTTGGGAGTGAGGGGCACTGGGTTGGCAGCGGCCATAAATATTTACAAATGGGTCATGATACAAAAAAGTTGAGAACCACTGGACTAGATGATGTCATGATGTCCCTTCCAACTCTAATTTTCTATGATTCTGTGAGTCAATGGGTTCCCTTGTTCATAGCCTTTTTTAATGGGTGTTGGGAAGAACAGGCATACCCATCTGCATGATCAGGAAGGAATATTATCCATAGTGCATAGTTTATCAGATATATTCTGTATTTGTTTCATTTGTCCTCCCTTCCTTTACAGCATCAGAGATTGGTCACAACTGGAGATGGGATACCTGGAGGGGTCCTCTGAAGTGCATCAGAAGATCCCTTTTCTTAGATACCTTGCTAGTAGTGATGGTCCTCCTTATTGCCATATTTGAGATTGGGAAGAATTTTTCCCTAGTACAATTTTGCAGGGACCTGAGGGATCTTTCTTTTTCCCTTCAGCATAGAGACTGGGTCACCTATTGGGATCATCAGCACATAGCTCACTTAGTTCATCCATTCTCTGCCAGAGACCTCCGGCTCTGATTACACATTGTTATTTCCTGTTCCCTGCCTGTGGCACAATTCATAAAATGGTTCAGTTTCCTGAGGCCTGAAATACTTTAAATAAAGCCTTTCAGCTTCATGTATAATTATCTACCCAGATTGTAATTGACTGTAAGTACAGGAGGTCAGGCTAGGGGATCTAATTGTCTTTTTTGGATTCATACTTTGTGAAACTGCATTTCTAGAAAATATAAGCAAGTTCTTTGGGTATTTTCTCTGCAACACTAGAATTTTTATATCTGCTTGTATATCTGCAGGCATGATGTTTGTAGGTACTGCATATTAGCCAGCCCAGGCATACAGAGCCTCAATAGAGACTTTTAAAGTGCCAAGGTCTGTTTTCTCCCATTGGCCCATAGAACCAAAAGACACCATTAAGTCAAGTCCTATATGCTGCTATTTTGGAGACCATGTCGCAGAATTCCTTTCCTAAGCTGCTCAATCTCCATTGTAAAAGTAGCTAGGTATTTTTCCCCTTCTACTTTTGTTGTAAGGCCATCCTAGAGTTCACTGTTCTGATGGCAAAAAACTTAATTTCTAACATAAATGCATCATTAATGAAAATGTAATCTTAAATAAGATTGATCTCAAGGTTTGTCCTTAAGGAACTCCACTAATAATCCTCATCTAGCCTCTTTTCATCACAAATTCTCTCCATATTCCATTTAGCCAGGTCTTACCCACCTTGCAATTCAATTCTTTATCTCCACCTAAGCTAAAAATTTCAACTGTGTCACAAAACCAAGTACGTTACTACAGTGCGGATAATGTCTGCTATAGTTCCCTTCTCTGGAAACTCAGTTATCTTTAAAAAAAACATGCCGGATTAGTTGGGTGAGAGTTACCTTTGGTAAACTTATGCAGAAGTTTGTCCAATTTTCCATTTATCATCTTGACTTTATTGATTATTTCTTCCAAAATTTGTTCTGAAGTCATGGATACTATTATGGTCAGATGAACAAGCCTGTAGTTGTCTGGATCACTTCTTTCCTCTTCCTTAGATGCAGATACCATGCTCATATTTCTCCAGTCATTGAGTTCCACTATCAACTTGACAGAATTATCAAATATCCTTACTCCTGGACCTGTGATTTCAAAATTCTGGTATGATGTTTATTCAGATTTCCTTTCTGAGCATGTTAAGTAACACAGATACAGTAAATTTCATTTCTATGCTCTCATTTCTATTAGGCCTCTTGCTTTTGCTCTTATGTTCAGCCTTATTGTGTTTACTGAAAACTGTGCAAAGTATTAATTTAAGTTTGGGATTACAGGAAGATTTCAATAATTTCATTATCTTTAATGCTTAATGACCCCACATCTTGGGTTCTTGTTTTTATTTTCTTTGACATTTTGTATGCAAGTAAAGAACTAAAATGTGTTTTCCATCTAAGAATGGATCTGCAGTGGGGCTGGGGTGCAGAAGGGTGCACTGATGTACTTGCACCCCACTTAAGATTCCTGCTTCACCCAAAGTTTAAAACCAACTGTCTGGCACTGGCAGCAGCATTTTTAGTTAGGCAGTTCTGAGGGCGTCACTCCACTTCATGACTCATTATATTCCCTTCTAAACTCTTAATTTCATAGGTATTAATGATCCTCTCTTCTTTGTAATGGTCTTGATATTCCACTAATCAAGCAATCAATCCCTTGTTTTGCAATTCTGATGCCTGTTAGCTGCTCCTGGTCATGAAGCTTCTATTTACAGCCCTTCAGATTGTTTTTAACTTATTCCAATGAAGTTATATGTGTTTTTGCTTCAATCTTAAATTGAATAATATAGCCCTAGGCTTGTGGCATATTAGTAAAGCTCCTAGTTTATTTTTAACTGGAGAAAAATATGTGTTGCTTTATGTATGAAAATGCACCTCATCATTTGCACCCCACACCCTTTTCAAAATTCTAGGTCTGCCTAAGTTTCCATTATTCATATGAATTCTGAATGGTACAGCCATGACATTCATTTATAGTCATAGGATAAAGAGAGGAATGGCATTTAAACAAAATAAAAGTCACTCCAAGAGTTAGGAATATTACTAACTAAAGGGACTTTCATGAAGGGATATTTGGTTGCTGATTTCGAATTAATTGTCTTTTTTACTAGATAGATAAAGACATTTTTAACATTATGAAATTGATGGACTGAACATGCTGGCTGTATCACTGAAGTCTTTATGCATTAAAATTTGAATTAATATTGAGGAAAAGTGAAATAATTAGTCTTCATTAAGGAATCATTTCCATGCTTAATTTCATTTTTAAAGTACTATTTTTAATTGAGAAAGTAGGGGAAGGCATCTTAAATAAGGATGTGCCAGCTTAAGAAGTTGTCTGTACAAGTTAGATTGAATTAGAATGTCCAGAAATATCCTTGTCTTTTCCAGGTGTGCATTTCCACTTTCCTCACATACACTTCTTTTCTCATAAGGCTCTACAGGCTCCCTTAGCTGCTCATTTTGTGGGAGAGGCCACCATTTAAAAGCAACATATACTCTCCTGGCCTACATCATAGACATGGAGGCACAGGTAAGGGTATGAGGCTTCTTTGTTGTAACCTGTGATAATTTCAATCAGTATTCATCTCTGGTCTGTGTCCTGACCAACAATGAAAGAGTGGTTGGGTAATAGATAGCCTAGAGTTCTAAATTACCTTACAGTTAGTGTAATATGTTCCAGTATATGTACTGGTGGGGGGGGGTTGGAAAGTGTGGGGGTCTTTTACTTGTAAATGAAAGTTGGATGGGGAATTTACATTAAGGATACAGTGAAATTCAGTAGCAGAAATCTAAGTGGTTTATCCTGACTTTCTGTGAAAAGGCTAATGATACTTTCTAACTGTATGGATGAGCTGTGAAAAATAATATACTAATGTCCCAAATCCAGGAAGAGTTTGTTTTAGTCTATGCACCTTTTTCTTCTGGGTACAGACCTTGCAATATTTCCTTTCTGTCACTTCTTTAAACACTGTGTAGGAGCTTAGCTCCTGATGTCCCAAAGAATATGGCATGGGCAGATCCTGGGGAACCATCCCAGGGCAATGAAGAAGAACTGGATGGTCTGATAAGAGCTTATCACATTCCTTGCCTTTTGGTAGGGACACAGGTGGTGGCGGAGAAGCAGCAAAGGAGGCAGGAAGCAGGCACTTTAGAGTGTGTGCTCACTGTGCATAGGAGAGCACTCCTCAGCTTCTGGTATAACCGGCAGCCTGGTGTTGGCCAGCAGAAAAAGCTGGTACATCTGGGAGGCAGCTGGCAGTAGGGACAGGGCTGCAGAGAGAACATGAGCCCAGTGTTCTGCAAAAGCCTCCTATACCTGAGGGGAAGAACCCTGGAAGCCTGAGCACTCGGAGGAGTGCCTGGCAGCATGTGCCCATCAGTCAGAACAGCTGGGAGGGATCCACTGTGGACAGGATCAACAGGGGTCTGAAGCTATGGGAAGAGCCTGTGGCATGCTGAAGAGGCTTTGCATGTGAGTTAAGGAACCTAGGGTTCCAAATGCCTTATGTTTTTTCCTGCTGTTTTCCTTGTTAATTTTGATGGATTGCTGAATATCTGAGACAGCCCTGGCTAGACTGAGATATTATTTCAATGGTATTTAGAGGACTGACTAGTTCAGTAGCATTGCCTGGGACTTATTAGGGGAATGGGTATGAGCCGGTAACAAGGCTTGCTGGGGATGGCAGGAAGCCGAACCTTGAAGAACGAACCCCCAGCACGGAGTGCCCACTGACCAATCATTGGGGTAAAGGGATTGTTTTTTTTCTTTCTATTACTGTTTTCATTTACTTCTTGGAACATCTGGTTGGTGAATGGATGGGGTAAGGTGGAGGAAGGAGCCCCGTGAAGACAACCCATGATCTCACATGTGTAGCTACTAGAACACCAGGAACCTTCTGCATATTTAATAACATCAAGATGTGGCAGGGGAGAACAGAAGGATGATACAGAGGTGTGGGTTCACATTGAGGCCAAGCTGTTGTCAATGAGGGCTAAGTACATGGAGAACACTGGGTCCTGTGCCTAGAGGTATCAGACCTAAAGCATCAGATACACATTGCATTCTTTTTCTTAACCTTTCTTTAGAGACATAGTAACTCCCATAATGGATATGACCCATAGCCCATCCAGTTCAGCATCCTGTCTCTGAGCATGGCTCTTATAGATGCTTCCAAAGACTATGCAAGAAACCAGGTAAAGCACAATTACATGACTACTTGTACCTTCATAAGCCCTTTTTTCCTCAACAAATATACCTTCTTCAGTCTCTTTCCCTCTTGTATCTGTTAAAATCCATGTATCTCACAAATTATTTATTTTCTGTAGGTCCAGCCTCCTCTATTTAATCTCCGCTTCAGTCACTGCTCTCCACCCCCACCAGTCATTCTTTGGAACCCATTTACTCATCTTTCACTTTCTGGGAAAATGTTTATTTGGGGGAACCTGTACTTTGTATTTTAACATAGCCCTAAAACCATTTCTCTCTGTTAGTGGACGCATCTACATGAGATGCTACATCACTGTAATAAAGCACTATGGCAATGTAGCATTGGCAGGCACAAACCATGACACCACAGCTATGTCGCCATAGCAATGTGCTCCCTCACTATAACGCATTGATACGGTGACATAACATCTAAAAATAACCGTGCGCTGCCGGCACACCACAGGACAGGCTGTTACTGCTCTGTCATTTAGTACTTCCAAAAGGCAGTACTAAATGATGATACAGTAACAACGATGCCATAGGGACATGTGTAGATGCTCCAAAACTGTTTAAATTCGATAAGTACCCTTTACGCTGTATGTATTTTAAAGAATACTATATTACACAAATTTCAGTAAAATATAAATATCTTAATCTAAAGCAAGCTAAAAACAGCTTTCTGGAGCAGTATTTTCATAAAGAAGGTTATGAAAAAAACTGAAGAGTTTTTTTTGTGATTTAAATAGAGTTATAAATAAAACCACAGCAACCTTCCCACTGAGGTGCTCAAGGCAAAAATAGCTTTAAAAATCTCTGTCTCATCTGTTTCATGTTAAATGACTTCATGCTCTGCACATTTAGAGATATGATTTCCTTCTCCCTTTAGTGATGATAACTCCTATAAGATTTCCAAATAAATTTCCCTTTTTGGGGCAAATGTTCATGGGTAGCATCATCATTCATATTTAGAGCTCATGCCACAAAACAAACTAAACAGAAGGAGAAAAAATGAAACCACTATATATGCCAGTTTTGAAGAAAGAACTGTTTTCACTCTTAGGAATCACGTTTCTTTGGTGCACTCCCACACTTCCATTTTTATTCATTCTATATGAGAGACGCGTGGATCAGGTGAAAAATAGATACCTTTTCCTCATTAAATCTATATAAATTAAATCTCTTATTCCAGAGGCCAGATCTGTGGGCCTATACCAGGCAATTATTTCTCTGGGTGGAGGGCTGCTTAATGAGTTTTGGTGAACTGGCGAGGGCTGCATGGGTAGTCCCACCCCTTGACAGCCCACTTATCACCATCTTGGGACTAGAAGTCCCATCCCCTAACCCATGACCTTTGCCACTGAAAGTCCTTTCCCTTGCCCCCTGGAAATGCTCCTTTTGGGAGGCAGGGTTGCCACCTTGGAACCAGAAAAAAACCCAAATCATATGCTAAAAGTCAAACACCTACTGTAACATATTTTAATATTATTACAAAAAATATGTTGTCATGATTTGTGTTTGCACAGTGTATATAGGGTGATTGCATAATAATTCAAAAATAAATTCTTAGTTTTTGTATATTGTGGTGTGAGGGCTGTGTGTGGGGTATGTGGGTGTGTGTGTGTTGTGTCTGCAGTGTGTGTTGTGTGTATTGTATGTGAGGTATGTGTTGTATAGGTGTGTGTGGTGTGTGTGTGTATGGCAGACGTGTATGGTGGGATGTGGGGGTGTATGGGTGTGTGGGTGTAGTAGGGTGTGTGTGTGTGTGTGTGTGTGTGGAGAGGGTTGTAACAGAGTGTGGCTGTGTGTGGTGGGCATAGGATGTGTTGGGGGTTGTGTATAAGTGGGGGGTTGTGGGGGAAGGGTGTGGCTGTGAGGGAGGGTATGGTGGTGTGGGGACCCCTTCACTCCTTCCATGGTGCAGCAGCAGGTCGGGCACTCAGGGCACCCTGGTGGGGTGCTCCTCTGGCCAGCACTGCACATCACAACAAGGGGCACAGTCTCTATGCAGCTGTCTGTATTACCGGTTCTCCCTGCTACTCACATGAGCCCCTGCACTTGCACAGCAGAGAGGGAAGCCCTGTGAGCTGGAGCCAGGTGCCTTTCCTGCCAGGGCTGAACAACATCAGAGAGAAGCTTCAGGTGCTGGAGCTGATTGGCTACCTTCCCCACAGGGGCTGTGCTGCAGGGGAGGGAAGCCCCAGGCAGGGAAGGCAGCTAGCTCCAGAGCCTGAAGTTTCTCCCTGGTGCTGCACAGCCCCAGCAAAGAAGAAACCTGGCTCCAGCATGTGGGGCTTCGTTCCCTGCTGTGTGAGTGCAGGGGCTGTGTGTAAGTGGTAGGGAGCACCAACAATACAGGCAGCCATGTGGAGGCTGCACCCCTCACTACAATACACAGCATTGGCTGGAGCTGCACCCCACTGGGTACCTGTGCCCTGAGCAACCTTCCTGCTGCCACCTCCTGCTGGGGCTGTGGGGTGTTTGGGGGTCCTCACATACCCCACTCTTTCTCACACCCAGATGCTGCACAGCCCAGCTCCCCCTGGGCACGGGCTCTGTGCTGCCACTACACCCAGGCCCACACTCTGGGCTGTCTCTCAGATGCAGCCTCAACCCTGCTGCTTCCCTACCTGCTGCCCAGAACCAGCAGGAGTCCAGGGAAGTAAGCAGGTCCTGGGGACTGCAGCAGAAGCATCCCTGCCCAGAAGGTGCATGTTGGGCTCTTCTGCCCAAGAGGGTGGGAGCCAGGCAATACAGTATGTTTTGGGGACTGCATATACGCATGACTACCTTGCTCCCATCCTCATCGGTGAAATGGTTGAGCGGAGCACAATGTGCTGGGGGAGCCCATGAAAGTGCTTGGTGGGCCGGATCTAGATTGTGGACTGTATTTTGCCTGCCCCTGGCATACGCGCAATTAATAGTGATATAATGATGAAGGACTGCTCAGTAAATGCTTCACTCAAGATTCAGTGTTGCCTAGATACCAGTTAGAGTGCATCTAATAATGTTTGCTATGTTGTTAAAGTGCCATGAAGGTCTCCAGGGAACTCTGAAAACATTGGCTAAAGGGGGTCTGGTCTGGTCCTCCGGATTAGGGGTAGTGCATGTGGCAGGCCAGTAGGGGGTGCTCCTACACTAAGCCACCCACCTCACTGTCTGAAGCACAAATAGTGGTCTCCCTTAGTCAGCCAAACCAGGGGGACCCCAAGGCATAATATAGATCCTCTCCCAATAAGTTTCCCATGCTAGGTACAACAGAGAACTTTATTGGTTACAAGGAATAGGTTTGGAATAGGGTACAGGGTAGAGCAATATCAGAGAAATCCCATAGAGAAAACAGGGTGGCTGGGTAGCCTTTGATCACACATCTCAGTTACTGCAAGCTATATATCTAGTTAGATCTCAAGTAGCTTACTCACGAGTATCATCCAGAAGCAGGTGAAGATTCCCTCTAGAGGCAGACAGTTCATTGATCATGAGTTTCAAGAGAGAGAGCAAGTTTCAGATGGCCCAGATTCTCTCTCTGAGTTTTCATCATAGCTACTGCCCCTCCTCTTGGGAAGTCCTTATCTTATATAGCCCTTATAACCTCATTTACTTGGTCCAATGGAGGGCAGCAACTGTTGGCTGCCAGCCAAACAATTTGAAATGCATCACTGGTTCGCGGGTAGACTGGCATTGCTCAGAACAATAGGGAGCCCAAGCCCCTCACCCAGGTATGTGTTGCCAATCAGGCAGGCAGAGGGAGCAAGTTACCCCCCCCTCCTTCAGGAATGTATCCAGCTCAGGGTCACATGAAGAGATGGGGGCAGAGGAGTGACCATGGTAACCAAATTGTCAGGTAGCAGAGATTTGGAGAGAGACAGGGATGGTATTCTGCCACAGTGCAGTGGATTGGTAGCTCACCCATGTCAAACATTTCAATTACAGTCTGCAAGAGAAGAAAGCAGATGCAAATTATGCTCTGAAAACTTTTGAAGTTGGAACAGGCAATGATGCATAAACTATAAAGTGAAGATGATGATGACTGTCATATTAGCAGGGACAAAAGGTTATAAACAACTAAAAAATCAAATTAATCTTCTGCAGTGAAGCATGAGTTCAACTAGTTCTAAACTATTGTTCCATCCAAGGTATTCAATGTCATGACCTGGAATATTAAGACTATAATTCTATAATCATTGCTTGGAAACATCTTGGATGGTCTAGCCACTTGCCCATTTTTTAAAATATTAATTTAACTTTAGCAGCTACAAACTTATAAATAACTAGCAAATTGCCCATCAAGCATGATGGGATTGGGGAGAAGATGAGCCCCGCATCTGGTCCTGTGCCTACCCCACCACCACGACAGGTCCATCCTGGCAACTCTGGGTCTGGTCCCACTTCATCCCCCCGCTGCTCCGGGTCTGGCCCCACTCCACCCACCCAGCCACTCCAATCCAACCCCACTCCACCACTGCTCTGGGGCTGTCCCACTCTACACCCCCCCCAATGCTCTGGGTCCCACTGCACCCCTCTGGCCACTCCATTTCTAGCCCCACTCTACCCTGCCCCAGCCGCTCCGGGTCTGGCTTTCCTCAACCCCCCCCAGCCACTCCACACCTGGGCCTACTCCATGCCCCCGCACCACTCTGGGTCCAGCCTTGCTCCAGCTCCTGCACTGCTCTGGGTCTGGCCCCACTCTACCCACCCCATCCCTGCCACTCCAGGTCCAGTCCCACTCTACCCCCTCCATTTCTCTGTGTCTGCCTGGCCCTCATCCACCTCCCTCCTTCCCTGCCCACCACCTCCCCCTCCCTGCCAGCTGTTCTATGGGGTGGAAGGGCTGAGTGGCAGGGGGGTCACTGCCACCATGATGTGCCCCCTTCGCCCTCAGGCAGGGAAGTGTGGGGAAGCCCTACTGCTCAGGCAACTTGGACATTTTTGCCACCACCACAAACTTCCCCAGCAGTGGCTTAAACTTGGGTCTGCTCAGTCTGGGCCATACAACCAATCACTACCCACCCTCTCGGCAGTACATATGCCGTTGCCCAAAAGTGTTACAGACAGACAGACGCACAGACAGAAACACAGACAAAGTCTTATATTATATTAGATAATTGAATTAAAGAAATACAATTATGGTCCTATATATGTTGTCAATAGACTGTGGTAGGAAAAGCCAAAACAAAGCATGCCATGCCTACTTCTCATGTGCTAAAGCCCAAAATGGATGCAATATAGCTGCAGTAAAGCAGCACTAGGTTCATGTAAATAAGTATTCCCGACAGAGTTGACCTATCACTATCAGGTAACTGTATTTTATTGATTTTGGCATGAAACAGATTCAGAACAGATATGATGTAGTATTCTAGCTCTTTCTAGAACTGTCCTTTGATGGTTGACACATACCCTAAAGTGGGGTGGTCAATATGCAGCTCATGTGTCACTGGTAGAACAGGCAGCCTGGGGTGGGGACAACCAGCACCAGTGGCAGATAGGTTAGAAAGCAGAGCAGCCAATCAAGCGAGGGAAGGGGACTGGAGTGGCAAGGAGGGAGGGCTAAACTGTGGCTCACCTGGCAAAAAATTGTTCCCAACTGCCCTAAGTGAATCTTAAAACTATATTTGTCAAAATACACTCAATGATAAATTTAAGATTTCATATGTAACTCTTAAGTATATTAAGTGTGTGGGACAGAAGGAAGTGTAAAGGATTCCTAAAAGAAGAGAGAGATGTGACAATGATCTAAGATGAATCTGGGAGACTGATGATGAATTAAGATGAGATTAAGGACAGGTGGAAGAACTATTTTCAAGATCTCATGAACAAAGAGAACCTAAGAAGTTCGCAAGCAAATGCCACAGAAAAACAAGGCATGGTGACTGACATCAGTAGAATTGAGGTGAAAAGGACATTGAGCAAAATCAAGAATGGGAAACCAGCGGAACCTAATGATATACCAGTGGTAGTTTGGAAAGGTTTGGGGGAAGAAGGAATTGATATACTGTGGAAGTTCTTTAAAGCGGTATTTGCAATGGAGAAGATGCCAAATGAATGGAGAGGGAATATATTGGTGCCAATATTCAAGCAGAAAGTTGATGTCCAGGATTGTGTCAACTATCAGGGAGTCAAACTGATGTCTCACACTTTGAAAGCTTGGGAAAGAGTGGTGGAGTATTGTTTAAGGACTGAAGTGGTCATTGGAGAAGACCAGCACAGATTCATGCTGGGGAAAAGTGCCATGGATTTGTTTTTTGCAATAAAACAGATGATGGAGAAATACAGGGAAGGTTGTAAGATATCCATTTCATTTTTATTGACCTGGAGAAAGCCTATGGTCATATAACCAGGGAGGAAATATGGGAGTGCCTGAGAGTTAAGGAGGTACTGGAGAAATATATCAGAACCATCAAGGGCATATATTGGAAATGTACAATGAATGTGAGGAACAGTTCAGAAGAGACAAAGAGTTTTGAGGTGAAAGTGGGAGTACAAGGGTCAGCTTTGAGCCCATTCCTGTTTGCGATCATGATCGTTGTGTTTACTGAAAAAATAAGGAGACCATCCTGGAATATGAAATTTGCAGGTGACATGGTCATTTGCATTGAGAGTCTAGATGAAGTGCTGGATTGGACCAATGGAGAGAAATGTAGATTGGACCAATGGAGAGAAAGGACTTGAGATTTCTTCAGGGGCCATGTCTCCACTCTGTACAGTAGTGCTGGATGCACACGTCTTAGAAACATTCAGCTTCACTGATACTCTCCTGTTGCATAATATTCTGGTCACCAGTTCCCAATTTGTCCACCCTGCTGACTCAGATGAGAATACTTTGATGGATGCGTGGAATGGTGAAGATGGATAAAGTGAGAAATATTTACATCACAGGATTGGTGAAGGTAGTGGAGGTACTACAAGCAGAAAGCAGAACATGTATGGGCATGTTCAAAGGAGTCTAGAAGAATATGTGGGAAAAGAAGTTGCCAGAATGGCAGTACAAGGGAGAATGGGATAAGGAAGACTGAAGATGAGATGAGAGATATAGTGGGGAAGGACATGAGAGAGAAGGAGTTGGAACAAGAAGATACATATGACTGAAGCTGGTGGGAAGCCAGGATTCACGACAGTGACCCTATTTGGACAGGACAAGCAAGGGAAGAAGAAGAAGTATATTAAGTGTGTGCAGCCTTTAACTATACAGTCATTATTTCTGAATCAGAATAATATTTTATATATTTACCAAAATACTGGTTACAAGTATAGCATCTTATGTTATTTTTTGTTCTTTTATATTTACTTTAATTTTATTTTTAAAGAAAGGTCAAGTGTATCTAGACTTTTTATACATCATGTTCTTTTCTATCTAGAGCATACATTTTAATCATATTAATTTTGAATAAATAGTTTCTATTCAACAATTTTCTTAAGCATGTATCAACATTCCTGTACCTTCAATAGAGCATAAGTGCTTAAAGTTAGTTGTCTACATAACATATGTTTGTAAGAAATAGTTCAAGTTTACTTATATTTTGTTAATGGGACAAGCTGCTTAACTATTATGATAACATAGCACATGCCTGTGGAGTGCTGATTTTATTAAGTGCAATTAATGGGTTAAGATAGATAGCTACAATAATGGTTTTATACCACATACACTTATTACTTGAAAAAGTACTTATTTCAGTGATTTCACTCAGGTGGTAGTCACAGAATAAGCACTATGTCCTCTAGTAAATGACTAGGAACAGATTTTAATTTAGCCCACATATGCCAGAAGGCATTATAGGCATTTTTATATGTGCTCTGGGTGGTTGGGGGTGCTTTAATTAGAGTGGTTCTGAGAGCTGCCCTAATTAAAGTGCTGGCAACATCTCGTGTATCATCATCCTCACACTTCAAAATGGTGGTGGAGATGCTTTACCTAAAGCTTGTTGAATGAGCTTTAGATAAAGCACTGCTGCTGCCATTTTGAATCAGAGGGATGCTGATACACAAGACATGGGGGCTGATTGGAGCACTCTAATTAGCATGCTCCAGCAGATTTGATTAATCTAGTCTGCTCCAATGCACTGTAATTGCAGCGTTACCTCCCAGCATGTCTACAGGTACCCTACTATTCGATGTCGTATACTTAATCTGAATTTAGTACTTACTGCTTTCTTTAATCCCAATTTACTACTTACTTCTCATTTAAAGCTTGTTATGGGCTGTTTTGTTTTACCCCAACCACAGTATAGGTTAGAGAGCTCTAATGTATGTTTGTAAGGAAAAATGTTCAAAAGACTGCCCAAAAGACTATAGTGTTACCTCTCAGCTCTGTGTTTTTGGGGAACCCTGGCACAGTACTCAGCCTGTCTGACTCACAAAGGACTCACCCCCCTCCTCACCTCTGCCTGAACAAGAACTGGTTATAGGAAGGACTTAAAAAGACAATGAAGATGCAGTGGGACATGCATCTAAAGCCCTCCAGACAAATAAGAGTGAAGCAAGTCCCCTGGTCTCCGTTACATCGGAGATGGAGCAACAGGATCGTACCTCCATTAGTATTCAGAGTGGAGATCAGAGATTTCAAGGCAAGAACTGCACTGAATTCTGGGACCAGAGAAGCAGGGGAGCACTGTATGATGGAGGATCTCTACACAAAATGTTAATCAACCCATGTCTGCACGTACCCAGTCCAGCATTTATCAGACCAATTCTAGTAATGACTCCTTTATTGGTACCCAAAACACTGAATCTGCCTGTCTGTATTGTGAGTTCCCGCAGAGTAATGCCACCTATAGTCAGGAGTGATCATTTCCTATTATCCAGCATATGAGCCATTGTTTACCCCTACACAAACCTGGTGTTCTCCCTTAAGCCATTGTTAGTTCCTACAAAACCCCCCACCCGAGCTGAAGTGTCTGTCCTGGTGCTTGGAACCAAAAGTTACACCAGTTCCACTCTTTTTCTGCCGGGAATCCCTCCACTAATCATGCTGAAGGCTGTGCCTGTCTGCAAGCTCCCACAAACACCTGGGAACCTCAACTGGTTCAAGCTTTGCTGAGTGGTGATATCCCAATTCTCTCCCTCTCTCTGACTCCAGGAACCTGACTTTTTGCATTCTTACTCCAGGCACAGCTTTCTAAACCTGACTTTTGCGAATCAAATTTGAGCTAGGCATCCCCAAATATCTAATTGAAACTGTGTAATATTGTAACAGTTTTATTTGTCTCTCTTGTATGGCTATTACTACCAGTATCATCGTAAGTTAATATACCTGGCAATAAATAACTTTTATGGTTAAGCTGGTTGCTATACTCTCTCTCTGAACCTCACTTACTGTTCCTTCCCCTCGACCTCCCCATTTGCTCTGCAGCAATGCTTCTTTTACCTAAGCCAAAGATCCCTGTAATGCCCAATACTACAGTGGGGTTTGCTCATCAAGGGAGTTACTACTAGGACCATTGTGACAAGAGATTGGGACTTGTTGAGTTTTGAGGTACATAAGAGTATCAGCTGAACGTGCTGATCGGACCCAGTCTGCACAGACATACTCTGTTAGTGTGTGTGTATGCGTGTCTAACTGCATTTATTATTGTCCTGCAGAAATAAGAGATGAACTGAGTTCAAGGCACATGAGCCTGTCAATGCTGGATAACCCAGCCTGACTCAGATGCGCTCTGTTAACCCGTGTGCTTGTGTCTGACTGTATTTTATTGTTGCCCTAATGAACTTAGTTCAGGGCCTATGAGGGTGTTAGCCCGTCAATGCTAAATAACCTGGCCTGGCTCAGGTGTGTCCTGTTAATCTGTGGGTGTATGTGCATATATGTGTTAAGTAATTCGGTGGTTGGAGGAACCCAGCCCCATTGAAACTGAGTCCTTCAAGATAGCTCCATTGGGAGTAAGGACTTGCAGAAGGGAGAGATACAGCTCCATATAGAAACACAAGGAACACAAGCAGCACATTGATAGAATTACAGAGACCCCAGAAACGTACCCCTAATAAACGAGCACACCCCAAAGTGACAGGCTTATCTGGTAACAATAGGGAGAGTTACATTCAGTAAATACAATATATCACTTCCACAGCTCAACATATCCCTTCGCTCTGGCTCCAGAGGAGGTGCTTAAATTGGCAACATAACCCATAGGGAGTTCCCCCCATGCAGGAAATATTGCCAGCTAGGGAAATTTAGTCATTTCTACTCCTTCTACACTGTAATGCTTAAACATAAAGCTGCTCCTTCTGCATTAAATCAGGCTTTTCCCGAGATCAGTAATGATTTCATCTTAATTTATTTGTATATGGAATGTCTTAGGCCTTTTAGAAGGAAAAAAAAACAAGAAAAGGGGCCTTCATTGTCTAGGTCACTAAGATTCTGTTAACTTGTAAATATGTGTCAATTTTTTAATCTGCAACTATTTGACACCTCTGGAAAGTCCTGTCCTGTGTAATTAAACACGTCTGCAGGAGGTAGCTATAAGACTCTTCTGATGTAGAATGCACAGTGTGCATCAATGGTCAGTTTTGGCTGGGAATGGAAACTTGTGTGGATCCCACTGCATGGTGGCTGAGCAATGGTCCAAGGTCTGGCTTCACGGCCCATTATTTTATATTGCAACTTATGAGCAAATGCTATTAAAATGATTTAGTTAACAACTCTTAACAACAGAAACAGCTGATGCTACTAACCTAGGGTAAATCTTTAGTTCACATGGTATGAATAAATTAACTCACAAAATGGATTTGTTAGGCAAGTTTTACACTCATATAGCATTAGGAGGTATCTGTTTCAGTGCTATAACTTTGGGCTGAACTAACTAACAATTTAACTACTTATAGGTTATAACAAAATACTCTCTGTCAAACCAAAAACATAAACAAAAAATCCCACAAAAACTAAAGGGAACATATACATTTTTTCATGTATACCTCTTTTGTAAAATCATTGAAGAATGAGTAAGTGCTGCTATTAATATTCTGTTCTATGTGTTTCTTTTTGCAACACCTACCAGGGTTTCACCTGATTGTCTTCTGTATTACAAATAAGTTTTCAGAATCCTTAGAAGATTATGGGAAAGAAATAAAAGATGCATACCTTAAAACTGAGAAGCGTATTTGTAAAACCATGGAAGCAGTAATGTAAGTACATTACAGAACATGCATCGTATTCAGCCAAATCCAAGACAACTTCAATTTAGGTTCTATAAATGGAAAAGTATACGTTTGTTATAATTTTCCACATATAGAATCTGATTAGGGGAAAGTAATTTTAAATTTGTCTCCTTGGCTGCTATGGCAGGGAAAGCAGTAGTGGAGGTTGAGGGGCCACTACTGCTTCCCCTTGCTCCCCTGCCCCTTGTCCCTTTATGTCTGTGCCTGTTCCTACATGTGCCTGCCCTCCAGCTGCCTGTCCCCCTTCATGAGCCCCCTTGCCACATGCACTTCTGCTGCCTGCCCCTCCATGCCTGTGCCTGCTCTCCCACTCCCTGCCTCTCCTACCCTTACTCCCACATGCAGCATGCCTCCATACCCCTTGCTTCCCTCCCTGCTTCCCCCCTTACCTTCTGCTGCAGCTCTGTTCTGGATTGGGGCACTCAGCAGCAGTGGCAGACTTGCCCAGTCAGGGTGAAGTGGCAGCAGCTCCTGGCCCTGCCAGATCAGGCCTGGGGAACAAAACTGGAGCAGAAGGTAAAGGGGGAGAGGCAACTGGGTGGTGTGGATAGGCAGTGGGAAAAGCAAGGGGTGAAGGAGGCAGGAGTGGGGGGTGGGGCACAGGCACGGAGGCAAAGGATAAGGGTGCAGCCTGCAGGTTTCCTTCTCCCCTTATGGTCTCTCAAGCACTCCCCCTGGCTGCATCCCTTATCCCCTGCCAAACTGTGCAGCAGGGGGCCAAAGCCAAGCTGATATACTGTCTCCCTCAGGCCTCTACTTAAGTCCAGAACAAGGATTTATTTTGCCATGCTGACTGGAGAAAAGCATCATCTTGAATTTCAGTAAATAACAACAAATCTTGGATTTGAGGGGGAAAAAGAGAGACGAGAAGTAGCTCCTAATGATCAGATTCATTAATGAATCCAGAATTAGTTTCCCAAGAAAAGTGGCAAAAAGCCCATTGTTTAACACTTTTAAAAATAGAATGGAACTACATGGAATTACATGTTTCATTAACAGTGGGATTGTAGAGATTCCTTAAAACTTGAAAATCACTGATTATGATCAGATACATTTAGACAGCACTAATCATAGCAATCATGAGAATCATAGAAATCATAGGAAAGTAGGGCTTGAAGAGACCTCACAAGGTCATCCAGTCCAAACCCCAGCTCAAGGTAGGAGTATCCTTGATTAAACCATCCCAGCCAAGTATCCATCTAATTTGCTTTAAAGGTTTGCAAGGATGGAGATTTCACAACGTCTCTGAGCTAATCAAGTGAGCCAGCACCCTTTTTTACAGTAATTCAGTTCATGATTCTGTTTCAGTGCTCCAGCAACGCACCTGCTCACATACGCAACTTTGAATGTGCTGCATTGATTAGAACAGAGCAGTCCTACTTCAGAGTGTCCAGGGACCACATGCTGCACTGGTCATAAGCCCTGGGACACATGCCTGGGCCCTGGGATCCACACTGTATAGATTCCCAGGATATCCACTGTGCTGACCCCTGTGCCTCCACTCCCACCCACAGTTGTGCAAGTCCCCTGCTGCTTGGGCAGTGCCTGCCTCCCTCCCTTGGAGCAGCATGGGTCCCTTACATTATATCATGCGTGTCCTCCCTCCCCATGCCATGTGAGCAGTTAGAGCCCATGCCCATCACTCCCTAGTCCCCCACCACTGCTATGAGGGGGAGCCACCCCCGATTGCTGCTATGCAAGCTCCTTGCCAGAGCGCCCACACTAACATTTCTGTGTAGACAGCCCAAGCCTCCACCCAGCCACCCAGACTGCAACCTCACCTGACCTGTAGCCCTGCTGCCTTGCCACAAAGACCCCTGCCTCTGCTGCAGCTGCAGCAGGACCAATAGGAGCAATGGTGGCTGGGCAGAAATTAACCCCATACAGGCACATGGGTCACCAGTTGGACAGCCCTGGATTAGAAATAAGTGTAAGTAATCTATCTATATACCTACTTAAAGTTTAGCATATATTAAGTCTGGATGTTAGTGGTGCACTATCTGGGCTTCATATAATGCTAGTCAATATTTGTTTCAAAAGATGTATTTTCACTGACACTTTGTCTTAATTGCAAGATATATACATTGGCCGTAAATTGTATAAAAAGCAATAGGGACTGACTTGCTAAACATGATCCTTTAGTTCTTCTGTCATCTTCAGTTTCTATAATCTTATTGTAAAAACAAAAGTGAAATAATAAAATAAGTGTATGAATTGAGCCAGGGAGTAGACAGAAGGTGATACTTAGTTATGATGAACATGATCTCACTGATCTAAACTTGCATCTAGTAAATGAAAAGCCTAATAAATTTTCAATAGTTTATCACCATATATGTAGACATACAGCAAAAGCAATGTCAAAACATTGTCATCTTTTTGTACACACTGTGTTATGCTGACTCCAATATCTGATAAAATGCTTCCTAAGTGTGCTGAGGACTTAATCTCTAATAGACTTCCTATCTTGAATACACTAAGTAAAGGAGATGGTATATGGCATAGAATATATAGATCACCTCTAAATATCTGGTCTGTAGTTGTTTATGTATGTATTGACTAGCTATGTGAAATTATTTTTATAGATAATCTTCAGTTGGTTTACAAAAAGCAAAAATCATACACTGATAGTGATGACAGCAATAATATCTCTATTAATAGGCTTAGTGCTTCAGCCAAACTGATAGATCTTATCGTATTCTGTTATGTTAAGCCTGTGCAAAAGTAAATGCTATATTTGCTGTACAGAACTTCCATGTAAATAATAGCTATATCCTGCTCACTTTTTTCATACAAATAGTTCTAATAGCATTAGGGTAATTTTTACAACAGGATTAAGCCCATAAAAAGAGACAAGCTATCAGGAAAATGGAAGATAGAGTAGAAAATGGAGACGTAGATTCATTAAGACAGTGGTTTTCAATCATTTTAGTCTCAAGGCACCCCTCAAAAATACCATCTCTAAATTCCACCCCCCTTTTGACTACAAAAAAATACTAGAACAATTCTTCTGTTGCAAAGACCTCAGAATTACCACACCAGGGTGAAATATGTTTAATATTATTTGAAATCTTTTGGTTTGTCTCTTGCTTTACCAGGATGTCATGGCATTCTGGTTGAGAATCACTGAACTAAAAAAAATAACACCTCTGTATCTCGTTGTCCTTTGACATGATCCTGTAAAGAGATCCATGAAAAGAGACTCTTGAATTTGCCTGTTAACTTGAATGGGACATTACAGAGGGTGTAGTAAAGGCTCTGTGTGAAAAACAAGAACTTAGGTATTTCTCTGGTTGGGATCAATATGCTATAGCAGGAATGTCTAACCCATCTGGTCCTGCAGACAGGAAGAATGGTATGGGACTGGTCCATGGGTTGGTTGAACAGGGCAAAGCTGGCTCTGCGGACCTGATCTTGCTAACAGACACCTCCTCCTTCATGCTGGATCCAACACAGGCCCTACCTCTATCAGTGGGTCTGGCTGCCAGTCTAGGACAGGCACTGCATGTGAGGCCAGCTCTAGACAGTTAGAGAACAGGCAGGAGGAAGCCTGGCACCTCTAGCACTTGCTACTGCTGCAGGAACAAGGCATGGTGCCAGTTTTCTTCTCACGGTGCTCACTGCTGCTTTCCCTTGGGTACTTTTCAGTGAAGTGGTCAAAAGCCATGGTGCCGGACCTGCTGCAGTACTGTGGGAAGAAGCCTGAGACCACCTTCTCACATCTGCAGCCCAGTGCCTGGGCAAGAGCAACAGTGGTGGAGGCTCTGCAGCATGGGAAGAAGCCCAATACTATGGGGGGTTGGCTGCTGTCCTGGAAAGTCCCCCATCACAGCTAGGGTCAGGGCAAAGTCTGTGGCCAGATGGCTCAGCCATGTGGGTCACATCTGGCCTGTGGGTCATAAGTTTGACACCCTTGCAGTACAGGATAGACAAGATCATTGGAAATTAGGCATATAAATAGCACAGAGGATGAAAACTGATATTTGGATTCTGGTCATATACATATTTGAGGTCTATTTTTTATTCAGGAATATCCTGATGTGGTTTTGGAAATACGATAAAATATGAACTATGATTAAAATATGAAATATGATAGGCTGGGGAGTGAGAACAGCAGAACCTCAAGGGAAAGTGTATAGAAAACCAATAGATTTTCTCTCTTTCTTTTTGTCTAATAAATGGGTGCAATCTTTATGCAAAGTTTTGCCATTATGGAAGGAGTCACAGACAGCTTTGGGGAGAACATGGGCCTGCAGCAAAAGAGCAAAAGTAGTGGTAATTTTGATGAGTTAGAAATGGGCAGTAGTGTATAAGTGGATACTCTTAAAACATGCAAAACCATAGCTCCTAGCCTGGTTACTTTGTAATATATCTGTTCTATATCACCACACTGTTGTGCTCTTTGACTTTATTTGAACTTATGTAATATAAAAATCTCAGAACGATAACCTGCTGCTCTTATTCATGTCAAGCAGTGCTTTATTTTTTAAATAATGCCATTGATTTGCAAAGCACCCATTGACTATCAGTGAACACAATTGAAATATAAGTCACACGTTTCTCGTTCTCAGTTGCAAGAAACACTGAGAGAGGGGGAAAAAAAACAGCATAACACTTCCAGCCTGCACTCAAAACATCTGGATTAAATGGTAAAATGTCATCGTATAGTCCACGTGTTTGAGAGGCCATTTAGCAGGCTCCAGCCTTTAATTCCTTTATCTTTAACCCATAGTGCTTTTCTTATCCATACAGTCTGAATCATTTATTGTTGAATATTATTGCTGATTATTATGTTGTAGAATCATAAATAATCAGCTCCGCAGCTGCAGCCAATGTATGCTCCATTCAGTAGGTCCACTGTTTCATACTCACGTCGTCAGTGAAGCTTTCTGAATGCTTATCAATAGTGATTGGTTTTCCTTTTTCAGAGAAAACTTGCAGAAAGCGAGTTGCCTAAGTCAGGTGCATACTGCATATATGTATCTCAGAGATCAACTGTTCCACAGCCTTTAGATAAAGAAATATTGTCATTCTTCAGCTATAAATCATTCTTATGGACTCATATGAAGCCAACAGTTTCTGTGGAATTAGAGGGCAGAAATGATACCATCTGCTGTGAACAGCTTTTCATTCTTCTGTACTGCCATGTAGAATCTCAAATCATAAAGTTGCTTCACAAGAAACTCTTCTTGAAAGAATAAACAGGAAAAATCCTTTAGGAAACTGGTGGGATGTTCTCAGTCAACTAGTGCCCCCTTTTTGGATACTGGTGGACCAGATTTGCTTGTAGGGAAGATTAATCTATAGTGCCATCTTTCCAGTGTCTCAGGGACTTTGCTCAAGTGATGTTTCATTTGAAAACTTTCAGCAGGCTTCTGGATAGGGTGGCTGGAAAGGACACAGCAGAAAACTGGCCATGTTTCATAGAATAAAAACTAACCTCTGCTGTAAGTGTTAAATAGTTAATGAGAGAGTGACTACTATAGTTAAAGTTGTGTAAGTCTTTCCAGCTGCACCTTTCAGATATCGTTTAAAATGAGGATTGGGTAGATTGTGTTACAAGAGTCCTGCCTAGAGTTAACAAGGGCAGACACAAATGTGACTAATTTCATATCCAAATGGAAAGGGCATAACCTTTCTGACAGCTGAAAATAAAGCACATTTTTGGCTGCTGTTGCTGTCTATGAATCCAGGCACAGAAATGAATCCAATAGAAACCTGATATTGTCCACTGTCAAAACTGTGAACAATTGTGACCTGGGCAAATACTCTCAGTTGACAGTAAGATCACAGTCATTGCTAGATCTCCTAACTCCTTTCCTCTATTTATCACAATAATTTCTGTTCTAGATAAATAAAATCTTAATCTAACTGCAAACAGTATTTTACTTCACTGCTTTACTTTGACATTTATGTGACTTTTAAGGCTAAGAACAGACAGTCAAAAAGCCCAAGGCTGAATAGATTCACTCTTTACAGGTTAGTCTAAACTGCAGAGATTAAACTGAGAAACAACTGGACACATTTACTTTTGATTCAGGAAATGCAGCTACATGCTTGAGTGACTCAGGCTAGAAGCCAGAGGGTGCTAGAGCACAGCTCTCTGGCACATAGCCAACATGCGCTGTGTGTTCACTTCTTCTTCCTGCTGCCCCTGAGGTCTCTGGGGTTTGCAGTCCAGAATCACAACATCAGGACTCTCCAGGCTTGCTCATCACTTCCTCTTCCTGCTTCCATGTACCTCTGGGATTTGTAGTCCACATTTACAGCCAGCAGTAAGTTTCAGTAAATTTAGCAGCAAGGCAACTCTGTACTTGGGAGAATATGAGTTTAACCCCTGTCCCCAGCTCCCTGCCTCCCCCACCCCAACCCTTCTCTGCTGGAGCAGACAGCACAGCCCAGCTGAGATGCTGGGGGACAAACAGACCATAGAATCATAGTAATTAAAGACTGGAACAGACCTTGAAAGATCATCGAGTCCAGACCCCTGCTCTGGGCAGCATATGGCTGAAATCAACTGATCCCAACTTAGTTGAGTTGACACTGATCTGCAAACTTAGCCAGCATGCTTTCCACATCCTCATCTAAATCATTAAGATGTTGAGCAGCATGGGGTCAAGAACTGAACCCTGCAGGACACCACTGGCCACCTCCTGCCAAGACAATACAGACACATCCAGTAACAACCCCTTAATCAGTTCCCGACCCACCTTACCATGGACTCTGCCAGCCCACAATCCCCCAGTTTTTTTTATAAGAGCGTCATGGGAGACCATATTGAACACCTTTTTAAAATCCATGTATGTAACATCAACCATGTCTCCCACATCTAAGTGATCACAGAAAGAGATGAGGTTGATCAGACATGACCTGACCACAAGAAAACCATGTTGACTTTCCTTCAGCATCATGGCTTCTGCAAGTCTCTCCCAAATGGACTTCTTGATAATTTTTTCCAAAAATTTACCCAGTATCAAGGTCAAACTGACTGGCCTATAGTTTCCCAGATTTTCCTCCACCCCTTCTTAAAGATCGGCATCACATTGGCTCTTTTCTAGTTTTGTGAGACCTTTCCTGACCATTGGCAAAGGTCTTCAAATACCTTTGCCAATGGTCCCACAATGACTCCAGCCAATTCCTTCATCACTCTTGGGTATAGTCCATCCAGTCCTCCAGACTTGAAGTCATTCAGCTGCTCTAACTGCTCCATCACCAGTTTGATACTGACCATTGGTTGGCAATCGTGCCCCCTACTCCCCGCACCCCATCTCTCCAGTATCTGACCAGGTGGGCAACCACTATTTGCATGCAGAAACATTGATACAAAGTATTCATCAAAGAGTTCAGTTTTCTCCTGACTGCCTGTTTTCAGCTGTCCTGTCCCATTCTGCAAGGGCCCCACATTTCCTTTGGCCTTTCTCCTGCTCCCTATATATCTAAAGAAGGACTTATTATTGTCTTTGATTTTGGCTGCTGACCTGATCTCAGTTGCCACCCTTGCCTTCCTTATCCTCTCCCTGCAAATATGGGTTATACTTGTGTATTCCTCCTTGGTGACTATCCCTTGTTTCCATGATCTGTAATCCTTTTTTCTTTTTTAAGCACTCCTTGACTCCACTGGGAAGCCAAGAGGGCATTCTGGCCCTTTCATGCATACAGGGATGGACCTTTTCTGCACTTTGAGGATTGTGTGTTTGAGGAATGACTGCCTTTCCTGAACTCCCTTCCCCTACAGTCTCTCTTCCCATAGGGTCTCTCACACTAATTTCCTAAGCTCATTGAAATCAGTCTTCCTGAAGTCTAGCACCTCTGCCCTACAAGCTGACTTCCTTGCCCTACAACAGATAATGAATTCTATCATCTCATGTTGAAACTCAAGCCCATGTTACCATGTGGCGTGGACATCTCCGAATTCTTGGTTCATTCTGTACCATGCTGTTTCTGCTGCTCCCACTTTTTTGTCCTAAATTTGTTGTTATGAGGTTTAAAAATATTGAGATCCTTGCAGCAGACTCTTCCTCCATCTGGGGAGGTCTTGGGCAATAGTCAAATTGGCCTAGAGGATGTCCTCAAAACACTTTTTCTGCCCTCCTCTTGAGTATATGCCTTGACTAAGCTGGGGGAATAAAGCTTGCTTCAGGAATCTAGTTGTACATCTGGATAATGTGGCCAGGCCAGCAAAGTTGATATGGGATGATCACTGCCTTGATGTTCATGGTGTTTGCTTGCAAAAGAAGGTTAACATTGGTTCATCTGCCTCCCCACTGGATTCTAAGGAGCTTTCATAGATGGTACTTCCCCAATGACTTGTCTCCTATACATTGTACACATCTCAGTTATGTACAGTAGGTAGGGATCATGACTTCTTGATAAACCATGACCTTGATTTCAGATCTGCTGTCATGTTCTTCAAACACCTGTCTCCACAGGCATTTGATGGCTACACTTGCACATTTGAAGTTATGTTGGATTTCTTAATCATTCTCAACCTCTTGCAAGAGTTGACTTTTGAGTTATGGAAAATACTTAACATCTCCAGAGTCTCAGCATAAGTCTGAATTACTGGAACTGGGGTATGCTTATTAAGAGCTTATGGATGGAAGACCTTTGTCTTCTGAATGTTAAGCGGAGAAAACTAGGATCCCTAGTGATGAAAGTAGCAGGACTGTGAGGCCTAGAAATTCCTACTCATGAACTGGCATGAAGGTGGCAGTTACAGGAACGTAATTTAGCACTTGGACAAGGCAGGAATATGATTTGAAAGCTGTACCTGTGACAGAGCATCCCCCTTTATGATCTTCTCTGTTCACCCCATATGGGGGGGAGCTAGAAAAGGCACCCTACACAGTCTCCCTACTTTTTTTCCTGACTGGATAACTGCATCCAGTGCTGTCATCTTTACTGCCTCAAAATTAATGACAACACCTGGGTAAGAGAGAGGAAGTCGATATTGTGTACCTGGACTTCCAAAAGGATTTTGATTTGGTATCTCATGATATTCTCATGGGAAAATTGGAGGATTGTGGGCTTAAGTGCTCCACAGTTAGGTAGGTAGGAAGCTGGCTGTGGGGTAGGACCCAGAGAGCTCTAATGAACAGATCTGTGTTATCCTGGTGAGAAGAGGCCAGTGGTATCCCTCAGGGGTTGGTGCTTGGTCCAGTTCTTTTCAACGTATTTATCAATGATTTGGATGTGGGAGTAAAGAGCTCAGTTGCCCGGTTTGCGGATGACACCAAGTTATAGGGGAGCATGGTCACACTTGAAAATAGGCTGCAGATACAGGTGGACCTAGACATGGACTCAGCATCATCAACACCCTGTTCCACCAGAAATACAGGTACAAGACCTCATGGAAACACTTGTAATCTAAGCATTGGCACTTGATTGTCTATTTCATCATTTGTGCCCAGGATCTTAAAGATGTGTGTATCACATGAACTATTCTAAAACCTGAAAATTGCTGGATGAATCACCAACTCATCCACACAGATATGTCACTTAAACTGGCTCCCAAATAATGGCTGCAGCAGAAGAAATGCCAAAGGAAAGTCAATGTCGAAGAACTCAACAATCAAATCAAGTGAGACCTCTTTAACCAGCACCTCAGTCAAAAACTGGTGAATTCTAATCAACAACAATGGGAGAATGTTGGCTGACTAGAAATTTGTGGGTCATCAGATGTATCATCTTAATAAGGAATATTGAGAAGAGTGTTGGAACAATGATGCCCCCTAACCTCAAAGGGATCTATTGCTTGGTCCATGACTTCACATTCTTCAGATTTACCTTTGCTTATTTCTCCCTGGCTTATTTTTGGTGATAGAGCTGTGCGTGTGTATCCACAGGTGGCAGATAGTGGAATGACCTTCAGAGAAGGTTAGCTGTGAAAATTAAGGAATTACAGGCTATAAGAAAGTACTTCAAGGTGGATGAACCAACATTAGTTATCAATGGCTCAATGTCTAGTTGTGAGGAGGTATCAAGTGGAGTTCTCCAGGGATATTTCCCAGCTCTGATATTATTAAATATATTCATGAATGATTTGAATGATGAGATTGAGTGCACACAGAAAATTTTTGCAAGACCCCTAGTTGGGTAGATTTACAGACACTCAAAAGGTGAAGGTTAGGATGTAGAGCAACCTGGATAAACTGGAGAAGCAGTTCAAAATCAATCAAATGAAGTTCAATAAGGACAAGTGTAAATCCTTGCAATTGAAACAGAATAATTGCATGCACAAAAAAAACAAGTGAACAATGACTGGCTAGGCTGTGATACTGCAGAAGAGGACCTTGGAGTTATAGTGACCATAAGCTGAATAAGAGGCAACACTGCAATCTTGCTACAAAAAAAGCAAGCAAGCAAGCAAGCAAGACAACAGCACAGTGGGTTTTATTAACAGGACTGTCTTTTGCAAATCAAGAGAAAAGATTTTTCCACTTTATTCAGAACTTGTGAGGCCTCACCTGGACAACTGTGTCTAGTTTTGTGCCCTATTCATTGAGAAAGATGTGGACAGATCAGAAAGAGTCTAGTGGAGAATGAAAAAAATGTTTAGAGGCCTGGGAAACATGATGTATGAGGAAAGGAAGAAAGAAATCTGGACAAGAGATGGCTGAGAAAAGATTTGATTGTAGACTTCTGAAGGGTGACTACAGAAATGATGGAGATAGACTTTTCTTTGTGAATGTACTAGAAGCAGTGGCCTCAAACTACAGTAGAAAATATTTAGGTTACATCTTAGGAAGAACTTTATGACTATGAGGGTGGTTAAACTTTGGGATGGGCTACTGAGAAAGGTAGAATCTCCACCCCTGGAAATTTTCAAAGCAGTTAGATCAGTGGTCTCTAGCCTTTTTATGGGGAAGATCACTTTTCTTGGCACCCCAGGATCTACGCACCCACCTACCTCCTGCCCCGCCCCACTTCCTGCCTTGCCCCTCACCCTCCCTGCCTCCTGGACAAGCTGCCCAGGCTCTGACCCCACTCAGCCAGACCAGCCTGCGAGGCAGAGGGCATGCCTTAGCCTAGTCCAGTGTGTCCTGCTACTCCCCATCATGGAGCCTCTGACAGACTGAGATAGACTGTCAGGGGCTCCATGATTGACCAGATAATCAAGATTGACTGTTTGGTGACCGCTTACACAAACACTTGCCTGGGATGGTTTAGGCAGAGGTGATCCTGCCTGGGGCAGAAGAATGGGCTAGATGACCTCATGATGTCCTTTCCAGCTATCCTTCTCTATGATCCTAACCCCTAACAGGAAAGGAGGTTGAAGTGATAGAGGTTATAATTTAGAGATGCTCCTTTACTTAAACTACTGAGGTTCGGATTTGGGATATCCCTCAGTTAAGCTAGTTATAGAGAGTGAGCCAGACAAAAGGACTTTGGAGGTTTGTTTAATGCCCAGGAATGAAGTACATCACTGTTAGTTCATCTAATTAGTGGACAGCTGTATTTAATAAACCCAGTGATCACTACATGGTGTCAAAAGCAGTAAACGAGAAAGAACTTGAAATAATGTGAGTTCCAAACTGAAACAAAGGTTGGAAACAGAGAGCAAATGGGGTGACGCAGCCACATAGATAGAAGGCTTTGTAAGTGATTTCCTGCAGTGTAACAGTTTACATAAAAGGACAGTTAGACATGGAAGTTTTGCAACCTCCATCTGCCGTTTTGAAGTTAGGCAACAGAGCAGAGAGCTGGAGGGCATTCAGACAAATGTTCGAGTGGTATCTAGCAGTCACAGGGGCAAAGAAGAAAAATGATGGAGTCAAATCCTCCTTTAGCATATTGTGCGGGAGGATGCTCTGGCTATTTATAACACCTTTACCTTCAAATAAGGCCAAATATGCAGTTAAGCATAATACTGTCCAAATTTGAGGAGTACTGCATACCAAAAAAGATACTCTTGAAAGATACTGATTTTTATGTGCAGACAAACAACAAGAGAAATTACAAGAATTGTGCTTTTGACAGAGGCTCTGATTAGAGATAGGGTTATCTGTAGCACTGCAGACACTGCATTAACAAGACAGGCCGCTACATGAGGGAGACTTGTCCCTAGGAAAGACTATGCAAATGTTCAGGGCAACAGAAACTGTGAAGGTCCAGGCTGAAGGGAAGAGGGGTATTCCATACCATAGGCATGAAAGCTTGTGGTCAGAAAAAGTTTCCTTGCAGAGTGTAATTTTTCTACTGGTAAGAAGCCCCCTTACAGGGTGGAATTTTCCATTGGAAGGGGAATACTAAGAGAGAGGGTGCAAAAAGTCCAATGTGTACTAGGTGTGGAAGGCAATATGGCTGCACTGAAAATTTCTGTTTTATCTGTAATAAGAGGAACCATTTTCCCAGGTGCTTCAGATCCCAAACACATATATCTCAAGTGCTTAGTTGATCATACACTGGAAGAGGAGTTTTTCACAGATATGGTTGAATCTGGGAAATACATAAAAGGGACTGGATATTGCCAGTGGAAGTGCAAGGAACAGAGGTTTCATTTAAATTGGACACTGGAGCTCAGCTTAGTATTTTACTGGAGCATGAATATAAAAAATTAAAATGGAGATAAAAAGTGAGTCCAACAAACATCAGAATACCCAGCTATTCAGAAACAAATATACCAGTGAAAGGGAAATGCATTCCTAAACTCCAGTATAAAAATAGGTCATAAAAACTGCCATTCATTGGGACTTCAGACCTTAGCATTTAGGGGCTGGTCCCTTATGCTAGTTAGCCCCTTCTACATGTTTCGGGTATTGAACAATTAGCTGGTTAATTGCACAGTTACTTCGGGTGCCTCTACATGTGCATCCAGGCTACTCCAACACATTGTAATTACAGCGTGTTAGAGCAGGCTCGATTAATCGAATCTGCTGAAGTGTGGTAATTACCATGCTCTAGCAGACTCCAGCATCACATGTAACAGCGTCCCCATGCTGAAAAATGGGGATCTTGTTAGATTAGCTTTAGTTAAAGTGCCCCTGCTGCCATTTTTCAGTGCAGGGGCACTGATACATATGATGTTCTGGGTGCTTTAATTATAGCGGCCCTTGGAGCCACTCTAATTAAAGCACCCCCATTCCCCACCGCCTCCTATAGCATCTGTATAAACGCCTTTTAAGACCAGCTACATGTGCAAAGTAGCTATCACATGATAAAAAGCTTCAACCACCTATAAAGTAAAACCTCAAAAATATTTACCAACTTCATAGCTGGTTGCTATCAAACTTTAATTTGCAAGTGTAGCAGGGTTTCACCTGCAGCTGGGAGCCACATCAGCTGACAGGGCTCCCAGCTGTATGGGTGCACCTTGCCCATGGGAAACCCTGAGACCTGGAGATCCTGACTGTCATAATCCCCAAGGCTCGAGGGTATATTGAAACCCCCAGTCCTAGCTATGCCTCATGTCTGGCGTGGCAGGAGGCATGATTCTGTCAATCATGCACTAGATCCAATCACACCTTTACCTGCACATGCAGAGGGTGTCTTATGGGAAGAGAGAAACAGAAAAAAGAACTGTAGAAGTTATTGCTCCACAATAAAGCTTATAGCTGTTAGTTCTTTTTATTTATGCATGCCTGTATTTATTGAGCACAGTGATCACTACAGGTGTGTATCTGTCTCTGGAGGATGGAAAAGAAAGTCTAATAGATTTGTCATAGCAAACTATAGGGTTTCTGACTTTCCTTTCAGAAAAAAGAAAGTCAACATGTACAATATGAAACATTCTCCAGCCCTCTCTCATTAGCCACCTTATCTTCTCAGCAGGGATCCTTGTTTTTTCTGATTAAAAAAAAATTCCCAATTTTCAGATTTTAAAAAATAACCCCAAACCTGCATTTTTCCATAATTAAAATGAAACTCTACTATTTCTCTTTCTATATATTAGTGGTGTTTCATTTTGATCACATAAAAATGTGCAACTTGGCTTACTTTTTTAAAACTGAAAATAGGGAATTTTTTTTATCAGAGAAAACTGGGATTCCTGCTTATCAGACACTGAATGACTCCACTAAAATCACATATTTTCTGTGACACCTCTCACCGCACATCCAGCTTATACAGAAAAGTGGAATGGTCACCATAATCATTGATGATCCATTTTTTTCAGATCACCCTGTACTCTACAGGTCAGGGTTCCTTCTCATTTGCATGGATGAAAATGGAATTAGTAAAATGAAATGCAGAATAGTGCCATGACACATAATGTCATGACCATAGAAATATGTCTGTATCAGCAACCTATTTGGCATTAAAGAGTTATTAAGTAAAGTGCATAAAAGGTAGGGGCAACAGTTCAAGATTCCATTCCTTCTAGGTCAGGTTCCACTTCCCTCCACTACTTCTTCTTTCTTGCTATCCTTCTGGCCCATGATCCCTTCCCTTTGGGCTGTCTAGTAGGCCAGACTCAAGAGCAGGAGGACATGGAAGGTGTTCACCACTATGTCTGCTTTACAGCTTGGGGGTTA
>NW_017729032.1:80763163-80777870 GCF_001723915.1 Gavialis gangeticus
ATTGCTATCCTTCTGGCCCATGATCCCTTCCCTTTGGGCTGTCTAGTAGGCCAGACTCAAGAGCAGGAGGACATGGAAGGTGTTCACCACTATGTCTGCTTTACAGCTTGGGGGTTAGGACACTCTGTGGCTGCATAAAAGGATGTGGCTGAGGGAGATGTAGAACAGAGGGCTTCCAAGTCCTAGACCAGAATCTTTATGTTTTATCTGCATAGATATCTATCTGCGTAGGTTAGATGCCCTGCTAAGAAACTTATTCTTTATGCAATCATGAGGAAGTGGGATTCCAACTAGAGGTGCACCAATACATTGGTCTGATATTGGATCTGTACGAATAAAGAAAATTGTCTGTATCAGATATTGGACTGATGGGGTGGATAATTTGGCCACTAAATACCTGTGTCACACGTAGCCACAGCACAGCACCGAGCAGAGCCAGCAGTGTGGAGAGCTGCCTTCAGCTGGTAAGTTGGAAGGGGAGGGAAGAGGCATGGGTGCGCAGTTCAACACCCCCCACAGTGAGGCAGGTGCTGCCCAGCCAGGGCAGGGGGGGACAGGGTGCAGGAGGCATGGCTTGTAGGGTGGGAACAGCTCCCACCACTGCTTGAGGGTGGGGGAGGGGGGCAGGGGGACATGTTCCTCGGGATCTGAGTGGCAAGGAGCAGGCTGCAGCTGTGGGGTGGAGCCAGAGCTGGTGCTGCATGGGGCTTTTCTCGCTGGGGGCTGGGCTCAAAGCGGGCTCCAGTGGTGCTGGGAGGAGGCTGCAGCCACCCCAGATTTTGCTTCAGCTTCGCTCCCAGCCCTGCACCACTGCCCACTGCAGCCCCAGCTGAATGCTCCACCTCCACCCAAGCTCAAGGAAAATCCTGGGTTGTGGCAAGCAGCTGCATGGGGCTATGGTGGAGTATATGGAAACAATTCAATTAAATGCACTTTATAAGTAAAATGGTTTGCTTTGTACCTAATTAGCAATTCAAATTGTCCTCATAGAATCCCCAAATATTCTGTTTATACTCATCTTACTACTCAACTTGTCATTCACTTCTGAGTCCTGCATCTTGTCACAAAAGAGGTTCTGAATCTTGTAATAATTTCTCTTTTTGCATGATATTTCTGCCTGGCCTCATATGTTAAATAATGCTAAATTGACAAGCAATGAAGACAGGCTTTTATAAGAATGAGTACTGTTACAAGAATATTGTCAATTTTCTACAGAACTCACCAGGAACTAATATAGATATTCAGAGTTAGAATGAGGAGCTAACAAGAAATCCTCAGACTCAATTGGATTAACCATACAGTGTCCATGGATTCTTATTACCTGAATTAGCTGTTTGCTCTGGTATCCCTACAGGTGTTAACTGCCTTGTTCATCTCAATTGTTCTATTCAATGCTCTTATTACTTTTTTTAGCAGAAGCCCCTTCCCCTGTCCCTTTCCTTTTGTATAAAATCTGTTCTTTCTACCAGCTCATTGCATTGACAAAGTATGATCATTTACTGATTTCATCCACCTAACCATTCATCCCTTAGTGGAGATGTAATTGAGTCACATGAGTGTGAAACCAGTGAATAACTGAGGGGATCTAGGAGAGGAGTAAGGGAGTGTGGCTACACCCTCATTGGCTGCACAGTAATGCGGCCTCTGAGCTTCTGGCTGGAGACACTGCTTTTTATCATTTATGGAACCTAAGGACCATCACTGTTCACCCCACCGCCGCACACTATTCTCATTCATTTCCCCATGCTGAATTTGGGGACAGTAGAAAGGGAGGGAAGGAATGGCAATGGCGCTCATCCTTTGGCTTGGGAGTTGCACAAAAACAGGGGCTCTGATACTCAAAAAGCTTATAGAGCACCTACACACACATATTGAGGCTGCTTCTATGTGCTGTAATTACAGGATCGAGTCTGCTGAAGCATGGTAATTACTGCACTTCAGCAGACTCTAGGATCACATGTATCAGCACCCCCTCACTGAAACATGGCGGTGGTTTAACTAAAGGTCATTCAAGAAGCTTTAGTTAAAACATCCCTGTTACCATTTTTCAGTGCAGGGATGCTGATACATGTGACACTCCGGGGGCTTTAATTGAGCAGCTCTCTGAACTGCTTTAACTAAAGAGCCCCTCACCTCTCAGAGCATGTGTATAAATGACCACAGTGCATAGCCAAAGGTAGGTTGGGCAGTGTTCAGTCACACTACCACAGTCCCCTTGAATCATCCCAAGTGAATATATGAAAATGGTGAACTGTTTGCCAATTCTAAATGTTAATTTCTTGATTTACACACTTAATATATTAACTGTTGGAGATGGAAGGTTGCTAAATTCAACTAGAGGAGTGTTTTATCCTTGGAAGGAATAACAATTAACTTAACAGTAACATCTGAATCTCCATTTGTACTGAAAATTAAAGTTTTCACTACAATGACTTATCCATTTATTCCATCTGAGAAAGACTCCTCTACAAAACCAAACTATAACCAACATAATATTATAAATGATAACAGGAGTATTAGATAGTAAGCACATTTGAAAATTGGGTCACTTCTTTATATATTAAATGAACTCTGAATTTTGCTTGGCACTCAGCAGGCCTCTTTCAGGCATAGAACTGTAAGATATCTGTTTTAAAAAAAAAAAGCTCTGATGTATATTCTGTATTTATGTCACTATGCCACAGATAAACTTTCATAGTTTCATAGTTTCTAGGGTTGGAAGGGACCTGAGCAGATCATCGAGTCCGACCCCCTGCCATGGCAGAAAAGAATGCAAGATTTAAGATAAACTTAAAAAATATATGTGTGTGGGAATAGGAGGCATAAGGGGAAAGGATACCGAGAAAATGCTATATTTTGTTTAAAATGTTTCTAATTATGTCTTTAGGGTATTATATTTCTTGTCTGCACACTTAATATAAATTTCTGTGGGCTTATTGCTGATATTATCCTCCCTATGTCTTCCTTAATGCAATCATACATAAGTTTTGATTATGAATCAAGGCTTTTCATGTACACATTATTACCAGGGATCCTGGTTTTCACTGATACCCCACCACCCCCAATTTTCAGATATAAATCCCCCCCTAGTTGACATCTTTCCATTATTAAACATGAAACTCTACTACACAGACACACACACATTAGGGGTGTGTGAAGTGGGCCCTATTTGATCTGGATTTGGATTTGGCCCAAATCAGGGACAGTGATTTGATTAATTGATTCAGTTCACTGTCTCTGATTCAATTTGGCTGAATCCAAATCTGAAGATTTGATGCTGATTCAGAGAACCATCAATTCAGACATAGTCACAACTTTAAAAGATTTTTCTAAATACCTCGAGGTACCAGAGTGGCTTGTGAATGCTGCAATGCTGGGGTGGATGGAGAATCGCACAGGAGTGTGGGGCCCCCCCTGTGTGCTGGGCGGCGAATCTGGAAGTGGACCAGAAGTACTTTTGATCCCTACCTTACTTAAGGTACCCTACCTTAATCATGGGAAAATGTGGATTTGGGGTTACTTTTTTGCATCCAACTTTTTTTTTATCAGAGAAAACCAGGATCCCTGATTAATACATAGTTGTGACAAAAAAAACCAGTTGCAAGGTGTGAAGCTGAGATGGAAGAAATAATGTTAATTAAACAGACAAACTGCTTTCACTGGAAGTGTGTGTGTCTTTAGCAGTCAAATCTTGCCAGCATCAATAGTCCCCTCAGTTACTGTGCTTGTTCTACTGCATGGCTGAACAGCTAGGTAGGTCATTTGTCTCAGAACATAACAGACAGAATTCAATACTTTTGAAGTGGGGAATCCAAACCCACCAGCCTGTCAGTAATTCATGATATAATTCCATTTTTGCATAATCAGAGAGATTAGCTGCTAGCAATTTGTTTATGTGCAAGAAAACAGCAATGTCTTGGAGTTAGTTTTCCATGTAAACCTATAAATTTTTATGAGGGTTATATGCCCTAATCAGCAGAACATATTGTGAGGGGAAATTAGTATTTTTTAAAAACTTTCCTTTCTAAAAAATTGTGGCTGCTAATTTAGCATTTTATTAAAAGTCATAGTCAAGATTGAATGGGACTCCACCTCTTTGTGCTCTGTAGACAAGGTGAAAGGCTTGTCAAGAAAACCATATTAATGCAGATGGACCACCGAATCAGTTTTACCTCTTTGGTGCTTTAATCATCTCAGCTGGAAAACTGGATAAAAGCAGGACCTGACTGAAAAACCAGATGTTGTGGCTGAACTGAGATAGCGTCTGTAAACAAATCTTCATGAGAAATTATCAGAAATTGTATACAGTGATAAAGCCCAAGACAAATATAAATGAACCTGAGGAAAACTGGTGTGGTATACATTGTCCCTAAAAAGCAAAGTTTGAAAAATAGATTTATTTCTGCAAACTTATAAAAGCTTATGAAAATTGAAAATCTCTGTAGTGAAAATAGCATGGAATTGCCAGTCTTTTAGGGAAAAAAATCGAAATATAACATTCAAAACAAGGGTTACAAACACAATGCATAATCTTTTAACAGTGATTTGCTTGCAGAAATCAATCAAAACTATCAAATAAAGAGCAGATCTAGCATACTCAGTCCAATAGAATTATAACTAACTAACTGAATCCTTCAAAAAGCATCTTTCAAGTCCATTCAAATCCTTAATTTTATCAAAATTACTATTGGATTTCACGTAATATTTTAAACAAATTCTCCCCAACTTTCTTGTACAAGTAAATTCTACTAAAAAGTTACACTTTTCAGGTGGTGATAAAGTTTGAACTTAGATAAGAAGAAACATGTTGCAGAACAAATCTTCAAGAAAGCATCAAAACTCACATGTTTATTGCACCACCTTGTTACTTACCAATGATATAACTACATTAACACAGACTTTTCAAAGAGATATATGACCTTAGTGAAAGGAAACTATTAATTCATGTATCAGGTAACATTTGGTTGTTAATAAAATTAATATATCTCTGGAAACTTACTTCAAAATGTATTAGCCCAGTTTGGACATTATTCAAAAAAGGTATTTTTATTTATTAAGGGCTACTTCAGTTAAAGTAAGGTTATATTCAGAAAAGTATGCAACATTGGCAATTTTCTGCTTAATAGATCTGCTCACTTTGTGTATTCATAGTTATACCTCCTCACTTTAGACAAAGAAGTGTTTACTTTACTGCACTTGTTACCGCTGCAAAGCTGACACATGTTCATTAATGCACTTTTGCTACTGTGCATTCAATTTAGTACTTCTAATGTGAAGTACTTACTAAATGCACATTAGGCTGCCCTAATGTGCACTAGCAAAAGTGCATGCTTCTTCAGTGATGCTTAACATGCAGTAGCCTAATTTTAATGTATATTAGCATATTAGCACAGTTTTCTGTGATAGTCTAATGCACAGTAAAATAAGATACTTTTCATTAAAGTGCATGTGTAGACGTGCCCAATGAGTAATACTTTACAGCCCTAAATTGATATTCAAATTATTGTTGATTGCTGAGGTTCTGGAGGATGACTTCTGCACCAGCAATAGAACTGTTTCTTAAAGTCTGATTACTTATACATTTACAAACCCATCAAAGGTCCACATTTATATGTATAGCCCTTCCTTAGACCAAGTTGGGAACTAGAATGTGACATATAGCTCTAGATGGCTGTTGTTTACTGGAATCTGATGAGGAGATACCCGAGGAAAAAATAGAATAAATCTACTCATGTGAGTGCTTCTACACATGAAATTAACATACTGGAGCTAATTGCCCCCAGATGCCACTTTTACAAGTGTACCATGTTGAGCCAGGTGGAGCAACCACAGCTAGCAGAAGGCTGTGGGAGTCATCCTGCCAGCCCAGGACTGCTGTGACCTGGCTTAATGTGTGGTGGAGGGGCTGGCTGGGGCACAAAGCTACTCCAGTTTGGGGATAGCCAGCAGGCAGCTGCTTCACTGAAGCACCCTCATGCCCCACCCAGCCCTGTCAGCATCTACATTTGTGCTATGGTGGAGTAAATTATACCACCATAGGGTAGTATTTGTATTTACAAAACTAACCTATGGTGGAATTAATTAGTTTCCTAAAGCCTGGTAAGGCCACATGTGTAGATATTGAGACTTTACTGTGGAGCTAATTAAGCAGTAAATGTCTCATGTAGATGCACTCATGTATAAGCTTTTATGCCAGGGAAACTGATTTCACAGTGCATGCAAGCTATTACTGGCTCCCCTGTCACCTAGTGAGCAAGGCATTATACTAGCACCTGCTGTGGTAGCTACCAAAGAAAAAATTGTCTTTTTTCTGCTCTGAAAACTAATGTTATTGATTTCAGTGCACAGAGCCCAAGTTAATTACACTGGAGTTAAGAGACAGTGCTAGTCCTGATCTGCTGTCCTAGTCTGAAGTCAAGCAGAAGATACAGCAACATAGTAACTTAGGTTGGAAGCAGGCTTGGCCTGATGTTTCGTTTGTGCCAACTTAATTTTTTTATTGTGGCACAAGTACTGAGCAAATAGATGTCAATAACCTTTGTCTCACCACATGAAAGGGAAACCGGTGGGGTGACAAAAGGTGGTAATTGACTCTACTGCTTTATGGCATTCTGCCTGCGCTGCTTGCACTCTCTTGCCAACCTAGGCAGGTGCTCTTGGGGCTTGAGTGGCCCTTAAGGCCCTGGAGCACCTGCCTGTTTTTCCTTCACGAAAGAGGCAGTCTGGGGAATCTCAGAGTGCCTCTCTGTAAGCAGGGAAGCAGGGTTCCCCACTCAGACAGAACAATTCCTCTGCGATCATGAGCAAGTGGGTCTGGCTGCATGAAGAAACCCCCTGCTTTCCCTGCTCAGTCAGACCTATGCCCTGGTATGTCTGAGCAAGGAAAAGCCCTTCCCTGCTCAACAAGACCCACTTCTCCACAATTTTGGGGAAAGTGAGGAGATCACATAAACCCTGTTCCTGCACTGCCAAGAGTGGTACAAGGGACAATGTGTGTTTTGCCCAATGATGTGAATCAGCTATCCCAGGACACATCAAGATACAGCTGATCCACTTTTTTGGTGATGTGTATGCTTAGTCTTAGAGACCGATCCCTGTCCTGCATTCTGCCTGAAGTAAAGATATCATCAACTGTAAGCTCAAGTCAACTGTAGCTCAATTATTCCCATAGAAATCTCATTATAGACAACAATGCCTGGGATAGAAAGACTCTTTATGATTTTCAGCAGTCTGAGATGCTGACAGAAAAAAAAAATTGTAAATATTCACTGTGGAAATCAAAGGTAGTTTTTGTATGTCATTTGAATAGTTCCTCCTTAGAAGAGAACTGTCAGTTAATTCTTGCCTTTTGGTTTCATACATACACCATTGGCTTGACTTGCCTTATCAACATATAGGTAATGACAGAGTCCCTTGCTAGTCAAAAAATTCTTTCTTGCCTGGGCCAATAGTCTACACAATGTTGAGTATATACTAGGGATCAAGGGTGTCTAGCACACTGAAGGATGAAACCTAAACCTATCCGTTCAAAGCTCTGATGCTGTGCTTCACAAATCTTAATGGGCCCTTGTACACATACTCAGTATTTAGTTGCTAAAAATGTTCCTGGTTTAATTTTTATTTCTTAGTTTAAGATGGCTAAGTAAGTAACGTGGATGTGATTTATCATGTAAGGGCTTATTATGCTATAACCAGTAAAAAGTGCTAGAGGGCATGTCAGATCAATTTTACCCTCATGCCCTTTCAGTCCTACCTTACTGCCAGCAAGTGCTTTAGGACAAGAAATGCCCAGCCGCAGCACTTCTGCCACTCTCTTTTACTGGGTGCAAGTTGCATGGGGTGCTCAGGGGGCTGAGGCACAAAATATTTCTGTGCAAAGCTAACCCCCAATCACGGGGCACTTGGGCACTTTTTTTTTGGCACCAAACCTTTCCGTGCAAAGCCCTGCAGGGCTCCCCAAGTGTACACAAGCATCTCCCAAGGCTGAGTGAAGGGGGGAGCACCCTTTGGGCAGCACACTATTTCCACAGGGCACTGGGTGCGGGGTACCCTTTGGGTTACCCCCAAGTGTGCTCAAAGCATTGCCTCTCCCTGGCTTCAGGGTCCCAAAGGGCATCACCCCCTGCCCTAGCCCGGTTCCCCTCCCTTTCCCTGTATGCAAGTTGCATGGGGTGCTTGGGCATTTTTTATTGGCCCCAAAACTTTCCATGCAAAGCCCTCCATGTTTTGAAAATTTTTGCACACTGACCAGGCTGGCGCCAGACTGTCTGGATTTTTTTTTACACCAGAACAAGAAAGGTGTGGGAGAGGTGGGTTGTCTAGCCCCTTGAGTGCCTATAAATTCATGGAGCAGTGACTGACTGGGTTGCATATGCTGGGGTGCATCCACTTTTGAGGTGGATGAGAGAAGGCAACACACCATAGGCACAAGGACCTGCTCTGCAGGATGCTTGCTCCTCGGTGACACAGCACCTTTTCCATAAGACTGCAGCCTGCTGCTTGCTCCTCATGTCAGGTGCAGTATTGCCTTTCAGCGCAGGAGGAGGCAGCTTTTTGGGACACTTGAAAGAGGACATCCTGAACTGTTCCACAAGCAAATGGGACATTTATGCATAGGTAAGTGAGAACAAACACTTGGCTGTGCCCTTTGGGAGGGCAGCTTGCTTTGTTTACTTTATCGTTCATGGAAATGGGATTTAATTGCCATGAATGAAGTTGTTAGGTATCCAACAGCATCCTGTAATAGCAGGGCAATTTTCAGGGTGTTGGGGAGAAAACTCCTCACTCCCCTTCCTTGCTCCTTAACTGCCTTTCTCCATCTCCCCCTGCCCCCCCCCCCCCCCTTCCTTTCTCCTTAACCGCCTTTCTCCACCTCCCCCCGCCCCCCCCCCCCCCCTTCCTTTCTCCTTAACCGCCTTTCTCCACCTCCCCCCGCCCCCCCCCCCCCCCTTCCTTTCTCCTTAACCGCCTTTCTCCACCTCCCCCCGCCCCCCCCCCCCCCCCCCCCCCCCCCCCCCCCCCCCCCCCCCCCATTTCAGGGCTGGAATGACTGGATAATGGTTTTATAATACAAATTCTTATGTTCTTAGCTTCTCCCTCCCTCCTATTTCTAGTTCCTGAATGCTATAGTTTCATAGTTGCATAGTTAGTACAGTTGGAAGGGACCTGAGCAGATCATCAAGTCCGACCCCCTGCCATGGCAGGAAAGAGTACTGGGGTCAAACAACTCCAGCAAGGTGATTGTCTAGCCTTGTCTTAAAGACCCCCAAGGTAGGAGCCAGCACCACTATGCTTTATATTATGCTACCACCATCAGGCACAGCAGACAGAAGAGAAGAACACAAGCCTAGGAAGGTTGCCTGACGCCACTTCTGTCTCCAGAAAAAAGGATGGTAATGTCACTGCCATGTGGACATTCAATACTCTTAATATCCTTTTAGACTCTAAAAAAAGCCTATGGGAATTCACCATTAGCCTCTCTCTGCCTTGCTGTAGACAAGTCCCTGTATTGTGTGAATACATGAGCAACTAAGCTTGCATTTTAAATAATCCCTTCATAATTTAAAAAAATTATTTTTCTATTTCATATATGAATATGCCAGTATTTACCCATTAATATCTTTTTTGTCTCTTTTTTGCCCTGCTTCCAGCCTTTCCTCCTTCCTCCTGCTCCTCATGCTGATACTATGTGCCCCGGTCTGCAGTGCAGTGTGCAAGATTTAAACATGCTAAAAACTTGCAAATGGTCAAGCTATTTCAAGCAGCTAATTACTGAAACGTTTCATTATCTCATTTCAAAGATCATGAATGTAATGTTCCTTTTTCTTTGTTTGTCTTTTCATGTAGCCCAGCTAATTATCCTAAGTAATGATGCTTTTCCCATGGCTGGGGTCTCCCTCTCAGCACTCCTGGTTGGTGCTGGCTGATGTGTCCTCTCTTCTTACTGCTGCTATAGTGCAGTTTTTGCAACAACTTGGAACACAACTTGTACAGCCCCTCCAAGCCTCCTAACCACTTGACTACCAGGTATTTATTTATTCTAACACACACACACGCACGCACACACACTATTATCATTGTTTTAAAAAGGTCCCCTGCCCAGATTGTCTGTCTAGGTCCATGCCTGACTTGGCTCTATATTCTACCAGCAAGGTCAATTTGTGGGCTACATGTGCTACTTCCCTCCCTCTTGCCTATGCTTCACCACTTGTAGACCCACAGCATCCCAGCTTGTGCACTCTCTCTCTCTCTCTATTTACAATAGCAACAGTGTTGAACTGAAAATAATATTCTTTCCACTCAGCTTTTTCTTACTGGAACTGGTGCATGGTTATCACATCAATAGGTACTGTTGCATACTATTGCATATGAGTTCCTTTTCTATATATCTTTCTCTGGATGGAATGAATGCCCAACAAGTTTGGCTGCTTTCCCTCTATGCACTCTATGCAAATTAGATTGTAGGATATAGATAATTCAGCTGTTGAACTAAAGCTTGGAAGTGACATTTCTTAAAATAATTTATCCTCCACAAATCTCTGTAATGTGTATTTTATTGGGATTGTCTCTGCCATTTTGCAAATATGTCACATGTATAGCTCAGTGTCTAGCTATTGATGTTGGTGAACATGTTGTATACTCTAGGGAATCCATTACTTATATCATGTTGTAGTGAGGAAAGCTCTAGCTAGCTGGAGTATTAGAATTAGTTAGCTGGGTAGTTTGTGTTGGTTACTCATTAATTAGCCCTATTTACACTTTTCAGGGAATCTTTCTTACTATAGGTATCTTGTGAAAACAACAACAAAGATATTACTAAACCTTCGTTGACATAACTGCATTCTTTGTTTGTACTTCATAGAATACTTGGATTCCTTTAACCTACTTCAGTATCATCACATAATATTTATTAGACATGGTATCTAAATTATACCTCTGATATACATTAAAATAGGAATGTTGTGAGCAACTCAGCTATGTTTTTAGATGCACTTGTAATAATTGCTTTTGAACAGAGATTATAGGTCTCAGTGGGTAGTTCTTTTAATGTATTTTTGGCCAGCAGTAGAGACTCTGAATAAGACACTTGAGTCACTGCTTATATGCAGCCCTAAAGGTACTTTGATAGGGCTCGAATGTTATGAACAGATGGTGTAATTTGCTTACTGCTGCTTTTAAGGATTGTCTTCTTAATTCAGAGGTGTTCTAGTGATTTCTTGTGCTAATCCTATTTGTCCATTATGACTCTTTCAGTTTCTTTTTTAATTCTCCTATGACTTATCCTTCACTTTTATTGTGTGATAACTATTTCTGGGGATTACTACCCTAACAAGCCAAAGGCATACATGACATACATGGCCCCTGATTGTTGTAATAAAGAAAAAAGAAAAAAAACCCACCTTTTTTATGTTTCTGAAATGATTTACAAGGAAATTGCTACTATGCCATTACAAAAATACATCACTAATGTTGGCTTGTGCCAAATTGTTACAATGTCTTCCCAGAGCCTTTGTCAAACTTGTCAGTTTGCATAATACCCTGGATACAACCAATCATAAGGATTATTTTTACATTTTTATTCCAAAATCTATTTTCTCATAAAGAATGGATTTTTGCTTGGCAAAGTTGTCACAGTGACAGCTCTCTTTATTTGCTGCACAGTTGTAACGTGGACAGCAATCGTACTCTTTCATACCACTCTGCAAACGCACCTCAACACTAATTGGAAAGAACTAATATAAATGTGAAAGGTAGCTGTATCACTAAGCCCATTCAGTTTTGGAGCTCTGCTTTTGAAAACATAAAGGCTGGATCTAGACGTGCAGGCACAAACTGCATGAGTTGCACCTTAATCAGTGTGTGGTGCTGCTAATTATCAGTGCCAGGAAAAAATCTGCTACCGGGATTTCACAGTAGCAAAAAAAAGCCTGGGAAAAAATGGCCAAAATGGTGGGTGTGGGGACAAATGCAGGGACAGGGGAGCAGTCTGCCATGGGCTGTCTAATCTCCAGTCTCTGCACATTGTGAAGCCCCCGTGCTGAGGCACAGAGTGCCTCAAGACTAGGAAGCAGGTAGCTCTGAGCTGGTTTCTCCCCTGTCTCCTTGTACCTCAGCATAGGGGCTCTACTGCAGATCCTCTGCACTGAGGCATATGGAGCCCCCCGCACTAAGGCACACTGATCCCCAGCCAGCCACAGAGCATGCCACTCCCAGGCTGGCCAGGGAATAGGGTGCCTCAGGCCAGGCCATGGCTAGGCCCTTGCAGCAGACACAGGGCATGGCTAGATTCTTGCAGCAGACTTTTCCTCCATTTGGGGCAATCCTGGGCGATAGTCTCCCATGAGTTGATTATGATGTTGCATTTTTCAAGTAGGCCTTGAGGACATCCTTGAAGGGCTTTCTCTGCCCTTCTCTTGAGCATACACCTTGACTGAATTGGCAGAATAAAACTTGCTTCAAGAGTCTGGAATCAGATATCTGGGTGATATGGCTGGCCTAGCCAAGTTAATGTTGCATGATCATCACCTCAGTGTTTGCTGGTAAGAGAACGCTTGGTGTGTCTCTCTTCCTTTTTTGCAGAAGGATCCTCCACAAGCAGCTTTGATGGCACTTCTCTAACAACTTGAAATGTCTCCTGTGTGTTGTCCCCATTTCAGTTCCATACAGTAAGGTAGGGATCATGCCTGCAATACCTTGGTTTCAAATCTGATGTGATCTGTAAACACCTGTTTCCTCAAGCATCCAAAGGCTGCACTTGCATATTTGAGGCAGTGTTGGACTTCTTCAACAGTGTCAGCTTTCTGCGAGAGATGGCTTCTGAGGTGCACGGAATACTTAATGTTCTCCAGAGTCTCATTGTAAGCATGAATTTCCAGAGCTAGGGACAGCTCATTAAAGACCTTAGTCTTCTACATGTTAAGCATCGGTCCCATATTTTTGTATGCCTTGGTGAAGTCATCAACAAGTGCCTGAAGATCTGCTTCTGAGTGAGCACACACTACAGTATCATCAGTGTACTGGAGCTTGATGATTGAGCTTGGGGTGGTCTTGGTTTTGGCTTGTAGTCATCTGAGATTAAGCAGCTTACCTTCGATTTGGTAGTTTAGTTTTACTCTGACTGGAGGCTTGTTGGTGGTGACATGTAGCATAGTACTAAGAAATATCAAGAAGAGTGTTGAAGTGATGTTGCAGCCTTGCTTAACTCCAGTCTTCACTTCAAAGGGATCTGTGATCGATCTATTACTGAGAACCACTGCTTTCATACTGCCATGGGGCAGGTGAAGAATGGTGATGAACTTTGTTGGGCAGCTGTACCTCAGAAGGATCCTCCACAGTGCTTCTTGGTTAACAGACTCAAAGGCTTTCAAAAGCTCAAAAAACACCTCATAGAGAGTTTTATGTTGTTTCTGGAATTTTTCCTGCAGCTTGTAAGAAGTGACAATCATGTCAGTTGTGCAGCTTGATTCCCTAAACTCATACTGAGATCAAGGGAGGAGCTCTTGAGCAAGTGGAAGGAGACGGTTCAAGAGAGTTCTTGCAGTGACCTTTCCTGTTGTAGACAGCAAGGGAATCCCTCTGTAATTTCTGGAGTCAGACATGTCTCCTTTCTTGAAGATTATTACTATTGTGACATTCCTGAGGTCATCTGGGATTTCCTCATCATTCCAGATCCTTCAGATGAGGGCATAGAGCTGGGCTGAAAGTTTCTTTCCACACTGCCTGAAGATTTTGGCAGGAATTCCATGTACTGCAGATTCCTGGTCATTCTTCATCCCCTCGATAGCTTTCCTCACCTCATCAAAGGCTGGAGGGGTTCTGAGATAATCTCTGATTGGGTGTTGCAGGATGGAATTGAGAATACTCTTGTCAACAACAGAGCCTCAATTGAGAAGGTCTTCAAAATGCTCCTTTTAGAGAGTGTCAATGGCTCCCCTTTCCTGGATCAGGTCTCCTCCATCCTTAGGCCTCAAGGTAGTTGGTTCCTGAGTGCTTGGACTGTAGATGGATTTGGTGACACTAAACAAGACGTGCATATCATAGATTTCAGCAGGATTTTAAAACTCCTTTGCTTTGTTTTCCCACCATCTGTCCTTCATATTGCAGGACCTCCTTTGGAACTCTGCCTTCATTTGTTGGTAATTCAATTTCTTTTGCTTGGTATCATTCTGCCAAGGACAAAACGTGTTGCAGTTGATCAACTCTTAAATTACCTGATCATTCTCATCAAACCAGTCTTGGTGTTTCCTGGTAGAGAATCCAAGTGTCTCTTTGCAGGCACTGATGATGGTGGACTTGAAGGAACCCCAGGCACTGACAACATTCTCATAATGTTGTTGATTGGAAGTCACCAGTTTCTTCTACCAGTTGAGGCACTGGTAGAAGAAGTCTCACTTCATTGGGTACCTGAATTCTTCTATGCTGACCTTCCATTGGCATTGCTTCTGCTGTGGCCATTATTTAGGAGCCAGTTTGAATGACATAACTGAGTGGATGATTTGGTGATTGGTCCAGCAACCATCAGCTCCTAGCATAGCTCAAATTATGTGGACATTTTTGTGATCCCAGGTGTTAGGGTGACAGCATTTGGATCTTGGGGAGCACTGGATTTGCAGCTGAATCAAGGCTTTAATCTGTGTTTCATCAGGGTTGCTGACCAGAATGAGATATTAAAAGTAACCTTGCAAATGCTTAGGCAAGCAGTTTCTTA
>NW_017729032.1:80782870-80783603 GCF_001723915.1 Gavialis gangeticus
ATCTGTGTTTCATCAGGGTTGCTGACCAGAATGAGATATTAAAAGTAACCTTGCAAATGCTTAGGCAAGCAGTTTCTTAACAATGTCGTAGTGCTGTAAGTTTACTGTGTAAGGAGAACAAGATGCAGCCCACCAATTATTGTCAGGAGATAAAGCTGAAGCAAGATCTTGGTGATGGTGCTGAAATCAGCAAGAAACCAGAAAGAACCAACAAGTGACTGGAGGAAGCAAAGGTCAGTCTTGAGCATGCGCTCTTAGCACAGGGGCATGTAAATGAATGAAATGCATAGGCAGTTCCATGTTAATGAAGTAAACAATAAACAGAGGTAAAGCTTGAGATAGGAGGAGATATGGGTGGAACAAAGGAGGGGCAAGGGTGGAGTAAATGTTAATGAGCATGAACCAAGGTACATAAAATGTGAAAGAACTAATGTTCAGTGCTGTTCTCCTGGTTTCATGTGCTGTGTGTCTATGAGGGAGCTTGCCCAAAGCTGTCTTCATCCTGAATAAAAGCTGTTGTGAGCAATGTGTGTTGGTGTTTGCTCCCTGCTTGTTCTGGCCAATGAGTAACAGGATCCACAAGCAATTGGATCGTTGTCTCCCTAGTCATTGGGCGCCGCATGGAGTTGGGGTGTAACACCAAGTATGAACAATAACAAACTCATAGAATCATAGAAGTAGGGTCAGAAGGGAGCTTGTGGATCTTCAAGTCCGACCCCCTGCCTGGGCAGGA
>NW_017729032.1:80783614-80793149 GCF_001723915.1 Gavialis gangeticus
CATCCTGTTTTTGTTAGCCCACCCCTGTAACCTATCCAGTCAATCGAGTGCCAATGCTTAGATCATAATCTAATGCCTTGATTTCTGGTGTTCTGGTGTTGTCAGAATGCTATTTTTCTTGTGGAACAGGGTGTTGGTGTTGGTGAGTCCATTTTCTGTGGATTTAGTAAAGAAGGATGCTATTAGAGTTAACCTTTCCCACTCCTTCCTTGCCAATTGCTCCATTCCAGAGGTTTGAGTCCCTTTCAACTCTTCCACTGAAATCAACAAGCAGAATAAACCTGTCTCCCTCTGGAACATCACAAAGGATGTCATCAGTGTTGGCATATAATTCCTCCTTATTTTCATTGATGGGGCCAAAAGTCAGGGTGTACATGCTGATGACAATTTCAAGGACAAAATTAACAGGTACTTTCATTCTCTGCAGGGTCAGGAACCTAGAGGAGAAGCCACCCAGGAGGGACCCACCGAAGACGTATGGTAGATGGTCACCTTCAGAGCCAGGGCTATTTGTGCTACCTCGGTGGCAGCTTTCCAGGTACAGCTGGGGAATAGGTACAAGGCCCTGGCAGCCATGGAGGAGGAGGTAGGAGAGGATGCCTCCAAAGGAACCGAAGCCACTCCAAGCATAGCACAGGCCAAGAGCTACTAGAACACCAAGAGGAAGAGACACTGGGTACTCTTCATTGGTGACTACATCCTGAGAGGAACAGAGGGGCCCATCTGTCACCCTGACCCCATGACACATGAGGTTGTTGCCTGCCTGGAGCATGGATTCAGGATGTTATGGAGATGATCCCAGATCTCATCCAACCCTCTGATCATTACCCCATGGTCCTTGTCCAACCCTCTGATCATTACCCCATGGTACTCATCCATGTGGGAATGAATGACCCAGACCATGTCATGAGTGACTACAAGGCTCTAGGGGCAAGGCTCAAGGAGACAGGGGCACAGGTGCTTTTTTCTTTTATACTTCCAGTGAGTAGACATGGACAGCTCCATGTGACATGCATTGGTGAGGTCAACCGGTGGCTTCAGAAGTGGTGTTACCAAGTGGGCCATGGGTTCTTGGACCATGACCTGCATTTCCGCACAGAGGAAATGTTTGGGTGGGACAAGCTTCATCTCTCTCCAAAAGGTAAGTGCATTTTTTTCTTCCAGGCTGGCTGATCGTGTACAATGAGCTTTAAACTAGGTTTGCTGGGGGACAGGGATGCAGGGGAACACAAAGACACTTCACCATCAAGCCAAGTGACATGCACAGGTAGTACCCAGGTAAGTGACAGGGGTCAGGGCAGACTTAGGAACAACGGAGTGGCACGGACACCTACAGGAGGCCTCAAATGCCTCTACACAAATGCTCAAAGCTTGGGGAATAAGCAGGAGGAATTCTCCCACTCTCCTGCTAGCTAGCAAAAACCCAGACCTAGTGGGGCTCATGGAAACCTGGTGGGATTCTACCCATGACTGGGCAGTGGAGATCCAGGGATACAGGCTTTACAGGTGGAACAGAGGAGGAAAAAGAGGAGCGGGTCTAGCACTATAAATCAAGGAGCAATACATGTCTTCAATGATCAAGATGGGGTTGGAGGAAGGGCAAAATGAGGTGCTCTGGGTAAGAATGCAAGGGGGGCATGGGGAAATGGACTTGATAGTGCGTGTCTACTACAGACGACCTCACCAGGGGGATGAGCTGGACCTGGAACTCTGAGGTCAGCTCAAGGAGGTTGTAAAGTCAAGGGATATGGTTGTTATGGGTGACCTAAACTACCCAGACATCTGCCGGGAGGAGCAGTCAGCCAGGTCCGACTGCTCACGCAGGCTCCTAGCTAGGATATAGGACCTCCACCTAATCCAGGAGGTGCACAGTCCCACCAAGGGAAATGCCTTGCTGGACTTGGTCCTTGCCACAGGCCATGACCTGGTGAGGGGTCTGTGGGTACTCCACCACCTGGGTGACAGTGATTATTGCCTGCTGGAATTTACTATCCAGCACAGGGTGGTGAAAGCAAGCATCAAGGCAGAGGTCCTTGACTTCAGGAGGGCCGACTTCTGTAAGCTAAGAAGGTTAGTAGGAGAGGCATTGGGGTGTCAGAGCTTCAACAAGATGGGAGTCCAAGACGGGTGATTGTTCCTCAAGGAGATGATCCTCTGAGCTCAAAGGGAGTCAGTCCCATTGTGCACCAAGGCGGGCAGGAGTGCTAAGAAGCCCCCATGGCTCAGCAAAAGCATCTGGGGATGCCTGAAGGCAAAAAAGGAGACATACAAACAGTGAAAGCAAGGGGTTATCACTAAGGAGGAGTACACCTCCATTGCTCAGGACTGCAGGGAGGTTGTTAGGAAGTCCAAGGCTGAGATGGATCTAGGGCTAGTGAACAGAATTAAGGATAATAAAAAGTCCTTTTTCAAATATATAGGAAGTAAGAAAAAGGCACTGGGTAACATGGGCCCCCTACAGGATGGGCTTGGCAATCTGGTGATTATAGCAAATGAAAAAGCTGACCTCTTTAATTAATTCTTTGCCTCCATATTCCTGAACAGGGACTGGGTCATTTCCCCCAGTAGAATTCTGGATGGACCCAGAGGAGGCACCATCATGCTTAGGGTCAGAGATGACCTAGTTAGGGAACTTTTGGAGAGGATGGATGTGTTTAAATCAGTAGGTCCAGATGCTCTTCATCCGAGGGTGCTGAGGGAACTGGCAGGCGTCAAGCGGGGCCCCTGGCATGGCTCTATGAGTGCTTGTGAGGCACTGGACAGGTACCAGAGGATTAGAAAAGGGCCAATGTGGTCCTCATTTACAAGAAGGGGAGACAGGAGGACCCCAGCAATTATAGGCCAGTCAGTCTTATCTCAGTCCTTGGGAAGACCTTTGAGAAAATTATCAAGGAGCACATCTGCAAGGGCCCAGCAGGGGAGGTAATGTTCAGGAGCAACCAACATGGGTTCATTGAGGGCAGGTGCTGCCTGACTAACCTGGTTTTTTTTATGATCAGGTCACAAAGTCCCTGAACGAGGATGTTGGGGTGGATGTCACCTTCCTGGGCTTTAAGAAGGCATTAGACATGGTTTCCCACCACATTCTCTCAAAAAAGTGGTGACTGTGGCACTGATGCTTGCACAGTCAGACGGGTGGCAAACTGGCTAGATGGTCACACCCAGAGTGTGGTTGTGGATGGGTCATTTTCAACCTGGAGGGATGTGTCCAGTGCAGTCCCCCAGGGCTTGGTCCTGGGGCCTGTACTGTTCAACATATTTATCAGCAATCTGGATGTGGGTGTGGTACGCATGCTGGCCAGATTCACTGATGACACCAAGTTGTGGGATGATGTGGGCACGCTGGAGGGGAGGGAGAGAATACAGCTAGATCTAAACAGGTTACAGAGGTAGGTGGATGAGAATAGGATGGAATTCAATGCAGACAAGTGCAAGGTACTAAATCTAGGGAGAAGGAACCAGCATCACACCTATAAACTGGGAAACACCCTTCTTGTCAACACAGTGGCAGAAAGGGATCTTGGAGTCTTTGTTGACTCCAGGATGAAAATGAGCCACCAATGCGAGCAAGTGGTCAGTAAGGCTAACTGCACCTTGTCGTGCATCTACAGATGCATCACAAGTAGGTCCAGGGAGGTGATCCTTCCCCTGTATGTGGCATTGGTCAGGCCACAGTTGGAGTACTGTGTCCAGTTCTGTGTGCCACACTTCAAGAGGGATGTGGCTAGCATTGAGAGGGTCCAGAGGAGGGCCACTCGCATTGTCAAGGGGCAGAGGGGCAGGCGCAATGAGGAGAGGCTAAAGGTCCTGAACCTGTTAAGCCTCCACAAGAGAAGGCTGAGAGAGGATCTGGTGGCTGTTTACAAACTCACCAGGGAGGGCCAGGGAGAACTGGGGGAGGCTCTGTTCCCCTGGGCACCACCTGGGGTTACTAGGAATAAAGACCACAAATTTTTAGGGAGAAGGTTCAGGCTAGACATCAGGAGGCATTACTTTACAATTAGGGCTACCAGGCTCTGGAACGGGCTCCCAAGTGAGGTAGTACTCTCTCCTACCTTAGGGGTCTTCAAGAGTAGTCTGGACAGATATTTGGCTGGGGTGATATGACCATGGCACCTATTCATGCCTGGGGCGGGGGGGCGGACCTGATGATCTGTTTAGGTCCCTTCCGACCCTAAGCACTATGAAACTATGTATCTACGACAGTGGCATATTGGCTCCCTGCTGATTTGAGATGGAGCATCATGAGGTACTTCTTAATTCTGATAGGGAACTCATTAAGTTGGTTTATCAGTTCACTGTTAAGAGCAAAGACAACTCCATGGAGTTGGTGTTTTCCTTCCTATTTACTCTCAGAAGATGGTGTAGCTACCTCCTTGTTCTCTGAGCTGCCCATCTCTTGATCACCAGGTCTCACTCAGTGCAACAATGTGAGTGTTGTGTCGATTGAGTTCTTGCACTAGAACTGCAGTGTGGTTCTCTGGGCATTCACTATTAAGATTGTCTATGATGTTCTGGGTCCCAAAATTGATTGTGTGTCTTCACTGATTTCAACACAGTAAAGGTGATCCCTTCCAGCCCTTCTTCTCTATGACTATGAGACCTCATCCCCTTGCTATACATTGTTTTCCAAGTGTCTCTGTGTATGTGTGTGTATGTTCTCCATCTAACCCACTGAAGCTTTGTCACTTTTAAGAGTGGGGATGGGAAGAAAGAGAATTCAAGAGCTTTTGGACCAGAAAGAAAAAACACAGGAAGAAGCATAATTCTTTAGCCCACTGATAACTGCATTCAGTAGAAGGAAAGTATCTCTGATCCAAGGATTATTTCTGCATTTTTATATAAACTCTCATTGACTAAAATGCACAGAGTCCTCTGAGAAGGGACTGGAACTCAAGTGTCCCTTGTCCCAAGCTCAAATGACTGGACAACAAAGGTATACTCCCTTACATTGTTTCTTTCTACCTTTCTGTTGAAGCTGTATCACTTTCCACAGAAACAATCTTGAATTGTTTCTATAGAAAGTGATACAGCTTCAGCACAACAGGTGGGGTGCACCTCTTCACAGGATGATCTATGTACCTGCCAGAGGGGTTTTAACCCCTTAAAGCTCAGGAAAACATTGAATTCATGTCTTACATCCAGGATTAGTGCTCTAATCACTGATACAAAAGAGGCATGTCTACACAAAGTAGTAACTGTGCAGTATCTAAAAGTGCTGTGTAGTAACTCTAGTTACCTCAAGTGTATTTAGCACTTGACCATACAAGTACTAAATATTGTAACCACTGTGACAGTCCTATCAGAAGTGATGTCTTAAAAGAAAGAAATAACTGGATTTGATATTTTAAAGGAACGGCTTCTCTGCTTATCTCCATGAAAGTATTTTAGGTTGCGTATTGCAGTCTGATGTAGCTGCCTCCTTGCAGTCCTGAGTTAGCTACTTAAGCCCCAGTCCTGGGCAAGACTAGCGCACATCTGTAGAAGGGGGAAGTTCTGGCTCTGGTCCCTGCTTCTACAGCTTAAAGCACTTTATGTTTGGATAAAACACATAAAAAGAACAGGAGCCAAAACCCAGGACTTGCCTTAGATGCAAAGATGCAATCCCTCACTCAGATGCAAAGACTCTTGCGCACATTATCACAGCTCAATGGGAATAGACCATACTACCACTAATAATAGTTTAGGGCCGCTTAGAGGGACATAAGGGTTTAAGAACCTGCTTCTTAGATTTACTGTAACCACTAAACCCATACATAAAATGTAGTGGGGAGGTACCACCTACTGATTATAATAAAGGAATATTTGTTATTCTGTTTTTTAAAAGAATGGTTGGAGACACCTTTTCTTGGTGAGGATCCTGAAAGAATGAGAGCAGACAAGCTCCAGAGATCAGTGAGATCCCCGTTTGTACTCTCATGCATTGCAGGTGCCCAACTGAGATACATGGATTCTATTAGAGGGGCCTGGTGCCTAAATGTAAGGCATCAATTTTAAGTGATCAAATCTCTAAATGGATCTAACTTACAGATCCTTGGTCTGTCCATGAAGTCTATTTATTTTTATAGCCACCATTTACTAAATTTCCTTTTTGACCTCACCAGATTTTACAAACAAAGGAGTACCAGTATTACTCAACCTGGTAGACTACAACAAATGGCCCAGCTTCATCTAAAATTATTCAACAGGCTGATGGGTAGGGCATTAACTTAGAAAGCTGAAGACCAGGGTTTAAATCTTCTTAGGCTGAGTAAGATCTAAATGCAATGTTTCCCATTTCCTAGACAAGTGCTGTAACTACTAGAAAGTTGAGTAAATATTCAGGAAGGGAAGGAATCTGAATTGCCTGTCTTCAAAAACTGGTATAGGTAGTGTGTATAGCAAGTGAATAGAGAAGTCTAATGGAATACTTGAGCCATGTGGATAACCTTTTGACTAATGGGATACACTCTTGTACTCTAGTGTTTCTCCTTGGCTACTTCTAAGCATCTTCAGGTTACTGCCAAGCATCTCCACCTTTTGGAGGTACTCAACATTCTTCATTCCCTGTACAGAACACCTAACCCTAGATTGCTCTTAGGTATTTCTAAAGTATCTGGGAATCCAGATGCCTAACTGGGTCATTTTTAATCTTTCCCCTGGGGTAGATGGTCAAATTTTAGGCAGGTCAGTGCCTACATGATGGAACCTACTGAGGGAATTTCAGTTTTCCCCACAAAGACTACCAGTATCTACATATTTAAGATATTTACATGGCCAACATTGTACTACCTGAGCAATTTGCAAAAAAAAAAAAAAGCTTCTTCTCTCACCCTTCCTGTAAGATAGGGAATGACTATTATTATTACTTTACAGATGGTGAACAGATGCATGAAGAGATTAAACATCTTGCATAAGGTTACACAGAGAATCATCAGCAAAGCAGGGATTTAAAGTCATATTACCTAAGTCCCAGGCAAAACCCCTCATCACTGAAATAGCCTTCCTCCCATTTGCCCAATTTGAACTGATTCAGTGATATAAATCCACTCAAAGCTGGCTTTACTGGCCATTTAAATCAGATTGATAGCAGCTTTGCATCACAGAGCAGCACAGAGCTACTGGTTTGTGCTGGTGATTCTGGCACATTACCTCTAAATTTGCCTCTGAGAAGATAAGGGAATCTACAAGTAAATACTGAAGTCAATCAAATGGCTTCTAAGAGGAATGAGTCTTGGCATGGCAGGAAGAATGAGGGCACTAGATTTTCCTCTACATTTTTAGCTTCTTTTCTAAGTCTCTGAACCTTGAAAATTCTATTTTGGATAAGACATGAAACAGAAGTCATAACCATTTGTAATGATTGCAATTGTTTATTTAGGTAGCTAGGATGGGAAATTATATTCCATCTGCTCAAATTCTCTTTGAAGTTCCTGGACCTGTATTGTTATAGTACCTATATAGGACCTGAATTGTTATAATACTCCAAAGCATTTGTAAAGTTTTACCCCAGATGTGGCAGGATCTGGGGGGTAGATGCAATGATCACCGTGCATTGAATATTGTTATATATTTGCATCCTTCCAGATGAAAAGCAGCGTGTAAAAATAAGACATATTCATTTCACATATGGTATAAAATTGTTGTCCGTTGTTGAATTGTGGTCATTAGTGAACTATGCCAGACTCAAATAGTGACCTGACAGGAAAAGACTAGTAAACTCCTGGCCTTTGCTTCATAAATTAATTATCCACAAAGCCATTAATTGTTTCAAGTGCTCCTCCTTCATTTCTGTTACTTCTGAAATAATGGAATTCTCTTCTATGCAGCTAGTCATGGTGATTTGGAATTGATTCAGGCTTGGCAAATACATCAAATGTACATGCTGGTCTCTCATTAAAAGTAAGTGGCTATCTTAAAATAATAGAACTTGGAAGGAAAAGTGACCTATGGCTATTTTATATCATAATGTGGAAGACTGATAAAAGGAATATTCGATATGCCCATTTAATGAAACTAAACATGGATCATCTGGTTTGAATACCTCACAAATGGATGGACAAGGGATGTGTTTCCCTGTAAATGTATTATTCATGGACCAAACATCTAAAATGGCTTTAAAGGACTATTGAACAAAGAGGATTATTTATCTATAATATCAAAAAAGTGGATTTATGACTCACATGAAAATTATATTCAAAGTAAACTAACCTGCATAAATTGGAATTCAGATTGTTTTAATGACCAGCATTCTTAAAATATATTGTAGCTTTCACAATTAATTATGTTTGCTTAATATGTACTTATGTTTTGATTGATTAATTGATTAGATGTATATGCTGCCCTACCCAGGAAGGCTCAGGGCCCTCCAGTGGGTTGAACTTCCTCTAATATTGGACAATGCAATGCTGTCCTGTTTTAGGTAAGCTTCACTTCCATCATGATCCAGTAAATCCTATAGTGTTTGGGTTGGAAGCACTACTGGAAAATAGATTAAAATAAATCAATTATAATAAAAATTGATAAGAATAGGAAAGGATAATTCTATTCATTTTAAAATCTAATTTTTAATAAAATTCATTTGGAGTTGGTTTATATTCCCATTGCTGTGGTACCCAGCCACTCTTACAAAATATTCATATCTACAAAAGATATATTTTGTCAGGTATCTCCTTAGATACCTCTGAAGAGATCACAAATCTCCATCTTATCCTCTGGCTTTATAATCTCTTGCCAGTAGTCAGACTCTGTGGAGTTGGGGTGCCCCTACGTAGTCTTTAGGATCAGGCCTGATTGAGATAAAGTTTGTTCAGACTTTTTACTAGTCTGCAGCAAGCACACTCATCCAGTGCTCCAGGCATCTTAGACAATAATTCAAAATATATACCTAAATAAACAAACATATCAGTTACTCCAAGTCAAGCTAAATAACCCCACAGGTGTACAAGCAAAGAACACATAGGAACAAAGAGGTCACAAAAACTAACCCAAGTAATGGGATAAGAATCTGTGGTTCCTGTTTAAATCATACTTAACACAATCCAGTTTGTGAACGATTTCAGGTTCAACGATTTCTTGGGATTAACTGGTTTGTGTTTAAACAGGAACTGTAGATTCGTTTCCCATTTCCTGGATTATCTTGCCCTCATTTCTCTCCCTTCACGCCTCCCACTTTTTGTATGCAAGTCACTCACTGCACTTTATAAACTACTCTATACTTGTCCTTTCACAGCATCTGAAGAAGTGATCTTGAGTTCAAAAAAATTATGCTCTCTCTATATCTTATTTAGATAGTCTGTAAGGTGCATATAGCTACCTTGCCTTCTGCCAAACTGATTATGCCATTTTAAAAATAAATCTTAACTTTTTTTTGTGACTCAGTAGGATAAAAAAGGTATGAGGGTTACACAGTTACCTCAGAAAGATAAAGGGCTGCCAAAATTATGGTTGCACAACCCATTTATGGTCTCTGCTCATACCAGATTTGCCTTTGCTTCCACATTTTTATGACTTGGTATGTCTTCTTGCCCTTTTTTTTTTTTTTTTTTTTTCTTTT
>NW_017729032.1:80793257-80801833 GCF_001723915.1 Gavialis gangeticus
CATTTCATAGCTTCTTTGGCTTTTATTTCTCCCACATCATATTATTTAGATCCATATAATTCTATTCCCTTTCTCCCTGTTCACTTCATGTTACTTTTGTACAGTTTGAACCGCTCATATTGTTTAGATTTTTATAAATCATTTTGCAGTATTAAGTGAATTATACTTCTCTACTGACTGACTACTTACTGAAACAATCTTAGCCCAGTTTTTGAGTCTGTTTTGTTGAGGATAGCAGCTGCCTTTGGAGCAAGAGTTTTGAATCAATTGTTACAGCATGCAGGACACACAGAGTAATTTGGATAGTAATCAAACACTGTGGTAAAGAAAGCCAACATAAGAACCTTGATGGACCGAGTATTGCTCAGTAACCTCTCAGACATCTGTCTCATTCACTGTATGAATTATAGCTGATCAGTGCTGGGTAGGTTGGATCTCTATGTAATACCTGATTCTACCTGGCTGATGCCAGAGGCTTGAAAAGGTACAGCTCCTCACAGACAGAACCACAGTTATATGCATCAGGCCAGCAGTAGTAGACAAAAGGTGCTTTCTTTTTGTCATTATTAATTATCATAGAGACATCAGAGAAATGATGAGTTCAGTTTTATATACTTCATTTGTGTAACCTCATTTTTTTTTGGCATTCATTCTGATTTGCAAATCCAAATAAACTTATAGGCAAAAAGCAGTCTTTTAATAGCAGCAACCCAATTTTGTAGGCTTTATTTCGTTTTGAAAGGTGTTCTAATCAATTCAAATGATAAAAGAATTTAAAATACAAAACAAAAATGTACCTTCCTTTTTAGAGTTAGATAATAACCATGGCACTCATTTTATATAGTTTTTCACTTCAGTGATGTCCAACCTATTTGGCCTGCAAGGTTATGCCATCTAGCCTATGCAGCATTCCACATGTCCAGAAGCTGGAAGGTGACAGAGCATTAGCAGTATTAATTTCTGCAGCTTCCAGACCTTATGTTGGACCTGTCCTGTGGATTGAGCCAGTGCCACTCATATGGCCACTCATGGGGCCAGAAGGTTGAGCACCACTGGTTTACTTAGTGAGCAACTCCATTGACTTTGGACTGTGTTCAATAAATCATTAAAGTAACTTCCCCCAAAGGTTCCTCTCCAGTTGTACTGGGAATTGCACCTTAGATCCCCCTCATGCTGGAGTAACTAATGTTAATGGTGCTGTTGACACACTGTTGAAATGTTCTTAACCAGAGAGGGTCTATTGCTGTTAATCAAGATGGCAAGCTGAAAGCCTACGGTGCTGACACAAGTGATATTTTGTTGTGCAGTCTACCCCCTGAAGCCTCTATAGCCATGCCTTTACAGAAGAGCAGGGCTGCAGAGTACTTTAAAAGGGCCCAACCCCACAACAATCTGAACCTTCATTACATGGGTGTTCAAATGAAGGTGCTCTGAAGAGGAGTGCCTTCATTAACTTCAGTTAGTGCCAACTGGGAGCAGGGCTCCTGGCAATGTCTTTAGAATAGGAGCAGAGTTTTATATACGGGAATTATTTGACACAAATGAAAAGCAGCTCAATTTTTTGTTGTTTTTACATTTTTGTAAGTGTCTGGAATCCTTGCAGCCTTACTGACAAAGCTTAACCAGTTTCTAAAGTTCTACACAATGCACATTACCACTTAGCCATGCACTTAGCCATGAGTGTTAGGCACATAAAAGACTATGAAGGAACACTGACTGTGCTGAAGTTAACTGCTTTTGATTATGAAGCTACACAACTGTCAACACAGTTTAAAATGTAAGATACCATCAGTTCTGAACACTACAGGAAACTCTAAAATAAAAAAAAAAAAAGATAGTGAAATGAATGAAATTGGAAGAGGAGTAAAAAGAATTCTGATGAAATCCTTAACTATTTTACCTCTGAGACATATCCAGAATTAATCAAAATAAGGTTTATTTCATTGATGTTTAGGCCACTACTAAACCAGTTAGTAAGAGAGTAAATTTTGCTAATTTTATATTTATGTATTGAGACCAGTAACTTGTGTTTGGCTATAAGCATTACAGAAAGGTGTCCAGCAATGATCTGAAGATGTCAAGACATGGAGAGCCTAAGATTTCCCTTAGCTGTTTCAGCATTTAATCACCCTTGCTGTTAAAAATGTATGCCTAATTTTTCATTTGATTATACCTAGCTTCAACTTTTAGTCAGTGATTCTTGTTATGCCTTTCCTTTAAGATTGCTGGGCTCTTTAGCACTTACTATTTTTCACCCTGTGAAGCACTTATTTACTGTAACCAAATCACCTCCTCTAATCCTTTGATATGCTAAACAGAGTGACCCGTTTATGTGCCTCAATTTAATACATTTTCCTCTATCTCTTGAATAATTTTCGGCTCTATTCTGCACCTTTCCAGTGTTTCAACAGTGTTTTTCAAATGCACTTCTCACTTTGCAGGTCAGCAGAATTCAGTGTCTTGGTTTGCTGCAACCTTCTGATATTTCTATACAATTATTTTCTTTTATACTACCTGACATAATCTTTCAGGATATTTTCTGATAGTTATTTCTAAACAGTGCAATGTGAACTCTAAGCTACTAAAATCATTATTGTACACATGCTTTCATCATGCTTTCATCTAAAGAAAGAAGACTGCTATTTTTCCTATGTGAATTTTACTCTGCATCATTACTATATATTGCTGTATGCCAGAACAAGAAAAGCTGGTTTTCTACTGGGTCTTTTTTTTATACACACAGCATTTCACTAATCTTTTTGCTTCTCTGTTTCCTCCGCCTATTCCAAATAATATGGTGTTGAATAACATACATGTCCTCACTATTATATACATGTGTGCATAATAGGATTATAGAATTATAAAGCCATGACAACTCTTATGTACTTGAAGAAAAGGGTTATTCTCCTGTAATTTTAATCTTTTAGAGGAAAGGGCACCATTGCTTTGTATATAATGTCTTGCTAGTATGCACTCAGAAAAACTTTGAAAGACACTTACTTGTAAAGATTAAAATAAAGGGCAGCATGTGAAGGACTCTAGAAGAATGGAGAGATGGATGGAGAGAATATGCTATGATTCTTGCTTGGTATAGGACTGAATCCCAAAAATGTTATTTGCCCATATTCATTTAGAATAAATTTAAAATATTTGGATGTTTATGTAAACATTTGGGATTATTTCTTCCACCCGCCTTTGTTTTTTTGATGAATGTTAATTATAATGAAGCATTAGGAATACAGCCAGCCTTCTTAGTCTGGGATCACTACCTTTCCTCACTCCATGATTCGTTATTTTGGCACTTTATGAATACTACAACATCCCTCAGAGTGTGAAGGATGAGCTGATCCATAATTCAGTGAGAATTACAAGTCCTGGTATAGAAGAAGACTAGTACTTCCATCAATGTCCTGCAAGACCCACAATCCAGAGGGAGTTTCTATGGTACTTTATGTTGATCTATCAGAGTTAGGGCATACTGAATACTTGAATACTTTGAAAACAGACCAGGCTTTCAAAGCTTCTCTCTCCAACCTCCTCACTTTGTCAGGATTCAGGCATGTTAACAGATGTAGGGGAAACTTGTTGAGTTATTATTGCTTGCCACATAGTATATTGTTCAGTTTGGCAAGAACGGAGTATAGCGATGCTCCTTTCTTAGGAAAACATTATAGGAGCTCCTAAAATTATATATTATAAATAATAATAAATGGCCTCCTATTAAATGCATGGATATATTTCATTCTCAGAGTTCTGCTGCAGTTCATAAACCATTCATGCTGTTGACTCCTAGTTTATAACAATAGGTGAGTCCCTGTAGTGAATTATTGGCTTATATTCATGTGATGGCCATCCATAATTGCTAATATTGCATTTGTAGATTTTAAGACACTAAATAGGTTATTGAAATAGTTAAAATATAAGTCAATATATTATTAAATAAGAAATGTCTATACAATAGTGCTATTCTGTAGTTTACAGTACACATATTGGCTAATACATGTATATGCATATTGCCAGAATAATGTGCACATCCATTATTCTGTAAATATAGATTGGATATCATCTGTGATCATCTTTTTAATGAAGTATGAATAATTCTATTATTATCTGGTTTTGTTTTTGATAAATACCTATTTTCAGTGTTTTACTAACTGAACAGTGACTTATATGCTGTGGTTGAATACACTTTAAAATCCATGGAAAAACCAGTATGGAAGAAAATGTCCTCTTGGCTTTAGTGATGAAAATAATAAGGGACAGCATAGGGAAAACATTGTTTTCTGGAAAATGTATTTAATCATCTGATTTCACTGTTGCCATATTTAATCATCTGATTTCACTGTTGCCAATTTTGTGGAGGCAAATAGGTTAGGAAAGGACTAGATGGCTATAAGGAAACAACATCTGGAGTAAAACTATCTGGGGTAGAAATTTAAAGGGCATAAATCCCTCATGTTGCAAGTTATAAACTGAACTGGAAAAAATGCCCCTTCCCCTAAATTATAATATCACACAATTAAAAATGTGTTATTTATTTTTTAGTCCTCTCAAACATCTGGTACCAGGGGCCGTTGAGACAATATCCTGGATTTGATAGACCTTTCATCTGTTGTGCTGTGACTCATCCTATGCTCCACCTGTTCTGTCATACTGAATCACATTTAGAATCAGAACTGTTGCTTAAATATGTCCAAAGTTTAAACAAAGTGCCTGCACTCACAGTGCCTCTCCTACTAAAAAAGCTAAATAAACATGTTGCTGTGTAATGTCTGTAAGCTCCTTTGCCACAGTAAATGAGGGACACTGATGCAAATGGTACAATTTCACCATTTGAGATATCTAATTAGGTGGTAGCTGTATAGTTTCCTGCCAGCTGAAGCCATTATATTTAATGCACAGTTAAAGAAACACAAAATTTCTGCTGTTCGGGAGCAGGTGAAGCTCAAGTGTGAGAGAATTGCAACAGGACTGAGAAGACCAGACAGGGATTTCTTGGCAGTTAAGTGCCAGATTTTGTTACTCTTTCTTATGTTGAATAGTATCTTACTCCACATTCAAATCCGTAGATCTTATACAGTAAGCTGCAGGTAAGCTGGAGTCAATATATCTGAATCTACCCCTAACTGTTTTGACTGTTTTTGAAATACAAGGACATCCATCATTACAGGCTGTTATTGAGACATAAACTGGAATAAAATGTCACAACTGTACAAGTGTACTTACATACCTTTTTATTCAGGTTGACAGTATTCTTCATATATCCTGCCTTCTTTTAAATTCCTTCTGATACTTTCTGATTAATGTACCTGCTAGGTATTTACTTCTGCCTCTTTTCATATCTATTTTCATATGTCTATGTTGTACAATGTTTGAACAAAAGAAGAAAAAATGTAAAACACTACATCAAAACTAAAACAATAGATCCAGGCAAGCCAAAAAGGAGACAAATCCTTTTATTGTTTCTCTTTGCTGGGAACAAATTATCACTTTGTTTTTCAGTCCATCAGCCCTGGTAAATGTCACTGTTTTGTCACCAACATGTAAATAAGAGTTTAGTTTCACTCTTGACTGAAGATGAAAAGTAAAAACACTTTGTCATGACCCAAGAGCCTCATCAGACTGAATAAAGCATGAGATAAATAATGCAAACCATCTAAACTAAGCATTTTTTATTAAACACATTTAAATATTCCCTGATCTTACTGTCTGACTCTTGCTCTCAAAACCGTCTGAAATGCTGACTGTAAACACAGTTTAAGCTTTCTCCCTGAACAAATAACTAGATTGGTACCTGTAATCATGGAATACAGTAGCAAGCATTTTACTATTGTAAAGACTGGCATGCCCTTTGCTATTCCAGCTGCTAATGACAATGTGAAGAGCTGTGTAAAATGAGTAACTATATTATATACTCTAATGGAAAAAAAAATATTTGGTAAAAGTGCCTAGAAAAGTGGGTAAGTGCAAAATGTCCTTAATATCTATCATTCTGATGAAAATAATAAATAATACTTGGGACCTTTTAGTCCATGAGCCATTAGTGCAGACAGCTGCTTTGAGGTACAACTTTGTTCTTTTTTCCATGTACCTTTAAAAAGAGAGACAAGAAACTTTAGGCTAAAATTGGTGATGCTTGATGGATGCATGAATGGGAAGGACTGACATAGTCCTGTGAAAAGTTGAACAGAATTTTACTGCAACAAGACTGGAACAGTCATGTACAGTAGCTTGCCCTGGTGCTTCACAGCTTCTTGAGTAGAGTCTTTTTATTCACTGTACTTTCACTAATCCCTGCCTCTTTCATCTTATTTTTTCCCCTTCATCACCTTTTCTTGTCTCCACTGTAACTATGACTCATGCTTCCATGGCTGTGCACATTGCTACCAACACTTCATAAAAAGTTAGACTAACCATGAGGAACATTAATCTTATTTGAGGGTAACTTTGAGTGACTGTTAATAGGATTCATTCTGTCCTTATGTCCAGATGAGGGGAGCACAAACAGAAGTAGAAGCAACTCTGAGAAATTACTGAGCTGGAAAATATGTAACAAGCACATAAAGTCTTTACTATTTGTGACAGTAAAGATTTATTACTTGAAAATAAATGTATGCCAATAAGTTTCAGATAGTGGGCTCTTCAAATGAAATGGAAGGCCAGAGGAATCATTTTAAAGGGAGCTAGCACAGCCAAAAGGATGTTGTAGCCACTTGAGAATTAAAAGGCTATCCAGGGTTCTGCCTATGACTTGCTGTGAGTTTTTTTGCACGGACCTGAAGCTAATTTTTTCCAGGGCACCTAAGAAGGTTAGATGTTTTTACCAGATTGAAGGTCAATGATATCAGATTGCCTCACCTGGTTATATGCTTTAGTAAATCTCACCTTTAGCTGTCTAAAAACCTTTAAAAATCTGGAATTTGGGAACTTCTGAGAAAATGTTGCCTTTAGTTCCAGTATGCTTCACTTTCTTCATGTGTGTAATGTGGAATCGAATGTTTCCTCATCTGTGTAAAACATATTGAAATCTGTACGTAAAAAGTACTGTATGCAATTTTATATTTGCTTTTCAAAGTATTTCCCTCCCCAGATGAACAACATTCACTTGAAGTTTTCAGTTTAATTCCTCTATTAGTAGGGTTGATAAGAATAAAAACAGAAAGATGTGACTGATGGCTCATTTCACAGTTTTAAAAGTGACACTTAAGGCTGTATTGGCTTCCAGCCATATGTTTATAATTGCCAGCTATGCTCATTGTGTTGTAGAGCACATTTTTTGGACCTACACTCTTTCAAAAACTACTCATATCTTTTAATTAGAAAATACCAATTTGGATCCAGTTTCCCAAATGTGTTCTGGCCAAAAGATTCCCCCTTAGTATTTATAGTCATATGAAAAACAAAGCTGAAACTGAATTCACAGAAATAAGCATTTGCAAAAAATGGTATCATGATTTCAAAAGGCTACCAGAACATTATAGTATTATAAAGTGATGCTTATAAGACATTTTTGTACAAATACAATGGGAATAGTTGTGTAGAAATAGTTTCAATTCATTTAATCCATTTAATTTGTATGGCTAATGCATTATAATCAGGGATCCTGGTTTTCTCTGATAAAAAAAATCCCCAATCTTGAGATTTAAAAAAAGTAACCCAAAGGCACATTTTTCCATGATCAATATTAAGCACCACTAATATATAGATATATTTTAGTGGTGTTTCATTCTGAAGATGGAAAAGTGTGGTTTTTGGGTTGGTGTTATAGAAAAGATATCTTTCATGAACTAAGCAAAAAATAATGGGTGTATTTTCAATGGATAAAGTTAAATAGAAAAAATAATTTACTGAAACCAAGGGTGGTTAGGCCTAGTATAGGACTTGGGAGGACAAAATTCAAGTCCTTATTACATCACATACTTCCTGCATAACATTGGGCGAGACACTATATCTCTGTCTTCAAGAGGGCTATCTCAGTCAACCTAGGAAGATGTTTAGGTCTCTGTAGCAGGGCACTAGGGTGCCTGCTACTGATAATAGTAAAATGGGCTCAGCTGCCACTCACCAGGGCTACACAGGTGGGGGTTGCTGAGACAACCAGTTGGGTCAGCTGACCAGGAGGAGGCAGGGCATGGCCTATATAAACAGACTGGCTGAGGCTGGAAGTTCAGTTCCCCTCTGGCAGCCTAAGAAGCAGGAGCTCTGCTGGAGCAAGCAGGGCGGGCATAGTAAGGAAGCCGGATGGCTTGAGCAGTGGTGGCGTGATGATATGGGTGAAGAGGACCCTGACAGGGATATGGACGCAGGATAGCCAGGTTGGCTTAGGATTTATGTTGTAGCCAAGGGGCTTTGTGTTTTCTGTTTTGGTTGTGATATAACACCGGAGGACTGTGTGAGGCTATAAGGGGTGGAGGAGAACTCATAGGGACCCCACAGTAGTGGGGGGGGGGTTCATGTCACTGCAGAGGGTGCAGCTTTGGTAGCGGGTGGTGAGAAGCCCCGGAGTGAGAGACTGGAGGACCAGGTGAAGCTGTAGGGGTTGGAGGAGGCCTCAGGGGAGCTCCCCAGAAAGGGGG
>NW_017729032.1:80806833-80826756 GCF_001723915.1 Gavialis gangeticus
TGCAGAGGGGGCAGCTTTGGTAGCGGGTGGTGAGAAGCCCCGGAGTGAGAGACTGGAGGACCAGGTGAAGCTGTAGGGGTTGGAGGAGGCCTCAGGGGAGCTCCCCAGAAAGGGGGGGGTTCCTGGCACTGGAGAGGGCGCTGCGTTTTGGGGTGTCCTGACCCCGGCCCTAGTGTGGGCAGATTCGGGAGAAGCCCAGTGTGGGCGTAGGCAAGAAGCCCCAGTGGGGCGGAGGACCCAGAAAACAGGTCCAGGGGCCAGGTAAGGCTGAGGCCACCTGAGCCCTGACTGGGAAAGCCCCAGTGGGGCGGAGGACCTGGAAAGGGGGTCTGGGGGCCAGGTAAGGCTGATGCTGCCTGAGCCCCAATTGTGGGAAGCCCCAGTGGGGCGTAGGACTCGGAAAGGGGTCCTGAGTGCGAGACCGGCCCCAGGGCAGGCTTGAGCGCAAGACCGGCCCCAGTGTGGGCATGAGTGCAAAAGCGAGGGAGGCAGGCCCCGGTGCGGGCGACGTGAGCGCAGGAGGCAGGCCCTGTTGTGGGCGGGAGTGCGAGCAGAGCCCAGGGAGGGCAAGAGAGTCACTCATCGGGAAAAGCCCCAGAAGGGAGACGAGTACACTGGGAGAAGGCCCCAGAGAGGGCGAGTACATTGGCAGAAGAGGGAGATAAGCCCAGAGGTCTCGGAGCAAGGCCCCCAGTGCGGGCGAGGTCTCGGAGCAAGGCCCCCAGTGCGGGCGAGGTCTCGGAGCAAGGCCCCCAGTGCGGGCAAGGTCTCGGAGCAAGGTCCCAGGGAGGGCATATAGATTGGAAGCCCATGAGGAAGAGGCACCAAACAACTAGGCAGAGCCAGGAGACATCTTAAGGCACCGTGTCAAGGAGGGGTAACAAGGCAGCCTCCCTTCAATATTAACAGCAAAGACGTGGCAGGCGAGATATCGAGGGTGCATTAGGCTCGATTTGGCACAGTAGGAAGGGGGTGCTAGGGGAGGTCACAGCACCCCAGGCCCCGGCTGCCACAGTGGTGCATTGGCCAGGAAACCGCCCGACTGTGCGTTGGATAAAGAGCGACAGCGGACCCAAGAGTCGTAATTGCGGACGGGCATTTTGGGAGTCAGGCAGTGGGACTGCGGCTGAATAGTTTTGGGATCTGGAGGGTTTCATACCCATTGCCCGGATTTTTTTTTGTAAGGACGAGGACCGAGGCCAACCCAGGAAGGGTAAAGCCTAGATAAAAATGATTCAAGCAAGGAATAGGGGAGGTTGGAGAGCCGGCCAATTCACTGGACAAAGAAAGAGGGAAGAACTAGAGGATGAAATAGACCGGCTAGAATGGGAGCTGGAAGTAGCCCAGGCTAGGAGAGCACAGGCTGAGGACAGGCTGCAGGAAAGTTATGCACGAGCAGCAGAAACGTGTAAGGTGCTCTTGCAAGAAGTAGAACAGATTAAGATGTTTAAAGCCAACTATGAAATGCTGGAAAAACAACGGTTGTCCTTGGAAGGAGATTTGAAAGTTCTAGGGAAGAAAAAGGAGGAGATGTGCACCCAGTTAAAGAAGGTGGAGGTAGAGAAAGAAAAACTGGTACAGCAGGTACGATGTCTTGAAACCCACCTAGCTGACAGCCGAGCTAAGAAAGAAGAGAGGAGGACTGAGAATGAGCAGTTACAACTCAAAATGCAAAGGATGGTTCAAGAAATTCAGGACCTAAAGGGGGAAATTGAAGGACTGCGGGTAGAGCAGAACAGGAGGATAGAGAGCCCTAACCTGGGGGTCAAAACAGATCAGGAGTCCGACCAGGAGTTGGCGAAAGGGCAAGAATCTATGGAGGATTATAGAACGGTTTGTGAGCAAGGGTTGCCCCTCGAAGACGAGCAGGAGACTGAGCAACTGGAGGTGCAGTTGGGGAACACCTGGCCTGAGACTGGGACAAATTTTGGGCTAGAACACATCCCCAGCGACTGTGGCCCAAGGGACTCAAGGGAGGAGTTCAGATCAGGACTGCAAAAGAGCGAGACGGGGGAGAAGCGACTTGTGAGGGAAGATTCAGAGACCCTGTCTAAAGAGGCCCTGTTGACATGGCTAACAGAATGGGGCCAGAGGTGGGAACAGTGGCAGAGGCAGAATGTCACAGAGATGAGCCAGCTGAGAGAGCTACTCCTGCGACAAGAGAAGGGAGGAGGTGTAATACCATCCCAGGAACAACCGAAGGCAGGAGAACTGGTAAAGGCAGGGGCAGCTGGAGAGAATGCATGGGTTTCCCCAGGGAGTGAAGCAGGTGGCGCAATGGACCCAGAGCAGGGCCCGGCATGACAAAGACCTAGGGCGCTCCTGACAAGAAGGGAACAAGCAGAACCCAGTAAAAGAAGGAGTGCCAAGGGGCAGGAGACGAGGGATAAAAAGCCAAGACCCAAAGGGAAACTAAAATGGGAGGAAAGACCAGAGGTCTATGTCAACAACCTCCCCAGACAGGTCAGGTGGCAGTTGCTGAAGAACGTCATTGAAGAGAAAGTAGGAGGGGTAGCCTATGTGAAGATCTATAAGAGGCCCCAAGGAGGGTCTACAGGCTGGGGGAAGGTAGAGTTTTGGAAGAAAGGATCCCCTGAGAGCACTAGATCGGCAGTGGGAGATCTGGGGAAGGATCCAGGATCTCCAAAGAGCTGTAGAGAGGCGACAGCCCCCATGCCAGTCTCAGAGGAGAAGACCAAGAGACGTGGGGATGGAGCAGAGACAGATGAAAACAACAAGAGGAGGAAACCCCCAGGTGGTAGGCCGGGTCTTGATGGTCGAGGAAGACAATCCACCAAGGTTGGCTAATGCGGGGGGACTGCCTGTGGCGGGGCAACTCCCAAGAAATCCCACATGTTGCACCTTGGGTAAAAGGCGAGGAGGAGGCACCTCAAAACCTCTGCCAATGTAAGGGGAGAAGACCGGAGAACAAGAACCCGAGCCTGAGATGGACGAGTGGTCGTGATATGAATAACACAGAAGACTTGGCTCGGTGAGTCGTGAACTGAAGGGGGGGGAAGTGTAGCAGGGCACTAGGGTACCTCCTACTGATAATAGTAAAATGGGCTCAGCTGCCACTCACCAGGGCTACACAGGTGGGGGTTGCTGAGACAACCAGTTGGGTCAGCTGACCAGGAGGGGGCAGGGCATAGCCTATATAAACAGACAGGCTGAGGCTGGAAGTTCAGTTCCCCTCTGGCAGCCTAAGAAGCAGGAGCTCTGCTGGAGCAAGCAGGGCGGGCATAGTAAGGAAGCTGGATGGCTTGAGCAGTGGTGGCATGATGATATGGGTGAAGAGGACCCTGACAGGGATATGGACGCAGGATAGCCAGGTTGGCTTAGGATTTATGTTGTAGCCAAGGGGCTTTGTGTTTTCTGTGTTGGTTGTGATATAACACTGGAGGACTGTGTGAGGCTATAAGGGGTGGAGGAGGCCTCATAGGGACCCCACAGTAGCGGGGGAGGGGTTCCTGGCACCGCAGAGGGTGCAGCTTTGGTAGAGGGCGGTGAGAAGTCCCGGAGTGAGAGACCGGAGGACCGGGTGAGGCTGTAAGGGTTGGAGGAGGCCTCAGGGGAGCTCCCCAGAAAGGGGGGGTTCCTGGCACTGGAGAGGGCGCTGCATTTTGGGGTGTCCCGACCCTGGCCCTAGTGTGGACAGATTCGGGAGGAGCCCAGCGTGGGCATAGGCAAGAAGCCCCAGTGGGGCGGAGGACCCAGAAAACAGGTCCAGGGGCCAGGTAAGGCTGAGGCCACCTGAGCCCTGATTGGGAAAGCCCCAGTGGGGCGGAGGACTCAGAAAGGGGTCCTGAGCACGAGACCGGCCCCAGGGCAGGTGTGAGCGTGAGACTGGCCCCAGTGCGGGCGTGAGCATGAAAGTGCGAGAGGCAGGCCCCGGTGCAGGCGACGCGAGTGCGGGAGGCAGGCCCCAGTGCGGGCAGGAGTGCGAGCAGAGCCCAGGGTGGGCAAGAGAGTCACTCATTGGGGAAAAGCCCCAGAGGGGGGGTGAGTACACTGGGAGAGGGCCCCAGAGAGGGCGAGTACATTGGGAGAAGAGGGAGATAAGCCCAGAGGGCTCGGAGGAAGGCCCCAGTGTGGGCGAGGGCTCGGAGCAAGGTCCCAGGGAGGGTATATAGATTGGAAGCCCATAAGGCAGAGGCACCGAACAACTAGGCAGAGCCAGGAGACATCTTAAGGCACCGTGTCAAGGAGGGGTAACAAGGCAGCCTCCCTTCAATATTAACCACAAAGATGTGGCAGGCAAGATATCGAGGGTGCATTAGGCCTGATTTGGCATGGTAGGAAGGGGCGCTAGGGGAGGTCACGGCACCCCAGGCCCCGGCTGCCACAGTCTCCCATTCAATTAGCACATTAATGCACCTCGTAATTATGACTGTAATCAGTTGGGAAGAAGTGCCTCGTTCTCCCATGCATTTAATGAGTGAGGTCATGAGCAAGGATCCTGGCTTTCTTGGATAAAAAAAAAATTCACAATTTTCTGAAAACTGGGGATTTTTTTTAAATCTGAGAAAACCAGGATCCCTACTCATGAGCTGAGCAGGGTCAGGCTGCAGGCAGCCTGGAAACATAGGGGACCCCTCATGCTATCCTTGAGAATGAGACAAAGGAGACCACAACATACCAGTGGCTAGATAAAACACTGGTCTCAGTCAACAGCAGCTCTGAGAGTCTGGAGGAACCTGCCTTTTAAGAAAGCATAAGGACACTTGTACTTCTTACTTATATGCCAAACAAGGACACCAAAGCATACTGTGTTTGGGAACCACTTGTCAATCTCCTGATCCCACCTCCACTGCCAGGGAAGTTGCCAACCTACTGCCATGCATTCAGTGCTGCTATAAAGCAATTACATTGCCTCAGTTTTTAGATTTGGCACACATGGAACAGGCATAAGTGTGAAGCTTGGTGAAGTGTGACTGGGGCTGGTGACTGGACTGTTCCCCTTTGAAAATTGACTGATGGTGAGAATGGGCATTCATGGAAGGCATCCTATGTCAGAACAAACCTCTGTGACCTCATAGATTCATAGATAGTAAGGCTGGAAGGGACCTCAGAAGATCAGTGGGTCCAGCCCCCTGCACCAAGCAGGAAAGACAACTGGGGTCTGGTGACCCCAGCAAAGTGACCATCCAGTCTCCTCATGAAGATCCAGGGTAGGTGATTGTACCACCTCTGGAGGGAGCTTATTCCACAGTCAGGACACCCTAGTTGGAAATATTTTTTCCTAATGTTGAGCCTGAAATGATCTTTCAGGAGTTTGTGGCCATTACTCTTAGTTTTCCCCAAGGGTGCCCTGGTGAACAGTTGTTCAATGAGCCCTTGATGTACACCTCTGATGTAGCCGTAAGCTGCTACCAAGTCCCCTCTCAGTCTTCTTTTTTTTAGGTTGAAGAGTCCCAGATCCCCCAACCTTTCCTCATATGGCTTGCCATGCAAGTCTCTGATCATATGGGTGGTGCTTCTCTGGACTGATAGTGAGAAAGGTGGATGGTGGACTCTCAAGCTTTACCATGTCCTTGTTAAAGTGTGGCACCCAGAACTAGATGCAGTACTCCAGCTGTGGCCTCACCTGTGCTGAGGAGAGTGGGAGAATCACTTCTTTGGTTTTGCTGGAGATGCATCGACTGATGCATCTGCTGGCTACAGCATCGCACTCCTGGCTCATGTTCATAATGTTGTCTATTATTACCCCCAGATCCCCTTCATTCATAGTGATGGTCAAATTGGCATTGCCAAGCTTTTACGTGTGTAAGGGATTGTTTGTCCCCAGATGGGCACTTTACATTTCTCAACATTGAACTTCATCTGGTTCTGGTCCTCTCAACTTGCAAGCCAGTCTAGGTCTGTCTGTATCTGCAGCCTATCTTCAGGCATGACCATACTTCCACATACTTTGGTATCGTCCACGAACATGGCCAGTAAGCTCTTCAGAAGAAAAGACTTAGCCATTTTCTTCTGCTGCTGGACACTTGCTAAGTGATCTGCCTTCCAGATCTTGGAGGGTTGGGCAAGAGGTCTCAGCCATAGACTCATGTCTCTAGGCATAAACTGCAGCCATTAATGTTATAATGAAAGTGATGCATTTCTTTCATCAGTAACCTATTCTGATCTTTGCTGGTATCATTATTCATCACACTCTTCATCTCTCCATCCCACCCTTCCTTACTGTCTAACCACTCAGGCATGGGAATTCTATGTTCTAGAGATACACTGGAAAGAAGGCAGCATACTAGGAAAATCATCATCTTCATCTTGGGGCTGTATAGCAATGTGCCATCAGTTGGATGGAGATATCATAAATGCAGCTTTGGGATGCTGAAAGCTTTCTCTACTGCTGTTCTGGAGAATGTATGTGCAAGGTTGTACCATCAGTCTGCCTTGGTTTCTGAGTACACAAAAGATGTGGAGAGATAGGTGAAAGGAATGGCATAGTCACCTACCACAAAAGGGACCAAGAATGAGGCTAGTGGAAAATAGGTGGGGTTGGGGGATATAGAAGTGGCAGGCAGCTAGAGGGAATAAGGAAATGCTGGAAGCCTCAATAGAACTCTTAGGAAAGGGCCAGTGGATAAGATTGGAGTAGGTGCCATCAAGAAGAAACACTTACTTAGCAGCCACCTTTTCTCTCAAGAGTGTGTAAAGGCCATATTGGGACCACACAGAGTAACCATGGTTGGACCTTGGCAACACTAAGTGATCTTCAGAGAGAGTAGTGGTCAATGGTAATGAAACATTATGGTGCTCTATGACCAATGGTGGTCCCCCAAGGCTCTGTCCTTGGACCAGTTCTCTTTAATATCTTTATCAACAATGTGGAAATTGGTGTCAGAAGTGCACTGGCTAAGTTTGCCGATGACACTAAACTTTGGGGCATAGTGTCCACGCCTGAGGACAGGCTAGTGATCCAGGCTGACTTGGATAAACTTAGTAAGTGGGTGGATAGAAACCTGATGAGGTTCAATACTAATAAATATAAGGTACTCCATCTCGGGGAAAAAAACCCTGCAGCATACTTATAGGCTCAGCAGTGCTAGGCTTGCTAGTACCATGGCTAAAAGAGACTTGGGGGTCATGATTGACCACAAAATGAACATGAGCCACCAATGCGATGTCACAGCTGGTAAAGCAAACAAAACTCTGGCTTGCATCCATAGATGCTGCTCAAGTAAATCTCAGGATGTCATCCTCCCACTGTACTCGGCCTTGGCGAGGCCACAGCTGGAGTACTGCATCCAATTCTGGGCTCCACAATTCAAGAAGGATGTGGAGAAGCTTGAAAAAGTCCAGAGGACAGCCAAGCACATGATCAGAGGGCAAGAGAATAGGCCTTATGAAGACAGGCTGAGAGTCATGGGATTCTTCATCCTGGAAAAGTGCAGGCTCAGTGGGGACCTGGTGGCTGCTTATAGGTACATAAGAGGTGTACATTCAGGATCTGGGAGAACGTATGTTCACCAGAGTGCCCCAAGGAAAAACAAGGACCAATATTCATAAACTTCTCCAAGACCATTTTAGGCTGGACATAAAAAAATTCTTTACTGTCTGAGCCCCAAAGACCTGAAGTAGGCTCCCACCAGAAGAGGTGCAGGCACCTACTCTGGACTTGTTCAAGAAACATTTGGATGCTTATCTTGCCGGGTGCCTTTGACCCTCACTGACTTCCTGCCCCTGGGCCAAGGGGCTGGACTTGATGATCTTTGAGGTCCCTTCCAGCCCTAACATCTATGAAATCTTGTGGATGCTGACCATCATCATGTTTATCAAGTAGGTCATGTGTCTTTCCACATATACATACGCACCCCTCTTTGGGTTATGAATTTTAAATTTACTTTCATTCACTGAACCCAGAATTTATGGGAATCAATAGTCTGGTGCAAGTCAATCATGTTCACTTGTGGGTATGAGGATAATTTGGGGAAACAACATGCAATGATGGCATCTAGAAATTGGTCCTGGATTCTGTAGGCCATTGACTGACTGATGCACACTGTTTAAGCAAAAATCCATTGGATATCTCTAACATTGGAATGCCAAGGGCTATTTTGACTTCCACTTAGACAGTGAGAACAAAGATGGCATAGTGTTTGGCCTGTAGAATGCCATGAATCCTATTGAGAGTCATTAATGTTCTTAAAAAAAAAAAAAAAAAGCTGTACAGCTGCTGGCTGCAGATTCTTAAGGACTGGTTGACATGAATGATTTAAAATGAAGAAAGCAAGGGCACCAGATACCATGCACATAGGCAGAGTAATGGTCTACATGCATGTTGTCAGTCCTTGGCAATTAAAATAACAGCAGCTTTCTCCTCATTGGAAAATAGATTAATTATTACAGAATAATTTTAATCTACTATGAAGTAAAACATATACCAAGTAGCTGCCAGGTTGTAAATTGTTATACTCATGTAACTTGTTCAAGTGTCTATGCTCCACATTTTTCCACTCAGACATAACTAGGGCTGGGTGCCTCTTTCCAATCTAGAACAACCTGAAGTTTGGATTCCAGCTCCAAAGAAGGGATTTGAGCTTTGATCTTTTTCCATGATCAACAGTACTAGGTCAGCATATTAATCAGTACGCTATTAGTTTTTCAGGGGAGGGCTATTCTGAGTTTTCTTGGTGGCATTGTTCCTCTTTATTACATATTGATTGACTCACGTATGTGGACCTCAGTCCCTTCTATGCTAGGTGAGGACCCTAACTACTGGGCCATAGAGTTAGGATAACTTTGGCCCAATAAATGTTTAATTGATAATACAAGGTGCGTCTACATGGGCAATTAATGCAACTGAATATGCTCCAGTTCAGTTTGAGCCAGAGTAAACTAATCCTGACATCATTGTCAGGACAGCATGTGTTAGGGCATCAGGGCCCAGTGACCCTTGACCTGACCCAACTGTGCTGTGAGTTCTAGAGACAATTAGAGTTTAGCTGCACCTAGGGATTCCCTATTTTTCACTTGCCATGACTTGATGTAATGGAATATTTTATTAGGGGAGATTTTGGTTTTTTTGCAGCTTGCCTCTAGGCATCGAGCTTAGCCGGACTTCTGAGGCTCCATCCTCCCCTACAATCTGGCCATGAGCCACCCTACTGTTGATACAACATTGCACTTCAGATCTTTTAAGGTCAGACTCAGTTTTTTTTTTGTTTTTTTTTCTGGTTGTTACTGCTCTTATTTTTATCTGCCCAACTCTCTACTATAGAGGGTACCTGGGCTTTAACTGCCCCGTCATGGCCTCAAAAGGAAAAAATAAAAATAAACTAAAAAAAAGAGGAGAACTGAAGTAAGTCCCCTTTCATGTTTGCCTGGGCTTAGCAGTTACTAGCGGGGCTCACTGAAGCTTGCTTTGAGGAGTAGCCTCTGCTTTTTCTCACGGTTGCTACTCCTTTGAGAAAAACAAAACAAAACTCCTATGTGTGAATGCCATTCCCTCAGGCCCTTCACCTTTGTCCCAAAGTTGACCCATCCAGATCTTAATTCTGCTCTTGGGCAGGGTCTTCCATGTTAGGAAAACCTGAGCGGCTCCGGGACAGTTTGATTCAGAGCCAGGAGCTGCTCCTAAAATGGCTTCCCTTGGTGTCCTTTTCTATCTTAGCTGGTCCAGTATGTTCCCTGTGGTTGTAGGAGGCAGCGGGTTTTTCTTCTCTTTTTCACAGTCACTATCTACATGTGTGTTTTAAGCGCAGTAATTTACTACACCGTCGGATACCACTTGTATCTGATGGGACTATCCAGCACCACAGTAAATTAGTCTACTGAACCCTAATTGCTAAGCGGGGTGCAAAAAGGACCCTATTCAATTTGGATTCAGATTCAGCCCAAATCAGGGACAGTGATTCAATTAGTTGATTTAGATCACTGTCCCCGATTTGATTTGGCCAAATCTGAAGATTCAGTGCTGATTTGCAGAATTAGTGATTCAGACATAGACACAGGTTTAAATGTTTTTTCTACATACCTCAAGGTATGAGGTTTTTCTATATACCTCTACCTAGTAGGTGAGCCTCATTAATGCTGCAATTCTGAGGCAGATGGAGCATCCCACAGAACATAGGGGGAGGGGCGGGGGGGGCCTCCCATATACTTGGTGACGAACCCAGAAGTGGACCAGAAGTACTTCCAGTCCACTTCTGGATCCACCAGGGAGCATGCTGGGCACCCCCGCCCCGCACATCCCTCTGGCTCAGCAATTGGCTGCAGGGGAACCCTGGGTGCCCCTACAGACCCAGGAGGCACCAGTTGTCAAGTGGGTGGGGGCTCAGAGGGGGAGGGGCCTCCATGCTCTCCCTGGTGGACCCAGAAATGAACTAGATATTCTTCTGGTCCACTTCCAGGTCTGCTGCTAAGTGTGCTGGGGAACCCTCTGCACTTCTGTGGGAAACTCCATGTGCCCCAACATCGCAGTATTCAGGAGCTGCCTGCTACCTAGAGGTATGTAGAAAAAACATTTAAAGCTGTTTCTATGTCTGAATTGCTGAATCTTTCTGAATCTGTCTGAATCAATTCAGAGGGTTCTGATTCAATTCAGAGAGATTAAAGGGTCCTCTGATTCGGCCTGATTTGGTGGCTGATTCTCTAAATCTGAATTGAATCTTTGCTGAATCAAATCAGGGACTGAAGCTTCACAGAGCCCTATTAATTGCTGTGCATGTGTAGATGGTGACACATTGCTGTACAGCAAATTAGGCTGGTATGCAGTAAAGCATCTTGTGTAGACATACCCACAAAGTAGAAAGTCAGACCCTTGTGTTGTGTGTTTAAATCCCTTCTCCAAATCAAAGGTATTAGGAATTTGAACCTGTGCTTCCCTTCTATCATGTGACTGCTTTAACCATGGGACTCTTGACTGTTTAAAGCAGTAGTTTTCAAGCTTTTTTCTTTTGCAAACTCCTAAAAAATTTTGAATGGAGGTAAGGACCGTTTGGAAACTTCAAATGGAGGTACAGATCCCTTTGAATTGTAAGTATGGTCATTCACATACTTTTGATTGATAATAGTTATCTTTCATGGACCCTTGAGACATTAGTCTATGGACCCCCACGGGTTCACAAACCACAGGATGAAAACCACTGATTTAGAGGTATGTCTCTTGGGATTGTTGGGGTTTCTGAGAATGTGGCTGAATTTGGTTTGACTGTTTGTTTGTTACAAGTTTGTTTTGAGGGGTTGTTGTTTCCACTTCCCCAACTTTTCTCTTGCAGAGTAATAGAGAAGAAGCTCACTGCAAAGTCCACTTCAGATGGGTGCAACACTTTGACACACATATATTGAGTTTAGTCTTCACCAGGTATATCCTGCTTTATGGAGGACCTGTAGCTCAGTGTAATTTACGTATTGGCTCTAACAACATAAATTTGACTTTCAAATGAGCAAATCTGCAGTGATTATCCTCATCTCAAAGCAACCTGCAAATTGCTTGGTTCAGGAACCTTTTCTTCTAATTTTTTCCCCTTTTAAAGTCCTTCTAATAAAAATGTTTTGTTTTTTTCCCAGTGGCCATCCCTTTATTCACAACGATAATCTAGCATCTGCTCTCTTCTGCTTTGAGAAGGTAATTTCTGCTATTAGGAACATTCCACTTGGCTGTAAGAGCCCAGGTATGAGGCATATAATTTCCTTCTGATGCCAGGCTTATGTGGTTTTAAATACTGCTGTTCAGCCCCTGAACCTGGTTCTAAAGGACCTATCAAATGGAGAGATTATATAGTCTTTGCCATGACTGAGAATAATCAATGTTTTCTGTGTGATATAGATCGCCTGGGAGGAACTTGCCCCTGTATTGCTGGCTTTAGGGATCTTTATCCGAATTAACACCCTCAGAATAAAGGGAAAGGAAACAGAATCTAACTTGCACTGCAGGTATCCACACTTCCCTTTCTGCCTAGTCTGCTTACTCAAAGGTCAGTTTCCAAGGAAATGCTGTGTTGTGACCTAAGTGCCTGTGACTGGACAGAAGAAAATACTGTAACCTGAGGAGTATCTTCTTGTTGAGGAAGTTAAGGCAGATGCTGGAGATGGAGTAAGACAAGGGCTGGTGAGGTGGATACATTTGGGACTGTTAAGGGTTAAGACTTGGGAAGCTTGTGAACTGAAAGATTTGGCTGTGAGTGGAATCATTCAAAGAGGAGGATAATGAAGCTGCTTTATTGGGTTCCCAGTAGCATACTGCTTCCCTGGGGTCCTGCATGCACCACTTGATAAGGAGAAAGCCTTTGATAAAACTGACCATAACAATCTATTGTGCATTAGAAGTACTTGGGATTGGGCCAATGTTTGCTTCATGCATTTTTATTTTATTAGGACACTTTTGGTATTTTATAAATAAATGGGGAATCTGAACTGCCAATTCCCTGGTATTCTGGGATGTCTGTCAGGGGTGGCCTTTGGGGTAGAATATTTCATGTCCTGAGTTTCAAACTATTCTTGTGCCTTCTAACTTGCTTCTCTGAGCTAACATTGCTGGCTGTTTTCTACCTGCTTATCAGGCTGTGCCAGTTCTGTCTCCATTTTTATAGTGTCTGCAGGTGATATATGGGTGCTTTGCAGGTATTTGCAATGAACATTCTTTGCCCAAAGTTTCTGGGACCAGAGTGATTTGTTCCCACTGGGCTTTTGGCAGAATGATGAGGGACTTCTGGTTCTACAATGTTGTGGTGGATCTGTGCAATACATGATGAAGGACTGGGAAAGGGCTGAAAAGAGGGTCCATTGACCTCTTCCAGGCCTTTCTGTTAGAAGGTGGGTTATGGTTGTCAATAATTTCAGTGTTATAGCACTGGCTGGTATGTTTGAACCATCCTCCAGAGCTCCTAGACCAAATTCAGAGGCACATTTCAGGAAACATTTACTGTTGCTTTTGTGCCGATCTGCTGTACTTGCCATTAAATGAATTGAGACAGAGGCTCAGTGGTCTGGTCTGTCTGTCTCCTAGAATGGACATCAGTTTTTCTTTCTCTGTTTCTGTGGCACTGAGAAGATGGAATTTCATTCTTAATTTGTTCTTATTGATGTCTATTTAAAGCATGAAAATTTGTCTCTATTTCACCCTGGCATTTTCATACCTTGAGATACCCATACTGCATCTAGCCAGGTCAGGCATAGTTTACTCTAAGCTTTTTAACCTTCCTTTCCCCTCACAGATTTCTTTTTAGAGGAGTCTTTTTTTCTGCTTTTACCCAGGATGAGTATATCAAGCCATCCCACCTAACAGATGCTGATAGGTTGGGATGCAAGTCTGTAGCAGCTCACCCTACTCAGATAGGTCTGTATGCTCTTCAGACCAGATTCAAGGCAGCACTCCCTCAGCAGGCTGCTTTAGAACATGCAGAGGGTGGTCTCTGGGCTGTCTTCCAGTCTCCTCGCTGACTGTCTCTCCTTTAATGGTTGTGTTTTACAGTCAGCTGGATAGGTTGCTGCCCTGGAAGGGTCTGATGTTCTCTTTTTGGGTCCTGAGTAAGAGGGAATTATGGAGTCTAGGTCAAGGATTTATGCTACCTTCTTTGATCGCCCTCATTTTTACACTGCAGGCTTACTGTGCCAGACAGTAAGCACAGTAAGCTTGTGGTATAGAAATGCTCTTAGAGGCCTCAGGTATGAGGCTACTTCCTCTCTGTAAGTGTCAATGACAGGTCTTATAACCAGACAGGTCTTAAATATCTCTATATTACTGGTGTTTCATTTTAATTGCAGAAAAATGTGAATTTTGGCTTACTACTTTTAATCTGAAAATTGGGTGTTTTTTATCAGAGAAAACCAGGATCCCTGCTTATAACCAGTCCATTTTGTCTGTCATATTATTTGTGGGTTGTCTGACAAGTTAGGTTCTTCTGGTTCTAAAATATTGTGGGTTTTTTTTCTTTTTGGATCTGCAAAGTGCCCCTTTAGCCTTAAACAAATATTTCATTTTTGTCTCCATTGCCCTACCTTGATTTATTTTCTCGTTTTTTTTTTTTTTTTAAACAGCTTTTCAATGATTTGGTCTTCTCCAAGTTCTTGTTCACACTGATTACAGGTGGCCTGTTTCCTGCTCACCTAGTAAACTGTTCTCTGGGTTAGGCCAAACTGGCCATTATAAAATCTCATAAAAGCAAAATGCTTCTGCAGCATAGGAGGGCAGGGAGTAAGAGTTGGGGGTAGGAGAGGCATAATATAGTTCTTAATGCTATTCTTCATACAGCCTAACTGCAAATGACTAAACTGACTTGTAATATGAATGCCTATCTGATCTAGAATATTAATAAAGTTTGGAGTGAAGCTGGTGAAGGAAACACTTGAATAATTCATGAGGAAAACAGCCTTGACCGGCCCCCAGCAGGAACGGCCATTGAGGTAGGGTCTGGTAGGGATGAGTTGAGGGGGTGTAGGAAAGGCAGAGGTGGGCAGGGGCATGTTGGTCGCTGTTTCCAGGGGTGAGGGTGTGGGGGTTGATCTGGGTATGCAAATGTTCTAGAGTCTGAAGTCTGCAGTGGGGGAGGAACATCAGGAGGGGAATGGAAGGGGCAGAGTTTATAAGGTCTGCATCCATGGTGGGAGTAGGTCAGGAGTCTTGGGGGCCAGCACAGTCTGTGGGGTCTTTGGGAGGTTAGTCACGGAGCTTGGACAACAGTACAGGGTCTGAGGCAATGCTGACAAGTCACTTTTTCCTACCTGCTTAAGGTTAGGGGAGTTAACAGCTTCACAGTCCCAGGGCTGTGGAGAGAGAATGGGGTTTCCCAGTCCTGGGATATAGGGGGAGAGGTTTGTCCCCATCACAGATCCAGAAGGGGAGGTGGGGTGCTGGAGTAAGACATGCTGGAATGTTGGAGGACAGCATGGAGGCTTCTACTGTAGAACAAGCTGTTTAGGTGTTCATTTTCCCAGTACAAACTCTACCAAAAGTGACTTCTACTTCATTGGATGAACTAGAAGTTTCTACTGGACCCACCATTTTTGGTCCAGTAGAAACTGAGCCCTTGTACATCTAGGCAAGGGACAGACATTCAAAAAGTCTGAGCCTGAATTCATAGATTCATAGATTCATAGATTAAGGGTCGGAAGGGACCTAGTAGATCTTCTAGCCCGACCCCCCGCCAGGGCGGGAGAACAACAAAAACCCCAAAAAGAGAAATGGGACTCAAACGAGTCCAGCTAGGTGGGCATCCAGCCTCTTCTTAAAGACCCCCAGGGTAGGGGCCAGCACCACTTCCCTTGGAAGTTGGTTCCAGCTCCTAGCCGCCCTAACTGTGAAGTAGTTTTTGCGGATGTCCAATCTATACCTCCTCTCCATCAACTTGTGCCCATTACTCCTTGTTATGCCAGCGGGCGCTAGGGGAAACAGCGTCTCCCCCAAACCCTTCTGGTCCCCCCTAGTGAGTCTATAGACGGTCACCAGGTCCCCCCTCAGCCTTCTCTTGTGGAGGCTGAATAGGTTCAGGTCCCGCAGTCTCTCACTGTAGGGTCTGCCCTGTTGTCCCCGGATCATGCGGGTGGCCCTCCTCTGGACCCTCTCCATGTTGTCCACATCCCTCTTGAAATGGGGCGCACAGAACTGGACACAATACTCCAGCTGTGGCCTGACCAGCGTCGCGTAGAGGGGGAGGATCACCTCCTTGGCTCTACTCGAGATGCACCTGTGGATGCACGACAAGGTCCGGTTAGCCCTGCCAACCATGACCTCGCATTGTCGGCCCATGTTCATCTTGGAGTCAATAATGACTCCAAGATCTCTTTCTGCCTCCGTGCTCTCGAGTAAGGAGTTCCCCATTGTGTAAGTGTGCTGCTGGTTCCTACTGCCCAAGTGCAGCACCCTGCACTTGTCCGTGTTAAAACGCATCCTGTTCCTGTTAGCCCACCCCTGTAACCTATCCAGATCCCTCTGCAATCTCTCCCTCCCTGCTAGCGTGCTCACCTCCCCCCAGATTTTGGTGTCATCAGCGAATTTAAACAGGTTACTTTCCACCCCATCATCCAGATCGCTGATGAAGAAATTGAACAGCGCAGGCCCCAGGACCGAGCCCTGGGGGACTCCGCTACCCACCTCCCCCCAGGTCGAATATGACCCATCCACCACCACCCTCTGAGTGCGACCCCTCAGCCAATCTGCAATCCATCTGACTGTGTAGGCATCGATGCCACAGTCGCCTAGTTTTTTAACTAGGATGGGGTGAGAGACGGTGTCAAAGGCCTTGCTGAAGTCCAGAAAGACTACATCCACCGCGACACCTGCATCCATGGCCTTTGTGACCTGATCGTAGAAGGCAATCAGGTTGGTCTGACATGATCTCCCCCTAATAAATCCATGCTGATTGCCCCTGAGCATCATTTCTGATGCCGGCCCCTCACAAATGTGCTCCTTGATGATCTTCTCAAAGAGTTTCCCCAGGATTGAGGTAAGACTGACGGGCCTATAGTTACCCGGGTCCTCCCTCTTCCCCTTCTTGAAGATGGGGACCACATTTGCTACCTTCCAATCATCTGGCACCTGGCCCAAGCACCACGATCGCTCATAGAGCCGTGCCAGGGGCCCCGCAATAACCCCAGCTAGCTCCCTCAACACCCTGGGGTGGAGATCATCCGGACCCGCTGACTTGAATGCGTCCAGCCCCTCCAGAAGCTCTCTAACCCGGTCCTCCCCAACCTGAGGTCGGAAGGCAATCCCCTCGAGTCCGGCTTCTATCACAGCAGGGAAGTCCCGGTCCCTGCACAAGAAAACGGAGGTGAAGAATTGGTTAAAGAGGTCCGCTTTCTCCTCTGACGCAACCACCAAATTGCCCAGCGTGTCCTGCAGGGGTCCCACATTACCCGGCACCTTCTTCATCCTCCCAATGTATTTGAAAATTGATTCAATCTTTGCACGTTAATTTAAACTAGCTAGGCTGAAGCAGTTTGCATGTGCACAGACACTTCCTCTGGACTGAGAAAATGCAAGCACATGCCTGCCAGGGGGCACTAGCGCAGCACTCCCTTCCCTTCCACACTGCTGAGGGAGGATGTGCCCAGGCCCCAGCAGGATGCTCTGAATAGGGAGGGGTTTTCCACTCCACACCTTGCTGCTCCTGACCAGCAAAGGGAGCCATCAGGGAGTTGGTAACACAGTGTTTAGCACCCATAAAGTAAACAAAAGCCTCTCTCATTAGTTCAAGCTGTTCTTAAACAATGTTTTGCAAGGAAGGAAGGGAGGGTCATTATCAGCTGACTTGTTGATTACCTTCAGAAAGCCCTGTCCTGTCTACCTTTGTCCTGCCTGCCTTACACAGACACCTCTCAGGATTAGCTAGCATACCACTTGCTGGTTATGGTCTTTACTGTGGGAGAGGGGATGGGGGAATCTGTGCTTGAACAGGGAGTGATGGGAGGGTGGGCACAGGGAAGCCAGGTAGACAGTGCTATGCCTAAAGTCTCTGCCGGAGCTCCAGCTGGGGAACAGAGAGGTGGGGCCAGCCCTGCTCTAGAGCAGACAGCCCAGCCCAGGGCTACAAAGCATCTGGGGTGCTTGGGAACTATGGTTTAAGTGAAAACCAGGGAGTCTGGGACAGACATGGCATAAACTGGTTTGAATCAAATCAGTTAAGTCTGATACTATGCTCAACCAGGTTTATCTCAAACTGGTTTCAGTCATTTTCAAACTGGTTTATGTGTACTGAATGTCTGTTCCATTACAGATTTAAACCAGTTTCTGATCACTTAAACTAGTTTATGTGTAATGCCTGTCCCTAGCCTTAGGCTTTCTACTGCTGGAACTGTGATTACACAGCTGAAATGTAGTGCTTGTATGCACACTAAGTACAGACATTCAAAAAGACTGAGGTGGAATCAATCTAAGTTATGTGGTTTTCTGTAAGTGGAGTATTTTAGATCAGCATTGAACAGAACACACATTTGCCTCTTAGGTGTGGGGGTGAGGCAAATCTTAGACCAGGTTCTGCCATTTTTAAACAAGTCAATGTGTGCTGAACTTCTGTGCTGTTATGGGTATAGACCAGTTTTGGGTGATGAACTTTTGTTCTGCGTTGAGAGAGACACCAGATTCCAGTCTTTAATACTGGTAAAAGTGTAATACCTGTACCTAGCTTAAAATTTTCTTGGATATTGTTATAGTGGAAACCATTCAGACAAACATGTCAAAGAAGAACCCCTGTTAAAATGTGGAGGGGCAGAAAGAAGGCAAAGAGAAAGCATTATAGAGAGTGGGCACAGAAATAGTGAGCCTGCTGTCAGTGAGTAATTATGGTTTGTGGTTATGGCATCATGATGGGACCCAAGAGATCTGGATTAGTTTGTACCTTTGCTGCCAATTTCATACATAATGTCAGATCACAAAGACACAAATCTCTACCATGCCTGAGCTGTGTTTCTGTGACAGAGTAGGCTCTTTTTAAATTTTCTTCTCCTCAGTTTACCATATGTAAAATTTGGATCACCAGTCTTTCTTTCTTTGCTTTGTCTTGCTAGCTTGTGAAGAGTTTGAGAAAAAGACTGCCTTTTACCATGTAGAATACCAGGGCTCTGTTCACTGTAGAGCCTATCCTTGCTACTCCAATACAAATAACAGTAGTGAAATGAAATGAGTCCTATAGACCATGACTACATAGCAAACTACCTGTGACCCAGGAGAAGTGCTCGCAGATATTCTGTGCTTCTGTGTATGTACTGCCAAAACTAGTAGTAGTGTAGCTGCACCTGTGCAGTAGCTAACTAACATAATGGCAAATGCTGCTGCCACTGAGCAAAGCTAATTAATCTGACCAGAGTATCCTAAGGACCTGTCTATACTACTGGTTTAGATTTAAGTTCATTCTAGTACTTTCACAAGCAACATTAAGCAATTTATTTCACAATAGGTGTGTTTACACAAGACGCTACATTGCTGTAGTGACGAGCTACGGTGATGTAGCTCATCGCTATGGTGATGCAGCATCAGTGGGCACTAGCCAAGATGCCACCACTATTGCACAGTAGCAATGAGTACAGTAGAATAGAAAATGACCCTACTGTATTTTTCAAGTACTAAATGACTGCTCAATACCAATTGTACACTTAGAGGCATGTGTAGATGTAGCCAGTATTTGCTTGTTATTTAACTAACCACTTCATCAAAGCCTCTAGGGTGGCCAATAGAGGAATAAACATGTAGGGTGAGGCCAGACAAACATGGTAGTGTGGTATGTGGTGCTGCAAACATGTTTGCAGCACCACATACTGCACAGTCTGGTGTCCTCCACACTGCAGGGGCATGCTTTCCATGCGTGCACTGCTCCACGTTTTTCCCACGGTTTTTTTGATCCCTGGGTATCCAGGAGTCAAAAAAACCTGCAGAAAAAAAACAGAGCAGTGCACGATGGAGCAGCAGAGCTCCGTCCAGCGGGAAAAGCAGAGCTCTGCCCAGCAGGATCATCACAGCTGCAGGCCCGGGAGGCCCCCAGGACCCCAGATGAGGCTACTGAGGCTAGTACAGTGCTGACCTCAGCCTCCCCTACAACTCCTGGGGTAACTTGCCATTCACCAAAGTGTGTGTGGTATGGGCGTTCTCCAGGGACAAGTAGCTGTAGCACAAGGTGCACCGCTGCTAGATGTCCCCAGGAAACCAAATGTCCGCACATTTCTGGTTGTGCCTGTAAACTCTCTTTTTCAAGTTTTAAAGTAAATTTGCCAATAGCATTTTCTTTACAAAGAGAGATACATTTTGTTTTGTTCTGTTGATATCAGAGCTGGTTACAAGAGGAAAAAAAAGACCTTAGTAATAAATAATCTAAATATAAAGATAACAAAAGCCTTTCATAATAAGTATCAGAACCATGCCAACCACATCACCAGACGCAAACTTCCTACAGCCTAAAGCACACCGAATGGATCCAGACCATGCTGGGACAAGAAATGTAAAACCACTCCCAAAATAACTACATCCTACAACAGAATCACCACCAT
>NW_017729032.1:80831756-80835419 GCF_001723915.1 Gavialis gangeticus
CTCAGAGAAAGGGAAGCTTACCTTATTAAAAAGAAGAAAAGCAAGAGGGAAAGTTAATTTGTATCATAATCAGGTCACTATACTAAGCATGATTTCAGTCCTATGTAACATAACCTCCTGCTTTATTGGCCTGGCAATTGTTTCTGTTAATGCCATAGATAGAACAATAAAGTCAGTCTAGAAACGTGATCAGCTTAAAACTGATACTAACTACTTGCTGTCTACGCAATTAAATAATTCAAAGTAATTTCAGATACTCTAGTTTCCAGAATGCTTTGGTCAGAGTAAGATAATATTAACCTCTGTACAAAAATAGATGAGAGTTTTCTATGAAAGAAGGCTACGAGTCATAAATGTTTTAATTCTTGTTTCATTTGTTGCATATATATCAGAAATGCATTGTATACTGCTCACAAAGAATTTTTTTCCAACTTTTTAGTTGGTCTAATAAAAGATATCACATCTACCCAAAGAACCTTGTCTGCCTATATCTTTAGACCAGCACAGCTGGTATACCAACAACCTTGTATACCACTAGACACACTAGTCTTGCCTTAAAAATAGCTCTAATGCTCATTTAAAAACATTTGGATAGCCTATAGATGTACAGCAGAGTAGACAAGCAAGGATTTAGCTCTGATATAATTCAGAAACATTAAGCAATACTGAGTTCTAGAATTACACAATAAATATATGGCAGGTAACAATCTGTTTCGACATCTTATTTTCTTTTAGATATAAAAATGCAATTTTGTTGTCATGAAAATTGTAAACCTGATAAATCTTTATGAAACTCAGAGAAAAGGTGAATTTAGGTGAATAAATATCTGCATTGTATTATTTTACCACTATTTATACATCCATGCCAAGATTATAAAAAAAGTATAAGAATGTTGATGATAACAATGTCAGTACTTTTATTTGAAAAGTACATTTTCTCTGCAAGTGCTTCACAGCTATATATTTATTCATGCATTAATTATACACTAACTATGTATACATTAATTCTTACTTTGATGCCTGGGCAAGATGGCATTTCTCCTCATTTGTATTTCTTGAACAATATATGTTTTCCCTGTGTGTCTAAGGGCCAAACCATGGCTCCATTTAAGTCAATGGGATTTTGGAGCTAGATGAAGCCAAGATTTTAGGTCCTTAAAAGAGCCTTTTAAAAGCTGCTTACATCCTATATTAACTTCACTTTGTTAATTACTTTGATCCCTTTATAAGAATACTTTGCATTGCTATAAAGTCTTTTATGCAAATATTTAAACATAATGAAACCTATCAGTACATTTAGGCTCACAATATCCTTCTAACAGAAGTACTATTATCACCTTTTTCCAGATGGGGAAACTCAGCTGCAGGTAATTTAAGAGTATTACCTTAAATAAGGCTACAAAACAAATCTTTAGCAGAGCTGGGATCAAGATATTCCCAGTTTGAGTCCTGCATGTTAACAAATAGACTATGATTCTTCTCCTAATTCTTGAAAAGAACTAGGCAGAACCATAACATTATGAATTTATGTACATAACATGTCCAGTGTACAGCTTAAAATATGTTTAGTGTTATTAAAATGGTAAAAACACTGAAGCATGCATTTTGAACCACAGGCAATGCACACATTTGAGCAACCTGTGCTCATGAAGAGTCGTGCACCATTGACTTCCCTATGGGTCTTTCTTTAATTTTTTTTAGATTTTTTCTTTATTTTTTTTTTTAGTAGTAAGAAGTCTATGTCAGCTAAACTTAACAGTAATCATGTCACCAGCTGGTGAGGTGGAGCTGCTCTTGAAATGTCAGTTTGGTAAAACAAAAACTTTTTTTCTATAATGTACTATTTTGGACTGAACTTTTATTGGGAAAGGTTTTTTGGGTCCTGGGTGAAACTTCTAGTCAAGCTGAGAGAAAGTGAGATGCTCTAGAATAGTGAATATTTCACTAGACAGGGTATTTACCTGGGATCTGGAGATACAGATTTAAATTTTCTACTGTGAATAATCATACAGTGGGAGTCTACACCAGCATTTCCCAACCAGTGTATAGCAACACACTGGTGTGCCATCAGACATTACCAGGTGTGCTGCAGGATCTTGGGGGGTGTGGCTCCAGCCAGTGCTGACACTGCCACTTCCACCCCATGCGGCCACTGCTCTGCATTTGGCTGCATGCCCTCGTGCCCCCGACGCTGCATTTGGCTGGTGTGCCGTGGGATGGGAGAGGCCATGTAAGTGTGCTGTGAGATAAAAAAGGTTGGCAAATGCTAGTCTGTACATTTGCTCCAAGGCAGAGGAGGGTGCTTTAATTAGGGAGAGTGCTTTAATTAGAGTGACTCTTGAAGCCACTCTAATTAAAGCATTTGCAGTTTCACATGTATCCAGTGTCCCGTGCTTCAAAATGGTGGAGTGAGTACTTGAACTAAAGCTTGTTTGAAACATGAGTGCTAAACAGACATGACATGGAGCCTGCTAGGGTGCATTACTTAAAATGATCCAGCAGACTCAATTAACTGATATCTGGCATGTGTATAGGTGCCCACAGAGCACAGCTTGAATATTTGTCTCCCACATTCTGGGGGGATAGACTAAACACCTGGCTATTTGGGGGCTGGTACTGCTTGCTTTCTCAAAAAAACAAAACAAAACCCCAACATTTTGAAGTATCTTGTTCTCATCCCAAAGTAAAATGATAAAATATTTAATATTTCAGTAAGATTTTTACACTGGGGAAAATGTTTGCTAACTAGCTGTACTAGTGAGAAACACAGGCAAACGTTTTTAAAGAGTTGAAACTGGAAGCAAACCATATTCTGTTATCTGTAGTACTACTGGAATTATAACTAAGTTCTGAGAAACTAGATTAATTTACAAATCTTTGCCAAAGGACTGATATCAGATTGAGTCTTATAAGTTAGTTTTGTATGTATGAAGAAGAATTGAAGGGGAATACATTCCATAATATTATGAGTAAAAGATGAAAGTCACATATTCCAGACGTCCTATCATTTGGGGTGCAACATGTTCTTTTCAATAACTATAGAGCATATTTAATCAAAATAAATTTGTTTTTGCTTCAAATAGCTGCATTACACTCCATCAATATAATGAGGTCACAGTTGAACTTAATTAATTTTACATGGATATAGCATTTCTTTTCTTTACTTCTGGTTGTACCAGTGAGTGTAAATAACATTGATGGATGATAGACACAGATCTTCCAAATGGGTCAAGTAATAAAGTTTAGATGTAAATTAATCCATTACAGAACAATTTCATTTTAAATTCTCAGTCTTGTAAGCTTTCCTGATGAAAGAGCATGGAATAACCACAGGATAAGAACTGTATGGGTGGGGGATCTGGATTTTCTATAATTTCTGGAAACTGCTAAAGAAGAAAATATGATTTATGAGACAGGAGATCAGTAGATCAGAAATAGATGGAGTACAACTTCACATTTCATGACAGAAGGCCCAAACTGAATTTCTCCAATAGTAAGTAAATACAACTTACAATGCGGGGGGGGGAGGAAGGTCTAGAATCTGGGTTGCCTACTCCCGGGGCAAAAAGGTAGGGCTAAGGATGGAAAAGTCATTCTCATAGTTTCATACCTTCTAGGGTCGGAAGGGACCTGAGCAGATCATCTAGTCTGACCCCCTGCCAT
>NW_017729032.1:80835637-80841110 GCF_001723915.1 Gavialis gangeticus
AGTCCGATGCCCTGCCATGGCAGGAAAGAGTACTGGGGTCAAATGACCCCAGCAAGGTGGTCATCTAACCTCCTCTTAAAACCCCCAGGGTAGGAGCCTGCACCACCTCCCTTGGAAGTTGGTTCCAGACCCTAGCCACCCTGACCGTGAAATAGCGCCTTCTGATGTCTAACCTAAATCTACCCTCTGCCAGCTTGTGACCGCTGTTCCTGGTCACTCCTGGCTGTGCTCGGGGGAACAATGACTCCCCCAATGCCTGCTGATCCCCCCTGACTAGTTTATAACAGGCCACAAGATCCCCCCTCAGCCTTCTCTTTTGGAGGCTGAACAGGTTCAGGTCCCGTAGCCTCTCCTCTACCTCCAGTTAGCAACTTACATAGAGTTATGTGCCTTCCTGGTAGAAGTAGATCCGAAATCTTTGTAAAGGGCCTAAGATACCACTCACATGGAAAAGTTAACTGTGTAAGTATTGCTTCACCATTTAAAGGTGAAACTGGATTTAGACCTGCTGCTGTAACTAAAGTTTACATAATCTTGATTTTTAAAACTGTAACTTACACATACTGTTTGGAGCTTGTCAGTCATTGCATTAACAAGCTGTCTGTTTACCAAGTGGGGAAAAAAACTTAAAATTAAGATGCTGAAAATGTGAATATCAGCTTTGGCTTTTCAAGTGTCTCAGTTTTACTTTATATGGATCACTTGTCATGGAAATCTCATTTTCTGCTCTGCAAACAGAACTATCAACTGCTAATGTTTTGGGGATATAAGAATTTTTATTCTTTCTTCAGGAAATCCTAGATAAACTTACTTAAAAATAAGTTACTTAAAAATAAAGCTGGAAAAAGGCCCTTATGAACCCCAAAACATCCAATTGATTTTCTGGAAAAATATTTGCACATTCTTAATTAGTGTAGAAGTGTGTCCATCAGATCACAGCAGACAATAACAAAACTTTACATTTCTCAGAGCGAGCCAGAGCACAGCAAGGAGTGGTCTTTTTGGCACATGGACTGAGACAGCTGCAATCTGCTGTTTTTGTACAGATCAGTTACAGCCTCAGATTGTTGGCAAACTGTCTATCTAATTCTCAGGTGGGTGATGTTCAGACTTTCTCTTGGTTAACTGAGAAGTTTTGAAAAGCTGAAGTGTTTTCATCTTCTGAACTGTACATGCATAGTGAAATGGATGGCAGGTTCTTCTGATTGCATAAGTTGTCATCAATCCTGCCCAACTTTTTGCATTTGGAAAAATTAACTGCCTTGAAGCACCTGGTAAAGTAAATGCATTAAATGTAGGCCATCAAGAAAAGTGGAACAAAGCAAAAAACTTTTCAAAGTCACCAAAATAGCAACGCCGTCTCCTAAAACTGACTTTTTCAATTTTCCCCCTTCATTGTACTCCTTTATCACGCACCATCATTCTACTCCATTAGATACCTACTTCTGCTGATGCAGTAATTGAAGGATGTCACTGTGCTGACAATGAATTGGAGATGGTGGATTATTACAGCAGGAAAGAGTACAAAGAAAATTTGGCTTTGACTTATTTCGATGTTCTTTTCAAGGCTGCAAAATTGGCATATTTGGGGGGAAATTTCTTTTGTTATTATTCACCTTCTCTTTTTGAAAATGAACATAGTGCTCATGCAAAGTCCCAGATTGACAGCACAAAAAAATCTGTTTACGTAAATTATCTTGGCAATAGCAATTCGATGTGGCACTCATCATCACTTCCTGCCCTAAAATGTTATGTAGCCTTGTGGAATTACTGTTAAACAATTAGAGAGGGCTTCATTTCAATGATCTGAGTTCATTAAGGAAAAGGGAAGATGACCTAATTAAAAGTAGATTACCTCTGACTTTAAGACTACAGAATATAGTTTATTAGGAGAGTTGAGAACTCATTTACTTTTTATATATGGCTCACCTGTCTACTGGCTTACTGGCTAACTTAGGGAGAATTGTAGGCTACAGCCACAAAAGGACTTTAATATATCACAATGTTCAGCACAATATTTAAGCACCATGACACCTAGTGGAATCCCCAGCCCCATATGAAGGAGGTAGGCTTCTTTTATTTAGTGCACTGGGAATCTCAAGAACTACATATGGGGTGCTCAGTAGGGTTGTGCGAAACAGCACCATTTCGTTTCAACTTTCATTTCACCGTTTCGACAGAAAGGGAACTGGCCATGATGGCAGAGGGAGAGAGAGCCCTGCAGGGAGGCAAGGGTAGAAGGGAGTCAAGGAGAGCTGCTGCCTGAGAGGAGGGACTTCTGTCAAACAAGGATGAAAGTGCGGGTACTTGGGAAGTGCTGAAGATCCTGGTGCAAAAAAAGATGTGACTGAAAACAGTGGCATGGTGCAGGCGGCAGCAGCATGTTCTGCCAGAAATGGAGCCTGGCTGGCCAGAGCCATGCTCTGAGTGGCTGTCTCAGTGCCACTGCCAGCTCAGGATGCCCCTCAGGACCCTAGGTAAGGCTGCTGGCACAGGTGCTGGTCCCAGCCTCCTCTACCCCTTCCAGGTCACTTTGCCATGTGCCAAAACACACATGCAGGGGCATGCCCAAGGACTAATAGAAGTGGCACAAATATGTGCTGCTGCTATTTGCCCCTCAAGAAACGCTTGCCCTGCATTTGCTTGCTCATTTGGACATGCCCTATAAGGCTAACTATACGTGCCCTATATGGGACATGCCCTATAAAGCTAGACTGGAAACATGGAAGAGTACTGATCTCTCAAATAAAAATTATTTAAGATGTTATATATGTTAAAATATTGAAATCTTCAAAACTAATAAGGAAACTAAAAACAGAAAGTAGTCATTATGATACTTGCTCCTGTTTAATCTTAATTGAATTCTTATTCCTTCTAGTTTGCAATATGGCAATAATGGGAGGTACACATTCTTTCATTCACCTAGGCAGAGGTACTTCAGTGACCAGAAAACAAAGGGTGGCTGCTTGCCATCAACTTAAAGACCCTGGAGAGACAGAGAAAACCAGAGAATAAATTATCCTGGTAGTTAAAGGCCATCCCTTGAAAGGTACCACCCTGGGTTTTAGCATTTGCTTTAATAGTTCTTTAAATAATTTAGTCAAAATGGAATAGAATTGACAGGTGAGACAGAGAACAGCACATTTTTAAATTATATTTATATGGTAGCTAGGGTATTCCCTTGAGAAGATCATTCACATTCTCTTCTTCACAAGTGACTCCTCCCAGATTGAAGGCATCTTTTGAAATCTAGACAGAATCTTTGTTCTCGCTTGGACTGGTTGCCAAAGAGCACATCCAAGATGAGAGGGTTATTTGTAAAAGGGCTCCTTCTACCCTTCTTGCAGTTTTGTAAATCCATCTTTCATTTTCAGTGCATTTTATTATAAGTTCACAAAAAAATCATATTTAGTATATATAACAAACTTCTGGCTTGGCAAGAAAAATATGTATTTGTAATTGATCTGAACTACCAAACTATAAAATCATTTAAGTATTGACACAGACATAGTAATAATAGTTACAGGACTTGGAGCCCTAATGATGTCCCTCCCTTTGAGTTTACCCTATCATCTCTTAGGCTTTTCTTGCCCAGAGTAGAATCACATGATCCTCTGACTCTGAGATCAGGTCCCAGATTTCCATATCTTGTGTATCAATTTGGCTTACCTCAGAAGGTCTGACTGAGTTTGGCACCTGCACCTCATTCCTTTGGGAGCTTTGGGGTAAATATAGTGATCAGATATATTTCTTGAACCAAATTATTAAATATTGTTTAACAGTAGGAACAAATCATAACTTAAAATGAAGATGGCTATTCATAGAATTGTAGAAAAGTAGGGCTGGAAGGGACCTCTGAAGGGCATTTTGTCTGCTTAAGGAAAGTTCATCCTTATCCAAAGTATCCCTGTCTGACCTATTACTAGGACTACACAGTTGACCCTGTCACAAAGCCACAAAGTATAGCACCATAACTTGCTACAGGTTATGCAGGGGAACAATTTCAGCCAGTATTTTGCTGCTACAAGGGTTGTTAAAAGATACTGGAGGGGGGTGTAGCAGGGCACTAAGGTATCTGCTACTGACAAGCAGTAATATGGGCTCAGCTGCCAGTCACCAGGGCAGCAGAGGTGTGGGTTGCCAAGCCAACCAGTCTGGTCAGCTGACTGGAAGGGGGCAGGGCCTGGCCTTTATAAACAAGCCAGGTTGAGGCCAGAGGTCAGTTTCCCTCTGGCAGCCAAGGAAGGGGGAGCTCTGTTGGAGCAAGCAGGGCAGGCATAGCAGAGAAGCCTGATGGCCGGAGCAGCATCTGCTTGATGATACTGGGTGGAGGAAACCCTGATGGGGATATGCAGGGAGGATAGCCAGGTTCGCTGGGAATTTACGTTAGAGCCAGGGGCTTTGTGTTTTCTGTTTTGTTGTTGTGTAACACCAGAGGACCGGCTGAGGCTGTAGGGGTTGGAGGAGGCCTCATGGGAGCTCCCCAGTAGTGGGGGGGTTCCTGGCGCTGGAGAGAGCGCTGCATTTTGGGCTGTCCTGACCCCGGCCCCAGTGTGGGCAGCATCGGGAGGAGCCCAGTGTGGGTGTAGGCAAGAAGCCCCAGTGGGGTGTAGGACCCGAGAGGGGGTCTAGAGGCCAGGCATGGCTACAGCCACCTGAGCCTCAATTGTGGGAAGCCCCAGTGGGGCGTAGGACCCAGAAAGGGGGTCTGGAGGCCAGGCACTGCTAAGGCCACCTGAACCTCGATTGCAGGGGATCGCGAGGCAAGGCCCTGGTGCGGGCTGCGGGAATCGCGAGGCGAGGCAAGGCCCTAGTGCAGGCTGAGGGAATCGCGAGGGGAGACAGGCCCCAGTGCGGGCTACGAGAGCACGGGAGAAGCCAGGAGGCGCCCGTGAAGGCACGGGCGGGCAACGGAGATGAGTCCGGGGACCCGTGAGGGCACGGGTGACTGTGGGACTCGCGTGCAGCCCCAGAGGTTGGAGTGCACCGAGCAAATAGGCAGAGCCAGGATACATCAAGGCACCGTGTCAAGGAAGGTTAGAAAGGCAGCCTCCCTTTAACATATTAATATCAAAGACGTGGCAGGCGAGATAGTGAGAGTGCATTAGACCCGATCTGGCACGGTAGGTAGGGGCCTCTAGGGGAGTTCACGGCACCCCTAGGTTGCATCGTGCCACAGGGGGCCATGTCCAATGTAGCAATGTAAAACCCTCATAGTCCATATCATGGGGTGAAATTCTTCTCTGTGATCCAAAATATTGTGATGGGTCTGACCCTGAACAGAGGAACAAGACCTTCTAACTAGGAACCTCCAAGTTTTAGTTCTAGCCCAGTCAAAACCCTCAGTCTCGGCTGCAGCAACACCCAATGCTTCTAAGAGAGGCAAAAAACCCCAAACAAACCCTCCCCCACCCTCCAAACCCCGCCCCCCCCAAAAGTCCCCTCCCCCAAAAACTCCTAAACCCTGACATGC
>NW_017729032.1:80841456-80843941 GCF_001723915.1 Gavialis gangeticus
ACTCCTAAACCCTGACATGCTAAAGTGTAGCAACAGGAGCGGGGAATAGATTCTTCCTGGCATCATATGAGCATAGGCAGAGTAACTCCCAGATCATCCCTAACCAATATTTATCCAACCTTCCCTTTGAACACATCCAGGGATGGAGATACTACAAGTTTGCTAGGCAGTCTGTTCCACTGCCTTATTGTTCTAATAGTGAAGATATTCTTCCTGATATCAAATCTAAACCCACTTGGTTGCAACTTCAGGCATTAGTACATGTCCTTATCTTTTTAGCAAGAGATAAAACGGTGTTCAAAGGTGTTCTCCTTCCTCTTTATGGCAGCCTTTCTGAGATCTGAAGATTGCTCTCATGTTCCCTCTTAAGTGCCCTTTCAGCAAGCTGAACACATCTATTTCCTTCAAGCTTTCCTTGTATGACTTCCCTTCCAAGGCCTTCATCATTTTTGTCACTAGTCTTTGAAACGTTTCTAACTTCTCCTTGTTCTTTTTAAAATATGGAGCTCAAAACTGCACACAATACTCTAGATAAGGCCTAACCAGTGCCAAGTAAAGAGGCACTATAACCTGTGTCTTGCACCTAACGCAGCCCAAAACTGCATTTGCCCTTTGTGCAGCTACATCACCCTACAAATTCCTAATGAGTCCATGGTTCACCAAAGCTCCTAGGTCCTTCTCCGTAATGTTGCCATCCAGCTAGTTGTCACTTATTTTGTATTTGTGTTTTGATTATTCTTCTCAAGATGCAGCACTTCACATTTGGCAGCATTGAACTGTTTGTTCCAGTACTGCTTTCAATCTGTCAAGATCCTTCTGAATTGCAATCCCATCCTCTAGCATGTTCACAATCCTTCCCAGTTTTGTTTCACCTTCAAATTTGCACAAGAAACTCAATTCCAGCATGCCCATTATTAATAAACACAATGAATGACAATGGATCCAGGACAGAGCCTTGAGGAACTCTATTCAAAACCTCCTGTCATTCTGATATGGATCCATTTATAATTACTCTTTGCTTGTGGCTACTGAGCCAGTTGTCTATCTATCTTAGATCAGTTTAGTCAAGCCTACATTTCTCCAATTTGTTTCTAATGGGCTTCTGTGGAATCTTGTCAAAAGCCTAGCTGAAGTCCAGATACATTATATCCACTGCACTTCCTTCATCCAAGTAGTTATCTAGATGGTCAAAAACAGGTATCCGATTTGTTTGGTATGATTTGTTTCAAATCCATGCTGGCTGCTTGTAATCATCCTTCCCCACTCCAGATGCTCTCAAATGGACTTCCTTATGCTCCAGTTTGTTCCTGAGTATCACGGTGGGACAGACTGGTCCACAGGTCCCCAGGTGATCCTTTTGACTTTTTTTACCAAGGTATGTTTCTTGGTATATTTCCTTGGTGACTTGCCCATCTGCCCATGGCCTATATGCTTTCCTTTTACACAGAAGTATAGAAGCCATTCTACTCTCTTTTTTGATCTTCGAAAGGTTTCGCTCCTTAAGACATCTTTGTGGTGTTCTGTAGGGGTCAGGCCCTTTCCCTGAAACAGTTCCTTGTAATCAGAGGTGTGTCCAGAGTGGTGTGGTGGTGTGAGCACACCACTCCTTTGGCCATGTTCCTCAAGAGCAGGGATCCTAGTTCTCTCTGATTTAAAAAAAAATCCCCATTTTTCTGATATAATGAAGTAACCCAAAATCACATATGTGTGTGTGTGCGCGCGCACACATGCATGCACGTATGTGTGAAAAACCACTTCTACACACACACATATGTGGTGTTTCATTTTAATCATGGAAAAATGTGGATGTTGGATTACTTTTTTATACCTGGAAATGGGGATTTTTTTTTTTAATCAGAGAAAACCCTGCTTGAGAAGTAAGGTTTATTAGTTTACCTACTGATTGAAGCTAGCACTGGCTGGAGACACTATCACAGTTCCAGAGCCCAGGTGCTGAGTACCACCACCACTTCCTCACTCCTTTGAGTCCCCCTGGAAAGGTCTGACCACCCACCTCCATCCTCTGCTTCCCTTGTTCTCTGGCACTTGGTACCTCCCACCCCTTCAATGTTGATGGGGGAGGAGTGGGTTGTCTAGGGCACAAAACTTGTTAGTTATGTCTGTGAATCCTTTAGTTGCCTTCTTTCTTATTTCTTCCAAAATATATTCATGCAGGAAAATACTTTAAAACAATCAGATGTATACATAATCCAGGGGCTGGACGCGTTCAAGTCAGCGGGTCCAGATGATCTCCAACCCAGGGTGTTGAGGGAGCTAGCTGGGGTTATTGCAGGGCCCCTGGCACGGCTCTATGAGTGATCGTGGCGCTTGGGCCAGGTGCCAGATGATTGGAAGGTAGCAAATGTGGTCCCCATCTTCAAGAAGGGGAAGAGGGAGGACCCGGGCAACTATAGGCCCGTCAGTCTTACCTCAATCCTGGGGAAACTCTTTGAGAAGATCATCAAGGAGCACATTTGTGATGGGC
>NW_017729032.1:80844027-80859797 GCF_001723915.1 Gavialis gangeticus
AACTACTTCACAGTTAGGGCGGCTAGGAGCTGGAACCAACTTCCAAGGGAAGTGGTGCTGGCCCCTACCCTGGGGGTCTTTAAGAAGAGGCTGGATGCCTACCTGGCTGGACTCATTTGAGTCCCGTTTCTCTTTTTGGGGTTTTTTTGTTGTTCTCCCGCCCTGGCGGGGGGTCGGGCTAGAAGATCTACTAGGTCCCTTCTGACCCTTAATCTATGAATCTATAAGCCATACAACATTTGAAAAGTATTACAGAGAAACTTTGTGTACTGCACAGGAGTATACACTTAAAATCAGACTGTGCACTTTCATATTTAAAGGAATTCTTTTTATCTCCCCCGCTCCCAGCTTGAGGTGCATAGCAAGTCTCCTAAGGAAATTAAAGCCAGCCGTGACCTACAGTGTAATATGAAATAAATAGTCTGTTACAGACTGGCAGAGAGGGTGGCAGTGACTGACACTAAAATAATTAAAAAGTGGATTTCTGCAATGATCCTATTAAATATTAAGAGTCATTATTATAATAGCTTAATAAAAAGGCCTAGGTTATATTTGATGTCAATTTAAAATAATGATTTATCTGTGATGAATGGTATAAGGTGAGTAGGATTAGTATTTTACTACATAACTACAGCCATTTGTTTCACTTAAAACACTAGGGGATTATAAAAATTTATCCAAGGCAAAAGTGCAATGATAGGGCCAGTGTATAAGTGCAAATGACAGTGCACTTAAAGAGACCAAATGTCTGATGTGAGCAGTAGCAGGTTATTGAATCGATCACCTCTCTTGTTAGTTCAAAACCAGTTCAGGTCAGCAGTGATTGAATATCACACAGTATGGTTATATTTCCTTTTGTTAGTGTTCTCCTTTATCAAAATCATTTGCTTTTACATTGCTAAAGTAGCCTAAGGATCACATTAGACCTTCAGGGCTCTTGGATGTTCAAAGATCCAGGGCTTTCCAGAAACCTCCACTCCACCCATCTTGCCATGGTTATTCATGCATGCTGAATCTCCTGGCTCGATTACAACGACCTATTAACTTCATGAATCAAACCACATAACCTAGAATAGTTCAGACATAAACAGAACTTGTGCAAAAGTGCTTGCTGTGAGAATGTCACTGGTCATCCATTCTCCTTGCCCATTGAAAAGGGAGAACAATTAAGGATCTCTGTCTATTTATTCCTCCACGACCAGGACTGTCCAAGAAACGCAATAAAACTGCTCTTGTGCTGTGCAAAGTTCCTAATAATTCCAGTTCCAAGGCTTTTGGTGTTTGCCAACTGGGACCAAGAATTAATTCCTCCCTATCCCCCCTGTAAATGTCACTGGTTTCTAGATTTTGTCTGTTTTTTTTTTTTTTATACCCTTTCTCTAAGGCGCTGAGAAGTTAAGTATGGTGAAGGCTAGGAGGTTTCTAATTAGGTATACTGATGCTTCTTTAGCTTGTTCAAAACACAGTTTCTTGACTTGGAGAGTATTGTTATTATGCCCAGGGTCAAATTTAGGGTCAAGAATTTTTTCCCTAGGTCTGATTGGAACAGACTGGGGAGAGATTTGCCTTCCTCTCTAGTTAGGGACACAATCCTTTCCTAGGATCTTCTTAGCATGTATTAATCATATACTATTTTTTTCTTGCACACAGCACACCTTAATCATAATTTACACTTTGTGATTCAGAGGCAGGATGAAGAAGAAAAATCTTCCTGATAGAAACTGAGTAGCAGTACCTAGAGAGCCAAGCCTGGTCCCAAGCCTGATGCTAGCCCTGAGTGCTCTAAGTTTGACCTGGTGTATTGAGTCCAGGGTTGTATCCTGGGTCTGGGGCTGCGTGATGACCAGTGAGTCCAGTCCTACACGCTGTCCCAATCCACCACATGGGGTCATTTCATCTAGCCAAAGGCTTCCCAGGGGTCCATGGTGGCACTGTTAGTTGCTATGGTTCCCAGAGCTGCAACAATTAACACACATACCACGAAATTTCTGGACCCACGTGGATGCAATTTCCTTGTAGGTAGAGGGCCCCAGTTTTCACCAGCTGATTTTGACGAAAATGGTGCAGATTATATGCAAGAAAATTCAGTATATTGCCTGTTGCTGCAGTGGCAGAGCACTAGTGGTGCCATTTTCTCCCCTGCTTTTACCTATGGCACATTATAGGGTGCTTTTGGTGTTTGAAATATTCTTCTTTGTAATTGTGGGTGAGGGTTTGGCATGGAAATTTGGTGGGGATACTTTCAGTTAACAAGTGCCTGCAAATGCAGGGGACTGGTCTCAGTGGTCCAAGTGGCCCCTTCTAGTTTCGAGTAGATGTGATATCTTTTATTAGACCAATCTAGCTATCTTTGAGTAGCTGGAAAAAGTTCTTAGCATGCTTTTAGGTGCAATCGCTCTGCTTCAGGCATAGGAAATCTCTGCTCTACTTGAAGAACCTTGCCTGCCTATGTCCTTAGACCAACACAGCTACAACCAAAAAACCTTCTAGTTTTTGGGTTTTTTTGTTTTTATGTTGATCAAGGGCCTTTTTAAGAGGTAGATTTAAATGGAAGATGTAAAGTTACTTCAGTGTACGCGCTATGTGTCCTCTACTCTGATTCGTTTCAACTGACATCCCCAAAGAACCTGTGCTCAAGCTATCACATCCTTCCCCACCACCTCTTTAGTGAGACACTTTAATAGCAGTTTACGGTCTGTTAATCTGGGAAAAGCTGGTTGTCTGTGTGTGTTATAGATCCTAGTGTAACTTGCATCAGTGAACAAACGTAATGTAAATTACACCGGTGCAAACATCTTGTGTCTGCTTTCCCAGTTTATGTGATTTACTACCCATATAAATACAAAAATAGCCACATACATCACACCTTTCAAAATTAAATGCAAGACACATCCCTGCCTTAAAAATCATTCAGAGGTACACACACACACACACACACACACCCCCCATAAATACACGCAGTTTTACTGCTCGTTATATTTATGCCTACAGACGAGAAGAATGGTAAGGAAAGAGGTTGGCTTGTTATTTTTATTTAAATGCTTGGGTGCCTTGTTTATACCAAAACTGTCAGTAAAATAATTAAATCAGGCTTAATTCATACCTCTAGCTATTCCAGTGCAAGTCTATGTGTGGAAACGCTTATTTTACATGAAGTGGATTTTATTTCAATTTATTTTAAATTGTGATCTTATTAATTTAAACTACCTTCTCACTAGGAAGTTCTGTCAGTAAAGATGATTTTACTTTGGAGTTAAACCCTGATCTTCATCTGATGAAGCCAGGATATGATGAACTGTTTTCCCAGGCTTTCTATACATCTATAAGTTGAATGGATCATTGGTGAGAATAACTTTTTTGAAATTGTTTGGATGCTGATCTAATTGGAAGTTGTTCAGATATTTTAACTTAAGTGTGTAATGCCATATGGTGATAGTGAGATCACAGCATCATGAAAATGTAGGGTTGGGAGGGACATCAGGAGGTTATCTAGTCCAACCTCCTGCTCAAAGCAGGACTGGCCCCAGCTATATTATCCCAGCTGAGGCTTTGTCTAGCTGGGTCTTCACAACCTCCAAGAATGGAGAGTCCACAACCTCTCTGGGTAGCCTGTGCCAGTGCTTTACTGCCATCCTAGTGATAAGGTTTTTCTTAATATTTAACCTAAATTTCCTTTGCTGCAACTTGAGGCCATTGCTTCTTGTTCTGTCATCTACCAGCACTGAGAATAGTCTAGTTCTACCCTCTTTGTAACCTGGTAGTTGAAGGCTGCTATTAAATCCCCTCTCAGTCTTCTTTTCTCCAGACTAAATAAATCCAGTTCTTTCAGCCTCTCCTCATAATTCATGTGCCCTAGTTCCCTGACCAAAAAGTCATCCAAGCCCCGTGATGGGCTATATTTACACCCCCGTACATTCATGGCATACCTGGCCACACTCCTCCCCCACCTCCAGGGACTCTGCACATCTATTTCGGGCTAATCAAGGTGTCCTGCTGCTAGAAGGTGCATAGAGCCCCCTGCTCTTGCTTGCCTCCACTAGGTGTCACCTTTTGCAGGGGGACAGGAGCCAAGAGCTGCGTTGCACAGCATTTATCTACCATTGCACAAGATACTTGAGTGCTGTTCATTATTTTAACATGGAAACAAGGCCATGCAATTCTGAATGTACCCAATGTGGTCATGGTATTAGAAAGTTCTGGTCATGGCTATTGCTGCATGAAATCAGCTTGGAACATCAAGTGTTTAGATGGAGTTGTGACTCCTTGGAACAGGAAGAACTTGTGGTAGAGCATATACTGAATACTGGATCAGATGAGTGAAACCACATCATTTGGCCTTCTCATTATTTATGAAGAAAAAGAAAAGGAAGGAAGCAACTATACCACAAAATAGGAGTCCATTCTTTAAAATCTGTTGGTATGTTCCAGATTTCTATGATTTTTTTTGGTTTTGCTGCATGCTAATTTTTAGCATATCCCAGATGCAGCATTAATCTATATAATTAGATAATTTTTCATGTTCAGTGTAGGTAGCCCTGTGTTAATGCAGTGTAATTCCCAGTAAGTCTCCCATTATAATTGATCATTTAAAATATCAGCTATTTTTTCTGTTCACTTAATTGCCTAATTACTTAAGACAGAAACACATGCATGTACACACCTATGCATGCAAGTGTTCATTTTTTAAATAGAAAAACACAATAAAAATATCATTTTTCATATTTTCATGAAGTTTATAGCTAGAGCTATAATATCTTCTAAACTGATCTCTTATATATCATACATCAGTGGCCAGTAAATTTTACCCAGTTACTTCCTTGCTGAGCCCAATAACTTGCATTTGCCTAATTTCTATGTTCCAGAATACCATCCAATCTTGATTTGAAAACATCAAAGGATGGAGAATCTACTACTGCGCCTAGTTTGTTCCAATAGTTAATTCCCCTCACTGTTAAAAATTTGTGCATAATTTCTCATCTGAATTTGTCTGGCTTCAGCTTCAAGCCATTGGTTCTCGTTATACATTTTCCAGTACATTAAAGAACCTTTTAGTACTCGGTATTTATTTCCTGTGAAGATGGTATAATCAATTCACTTGCCAATCTTCTTTTTGATAAGCTGAACAGACTGAGGTCTTTAAATCTCTCACATTAGTACATTTTCTAGGTTTCAAATGCATTTACAGTACATCTTTCTTCTCCAATTTCTCCAATTTACCAATGTCCTTTTAAAAACGTGTATACCAATACTGGACTTAATATTTCCAGAACAATTTTAGCAGCGCCATATCCAAATTAAATTACCTTCCCCTTCTCCCTAAGGATTGTATTAGCCATTTCCTGCCATAGTATTGTACTTGGAGCTCATGTTGAGTCACTGTTTTCCAGGATACAATTCACCAGGCTGAAGAGATGGCCTGCATATACCTTGTTCCTAAATGTATAAATTAAATTTGTATTCGGTTGCATTAAAACATAGTAGGTTTTTTTTTTAATAGTTCCCACTTATTTAATGATCCAGATCATTGTGAGAAGCCACAGCTCCCCTGGCTGCTCCCCCAGCTGCCCCCCACCGGGGTGAGGCAGGCAGTGCTGGCAGCCCTGGGAGAAGTCTCACAGAGGCCAGGGGGAATGATTGGGGAAAAGCCCCAGTTCATTTCCTCAGCCCCCAGTCATTATCCCCCAGCTCCCAGTTTGATCCCCCCAGCCCCTGTGTCTTTTCCCAGGGCTACCAGAACTGCTTGCCTTGCCCCGGTGTGGGCAGCAGCCAGGGGAGCTGTTGGATGAGCTGCAACTTGAGCCAGCAGCCCCAAAAGAAGCTGTGGGGGTTGGGGGAAATGATCGGGGAGCTGGGGGGAATGGTTGGGGGCTGGGGGGAATGAATAGGGGTTTTCCCCTGGCTCCTGGTTTGATCCCCAAGCTCCCCAGTGATTCCCCACCAGCCCCCATGGCTTCTCCTGGGGCTGCCAGCACTTCCTGCTTTGCACCAGTGGGGGGCAGCTGGGGGAGCAGCCGGATGAGCTACAGCTACTCCTGGGCCTACCAACTCAAGCCAAGGCTCATCCAGTTGCTCCCCCAGTTGCTCCCACTGGCACTGCCTACTCGTATAAGATTCAGCACTGAATGGCTTTGGATTCAGATTTGGCTAAATTGAATGGGGACGGTGATTCAAATCACCAAATCAAATCACTGTTCTGCCAAATCCAAAGTGAATACTAACCGCTTCCCACAGACCTAATAGGCACCTCAGAGGTACAAGCAGAGGAAGAGCTCATAGTGGCAGTGGCTTTGGCCCTGAGATAGCCTCGAGCCATCTCTCTGAGTCTCTTAAATCCACCACCTATCTTTCCCTGACCCTCTGTCCAAGCACACTTTCCCAAGCAAGCTCACCTGTAAGATGGTGTGTTTGCTGCTTCTTGGTCCTAAAAGGTTCTCTGCTCACCTGCTTCCTCTCACCAAGCTTGCAAATTGCCCTATTATACTTAATCTCTCCCTCCTCAGAACTGTAGTAGAAATCTCTCCCTCCTCAGAACTGTCACTACAGTAGCATTTTCTCAGCAGGCATCTGGCAAGCCTTAGTGGCAAAGTGGAAATGAAGGGTTGTATTTGGTATAGTTTAAGAATCTGTATTTGTTTTTGTCTGCATTAGCATAGTGTCAGAAAACACACAGTCTACTTTTGACAGTTTTCCAACAGGGTTTGGGAAATAGTCAATACAGAGCTTCCAGCATAAGTCCCACCCCTAGACTGGCTCAAATTTGTTCAGTACTGCTCTTGGGGAGGTCTTATTGGCTGAGGGTGGCAGGGCAAGTTGTTAGAGGGGTCACCCCCTGCTACTTGATAGGTCATACCTGTGTCTTGTGGCCTAGGGTAGCAGGACTTCTGGGGCCCTTGGGATGGGCCATGTGCCACGAGGGCAAGCCTCCTGAGGAGCAGTATTTCCCAGTCAAGGGGTGGACCTTCTGATGTCACGAACCATGTGACAGGGAAAGAGCTTCTGCGACCAAGATGTCAGTCAAGTTGGCCACCAACATGCAAGCCAACATGGTGGTAAGAGGTCATGCAGGTAGAGCTCCAGTGTCACAGACCATGTGACAGGGCAGCAGCTACTGGGATCAATATGTCATCCCCCATGACAGCAAGAGAGTGGGTTCTGGGGTCATGTGGGTGGAACTTCAGGGGCCATGTGATTGGGCAGGGACTTGGGACCAGATGGCCACCAATATAGAAGCCAACATGGCAGCAAGAGTGGTGGTTTTTTGAGTCATGTGAATGGAACTGCCAGGACCAGAGAGAAGGGCAGGGCAGGGGCATCAGGGACCAAGATGGCAATGAACATGGTGGTGAAGGGACAGGTTTTGAGGACCTATCAGGGTTAGGAACCGTGTGGCAGGGAAGGAGTTCCAGTTCCAAGATGGCAATCAAGATGGTAACTTCCTTTAAAAGGTGTGTTTCTGGAGCAATGGGTGAAACTTCCAGCAGCAAATGTTAGGGGTTAGGGTCAGGACTTCCAGTTCCAAGATGGCGACCAAGATGAAAGCCAGGGGGCAGGATGCCAGTTACAGAGCGAGGCTTAAATTTTGATAAGAATCGTACCTCTTATACTACCCAGGTCCACTTGACCCTGAGCCTGTGAATGCTAAATTTAAGTAAAGTTATTAACAAGCTTTTTAAAGTTGCTTTCTTTTTTCCTGAATTAATGTACCCTGAAAACACAAACACAGACATTGGACATATAGCCTATGTTGTATATGCAGGGTTTAAAATCAATACAAAATCCAACTTATACAAATAATTAAACATTGACTGGAGCTGGAATACAGGCCCAGCTGCCCTACCTTTCACAAGTACCCTAACTAGAAGTCTCCTCTGGGGCAGGGATCCTTCACTCCCTTCTGAATAATGTGGGACGACACTTCTTCATTTGTTTTGCCTTTCTTAACAAGTGGCCAAAAAGGAAACGGTTTGTTTGCAGTCAAATTGAATGTTTCATCAGCAGTCACAGTTGTTTTCCAGTTCAAATCTTATTTTTTAATTCAATTGCTGCACCCAAAAGTCAATTATTTATCCTTGTCCTGCTATGGTATAAGAAAGAGCACCATTTTACCCTAAGCATTCTATGAAGGACCAAATGGTGAAGATAGTCATACATATTCAAGTAAGAAATAAAGTGTAAATTCATAAGAGCGAGGTTGCTCAGCCAGTGGAATTAACTACCAAAGGGAAGTTCGTTGCTTGATACTTTTAGATAAAAACTGGAAGCCTTTCTGGAAGATAAAGTTTAGTCAAATACAAGTTACTGGGTGCACTAATGGTTGAAATGTTATGGGTACATCTAGACAAGCCTCCACATCTCAAATCAGTTTGACACATGGCTAGACATACACAAGGAACAAAAAAACATTCCCCGTGCTGCATATTTGCAGTGTGGACTCAAAATTTGATACCTGGAAATCCAGGTACCAAAATAAAACATAGGGGGAAAAAAAGCGGGACAGGAGCCCTTCTCTCTAGTCCTGGTAGCTCCATTTACATGACTCCAAAAATCATCACCCTTGCTGCAATGTTGGTGACCATCTGGCTCAGGTCCTTCACATAGACTCTCTCTAGTAGCCAGCCAGAATGTCTCTATGGCTGCCCCTTGTCCTGGTGCTGAAGCACACTGACTGGCCAGGCTCCGTTCCAAGTAAGTAGGGGGTTGGAGGGGCCAGAAAGGGGATAACTGTGAGGGTGCAGGGGACCATGGGGGGCAACTTGGGAGAGGTGGGTCCCCTGCCTACCCACCATAGGGGCTACAGCCCCTCCCTCCAGGGCCCAGAGCCCCCCTATCTGGCCCCAGCTCCCCTGTATGGCCTGCAGCTTACCGGCAGCAGCAGCAGCCATCAGGTTGCTTAGGGCCAGGCTGTTTGGGCTGGCAGCACAGCTGTCACCCTGGGCACCATGCCACCAGCCCAAGCAGCCCAGAGCTGCCCAAAGGTGCACAGTGCCATGCAGCACCACACTAGGCTGGGCTGCACCCACACAATGTGGGAGAGGCAGCACCGGGTGTCAGGCAACTGGCACTGAGCCATTCTGCCCCCACTGCCCCCTGCTGCCCTATGCCATGCAGGGGCAGGGGCTGAGCCATGAGGCCCTGAGCACCCTGATGGCTGCTGCTGCTGCCGGCAAGCTGTGGGCCATGCAGGGGAGCTGGGGCTGGGTGGGAGGGGGGCTCTGAGCTCTAGGAGGGGCTGTAGCTCCTACAGGGGGGCCTGTGGCCCCTGTGGGGGGACTGTGGCCCTGTGGGGAGGAGCTGTGGTGGGGGGTGGAGCAGTCTGTTAGCTGTGCAGGGGACCCACCCCTCCTGAGCAGCTCTCCATATGTTCCCCCCCGCCACACACACCCACAGTCCCTCCACAAACTTTATACCCCCAGCCCATCCCCACAAACAATGTACCTGGCTCTGTGGGTCAGGAGCGAGGGAACTGGGGTTAGGCTGTGGGTTGTGAGTGAGGGGCAAGGGCAGGGGCAGGGCACTGGCATATCAGTGCTGCTCAGCGCTGCACATCTTGGTGAGTGAAGTGGGTAGAGGCAGCTCTGATTTTTCTGTGACAAAAAAGCCAAAGTAAATGCCAAAGTGGATAGATCTTTAAAATGTATTTCATTATGATGATAGAGGCACTGGTTGTCTTCCAAATTGCTTTAAACTTGTAAATGTATCAATAGAACATTGCCCAACTGATCTCTCTCTATATAGTGGGATTTCATTTTAGTAGTGGAAGAACACTATTTTGGGGATTTTAATGAGAGATTTTGTGTTTCTTATCAGATAATTTGCAGTTTTTAAGCAGGAAACACCAGGATCTCTGCTGGTGAGCCAAGCAGCGAGACCCAGGCAGAGGAGCCTGTCCAGGGACAGCACTGTGGACCCAGCTGGAGGGCAGATGGGCTGGCTGACCTGTTGACCATTTGAAGCCAAGAGGACACACTTGGACAATTCAGAGTGGGCCACCGCAAGGAACACATCTGGGTAATAGCTGCTCAGATGGCAGAACAGGGGCACCCCATCCAGGTTCAGCTGCAGATCTGGGAGGAGCTGGGTAGGTTTATTTTGGGCACAACTTGCCCCACACCAAAGTGCATGTCCAGGCACATGTACTGAGCAAAAATTCCTGGCTCAAATTTACGCCACTCCTATTTGAGCTGCTGCAGGCACATGTGCCTGCACGTGTAGACGTTCCCTATTGCTTCCTATATGCAGGCAGTCAGATGAGTAGGGATCCTAATTTTCTCTGATAAAAAGAAAAAATTCCCAATTTTCAGTTTTAAAAAGTAACCCTAAATTCACATTTTCCATGATTAAAATGAAACACTAATATATGGGAAAAATGTGGATTTTAGATTATTTTTAAACAAAAAATTGGGGATTTTTTTTTAATCAGTAAAAACCAGGATCCCTGCAGATGAGATGATGGCCCCTTTTTGGCTTAAAAATCAGTCATTAGCTGAAAGACATCTCCAAAATCAAAGTATAAGAATATAGGATAGTATTTATTTTTGTTATAATCAGGAAGGGTTTAAACTCAATATTTTAAGCATAAATAATGATTAAGACCTCTTGTTATCTAGTCTGCACACCATTATATAGCAAATCTACACAGGACTCATCTAATGATGGGATGAGGGGAGGGATGATTACCATCAGTTATATGTGTGATTAGTGTTTTTTCAAGACTAATTTCCCAAATGTGAAGAAGTTAAAGAGAAAAATGACTGGGAGAAAAATATAGACAGAAAAGAATAAATGAAAAGTGTGAGTTCTTTATAAAGAGCTTAATACAATGGCCAAAAAGGCAAGATTCCATAAAGAAATAGGACTGTTTTAGCTAAAAAAAACTGTCCTAGTTAATCAATAAAGTGAAGAGAGGAAACAGAACTTAAAAAATGGGACATAATGAATAGAAAAACATGGGGGTGGGAGGAGAATAACTAACTATCACTACAACTTAGAAGTTCTGGATCTCAGAAAATTGATGAGGGAAAAGTTCTTAGCTGCCAAGGTAAAGAACAGAAGATTTTTTTTAAATATATTAGGAACAAAATAATTATTTTCAACCATGTAGGCAAATGGAGATGGCAAATGTATTAATAATGATACAGTAAAGGCAGAAGTGTTTGATACATATTTTTGTGTTGTCTGGAAAAAGGTAGATTGATATCTCATAAGGATGATGAAATAACTTCCAATATGTGAATAACTAAAGAGTATAATAAAAAACATCTACAAGGAAAAGATGTATGCATGTATGCATGCATATACACACACATGCATACACACATGGAATACATATTTTTAAATCAGTACCCAAAAATCCGTTGATATGACACAATGTCTTAGGAATTCTCTGGACTGTTCATTTTTAATAAATTGGGTCATAATGATGTTCATATTGCAGAAGACACCCAAAGAAGGTTAGTTTGGTACAATTTTCAAAATAGGAAGGAAGATAACCGTGGTTAGATCTCAGCTAAGAAACAAGTTCTCAGCAAAATAATTGAAAGCTGAAACAGGATTGAAATTATAAGGATTGAGGAATAGGTGTAATATAAATGGAGTCAATATGGTTTTAAGGAAAATAAGTCTGGTCAAAGAAATCTGATTCCATTCTTTTATGAGATTTTAAATTTGTCAAAAGAAAAGACTACATAGGTCCTCAGAGGTAAATACATCACTATACCCTGCAAGAACCATGTGTAAAAATACAAAGATTTACAATTCCAAAACTGGTGCTATGAGGTCTGTGAACAAGAAACCCAGGACTAAGTACTCATGCCGTTTAGAGAAGGCTGCTGAGGAGGAGGAGGAGAAGAAGTTTCTTCTCCTGATTTTGAAAGATGACAATTATTGTGAAAACCAAAAGAGGTGTCTTTGAGTGTTGCTGGCAGGTATATATATCACAGGAAGAGTATGCAAAGTGCTTTAGGAAAACATGTCTTTTCTGGGTGTGGGTTCCCATCTTGCATTGCATGATTGTGTTTACTGTCAGAGTGTGAAGGTTGATGCCTTATCTCCTGAGTCAAGTCATTGTCTCCTGTTAGGATCCGGTGTTCTCTTTAGAGTTCGTCTGCCATGACTTTGATAGAAAAGGAGGAAAAAATAGAAATGATCCTAGGGGACGAGAGAGCTGTTAATGACTCAGAAGGTCGGCTCCTCTTCGCAGGGCTGCACCATCCCCATCCCCTGCCCTATCCACACCGGACGTTCTATGCCTGCTATTCTTGTCTTCGTCTCTGGGAGTTCTGTCTCTCCACTTATCTTGTCCTGGCCGCTTGCCCCATTCTTCTCTGCATGGGTCCCAGGCTAGCCCCTCCCAGTTCAAATATCACCCTCGATTCTCAGGGCTGGGTCCAGGGTTATTGTCTCACCTGACTGTAGTACCTTATTCATCCCTCTTCTCTTCTAGGTCCCTAGAGTGGTTCAGCTCACCCTCTCAGATAGGACTTACCAGCTGGGACATTGTCATCGCTTTGTTTCTGGCTCTTCTCTGGTGAGTTGGTGGCCAGGACTCTGCTTGAAGCCCCAGGGTCGATTCCTCTTTCTTGGCATGTCTCTGTGCTCTCCCTGTCTCCTCAGTCTTGTCTATTTGGGATCAATGCTGACTGCTTTGTCAGCATCCCGTAATGATCAGCTGAGTTCACTCCGGCAGCTCATGATTTGCTGCTTCCCTGGCTCTCCCAGCTGATCTCCCTTATTATCTCTGGCACGGCGCTTCTTTCACCTGGACTGGCTGTGCCTCCCTCCTCCATCTGGGTTTGTCCCAGAGCAGCTGGGTTTGCCATGGCATTCTTTGATTTGCTGTTGCCCCAGCTTCCCCAGCTGATCAGCCCGGGCATGGTATTTCTCCCACACAGGCTCACCGTATCTTTCCCTCCACCCAGGTTCACCTGGGTGAGCGTCTTTTGTCTTTACTCTGCCTCACGTTCCTGTGGCAGGGCATGTTAGCTGCCTCATCACACAGAGCAAAAACACAGATTTTGTATAGAGAACAGGTGGTCTCTATGGTCTGTAAAGCAATTGTGGCATGCATCATAAGAGTGGAGGGGTGTTAAACCTTGGGGTAAAAATGGGAGCTAAATAGCAAGTGGCTTGTAGGGCAAGAAGTAAGGGCCTGGTTAAAGATGAGAGTGGAGAAGGCTTGTTGAGGAAAAACTAAGAGATCCTGTAGTGGTGGTGGTGATTGTTCATGGGATTTAGAAACAGTTCTAAAGGAATCCTCAAACACTCCACCCCTTCCTGGGCCTGTTGAGACAGCTGGCCAGTATGCAGAATCTGGCTTTGAGCGTGATTTAAAACACCCCATTGGAGGATCCCTCGAATGCTCCCCAGCTCCTGAACCTGCAGCATCAGAGAACTGAGATGCAGAATCTGATTTTGAGTGTCATTTAGAAGATACTCTGAAGGGGCCCCCATCTGCTCCCCCTCCTTCTGAGACTGTGGAGTCAGAGATCAGGGAGGAGTGAATGTGATTTAGAAGACCCTTTGGAGGGCCCCTCAAATGCTCCCCCTCCTGAAGATGTGGTGGGTGTCTTAATAGGATACATATGTACATATGATATGGACGGTGGGAGTGGCTTAAATCTAGGTATGGGGCTGTGAGGTATTCAGGTGAGTTTTGTTTTCTTAATCTGGAGCTTGTGCCATTAGATGTGGTGTATGAAGCCCTATGCAGAGCACTAGAACAGTTTTTAGTGGCTATCTACCAGAGTTTCAGACCTGCTGACTATGCCCAGTTACTCATTGAGGCAGATAGCATGAGGAACTATTTACATTCTAAAAGTATTATTCTCAATGATAAGTCCATTGACATGTTTTAGAGGAGATCAGTAACCTATTACAAGGCCAGAGAGAAATGCTATTTGATTCAATAACGTGGCTAGTTGTGGTCATTGTAAAAGGTGTGGGTGATGGTGCCTGTAGAGTCATACGTTCTATCCCCCATTCCCAACACACTGCTAAAAAGATACTCTAAAAAGAGATTTAATTGATCTGAATACCTTTGGTAACGTGTTTAGCAGGCAGTCTGTATGCTCCCACAACACATAGTGGAGGCACAGGTGCTGAATTTCTCATGCAGCTGGTTTATACCATGTAGAGGTGGCCAGCCCAAAAAAAGGTCATGCTCAATGAGGTAGCAATATCTGAGGACCTTGTACAGGTTAACAGTCATGTAGTGATGCATAAGGAGAAAACAGGTTAGGGTTTATGTAAAATGCACAACACACCCAGGTGCCCCAACACTTGTTTCCTTCTGTGTGATGAACATTATTATGGTGTTTGGGGTGTCAAAAGGGTGTTTGATACATGAAGTTATTGCTAAATTTGTCAGATATTGTACAGTCATAGCCATATGTGCAAGTTCTGGTATTGCTTTTCTCTGAGCATGAGGTGTGCAGGCAATGTAGGTGTGGCACAGAGTTGTCATAGATATAAACTGGTCTGACAACAAGTGTTCCAACAAGCATTTAGACAGGCATATGGCTCTGACCTCTGAGAAACGGATGGAATGTCTGTCTAAAGCTTTGTGTAATAAGTGTAAATCTTATGTGGACAAACATCTTGAGTGCAAAGGAAGGCAATGCAAACAGTGTTATAGGCAGGTATTGGATGTAAACAGGCACCAGTGCTTTACGTACAAGATGAGAGAGCCCCAAATAGAAACTGGTTACATTTTTAATGGTTTTTGAATGTACGCAGGTGATAGGAGAGCTTTTCTGCCTTTATTAAGGTCTTTATCACTAAAAAATTCTAGGATTACGAGAAGCAAGCTTACAATGCTGAAGGCTATGATGGGGAGTTCATTTCTAGCCAGCTATTGAAAGAAAATAAGGGTGTGAAACTAATAACTCAGGGTGATAAACTTGTGTGTATATAGAAGTAGATAGCCTGGGTATCCGTTTCATAGATCCTTTAAACTTTTTTCGAATGAAACTTCCTCAGGCAGTGGGGTTTAAAGGGTACAAAGGGTTTTTTGTTTTTTTTTTAACATGCTGGAAAACTAGAATTATGGGGGTTCTATCCTGAGGGTGAAGTACTACAGGATTGAAAGTATGATGTCTGGTGAGAGAGAAATTTTAGAATGGTACCAAGATAACCATGATAAGACCTTTGGCATGCAAAAGGAGTTGGTTTATTTTTGCCATCAGGACTTAAAAATGTTGAAGGAGGCCTGCTGCCTCTACAGGAATGAGATAATAAAAATGACATGTCAGGTTGATACGATGGAGAAGAAGGGTAAACCCAAACTGGTAAATTTCTACATAGATTCTTTCCAAAACATCACTTTGGCATCTGACCGTAAGGCCATGTGTAAGTTTGTCTTTGGAAACCAGGGCCATAGCTAGGGTGACCATATGTTCTGGTTTGGCTAGGACAGTCCCTGATTTCAGAGGCCAGTCTCAGCTGACTGGTGCAAAATAAAATGAGCATCTCAGGTGTGGGATGGGGAGGCAGAGTGGCACAAGCTATGAAACAGGAAAGCCTATCAGACAGCAAAATTGGCCTAAAATGAGTTAGCTTGATTAGTAGAGTAGCCATTAGAAAGCAGAGATGACTGTTAACACTTGTGAAGTAAAGAACAATGGGCCATTAACCAGTCATTGACTCCCTTAGCTGCCTGAATAGCAATACCAGAACTGCACCATGCTTCCCCACCCCACCCATATCTGCCTGCAGCAGTCACTGACTTGAGTATGGGGGGGGGGGGGGGGAGGTGCCTGGGTTTCACCTTTTCC
>NW_017729032.1:80859954-80861976 GCF_001723915.1 Gavialis gangeticus
GGGGGGGGGGCAATGTCCTGGATTTCACATTGTCCCAGATTTCATATTGTCCCATGTGGTTGCCCTAGCCACAGCATTTCTCTCCTCAGACAACTATCACAGATGGAAAGAGATGTTCAACCCTGCATGTTCAGTGGCTGATCTCTGAGAGCGAAAAAAATATTCAAATCCAGCATGCTTTATGAGGTGGGGAATTTCAGGCAGACCCTATTTTTTAGATGGCAATGCAGAAATTTACAGGAAACCCACAGCCCTTGAATTTTGTCTTTTTTCTATAGCTGTCACCAGCTACAACAAAAAAGTGAAGCACAGTAAAAAGCTGATTTATTTCAAGAAAATGGGGTTTACCATCAGGACAATTTGGGAGTGTGAGTAAACAATGCTGTTACTAGAATCAGATGGGGAGCTTGCAGACTTCTTAAACAAAGCCCAGCTGCCTTCTTTTGTGCCTAGGGATGCTATCTTTGTGGAGCAGACTAACACAGTCTGCCTCTATTACAAAACTAAATCTGCTGAACAAATAGTGTTATGATTTTACCAGCCTCTACCCTTTCATACAGAAAACTAAGGACAATTCTAATAGGCACCCCAAAATAATTCTTGACAATTTTGGTTCCTCCTTGAGTTATTCTGAAATGGCCAAAGAGAGATTGCACCTCCTGTGTGACCTCTTTTTCCCCTGTGCTGCTTGTCAGAGTGAACAGGAAACCTATGGGTTATATGGTGGCAAAAATATGACATTTGGCCTCTTGCTGTGACAACTAACCCACTTTTTTCTGAGTACATAAAATTGCACCTCCAACAGAAGCAGAAAGCCTTGGTATTCAACCTGGTGTACTGACAAAGAAGAGCAAAGCAGATACATGAATGATTTCTTTGAGAAAGAAGACATTCATTTATGCCAAGAACAAACTTAAATTGAACCATGCGAAGTGCTGAAGGCAAAATTGTTTCTAAATTCTTTGTGGGAAAAATTGTGCCAGAGAACAAACTTCCCTAACAGCAGCATCATGAAAGACCACAATGAATTCTCTGGCAATCTTTTTTCTCCTACTGATAACCTCATTGTGTGACTTCATTGATAATGAAATGGCCTGTGTATCTTGGAAGCATGCCAAAGTGTTACACACTCTCAGGTAACACTAACATTTCTATAAACTGTTTCATCACTGCTTATTCATGCTTAGTGTTGCATGAGCTGCTAAACAGATTGCAAGACCAGTCAGTGCCTGTACCATGACATTGACTCCATGATATTTGCAAGCCATGAGGTAGATTGGAAGCCACAAGGCAGACCTCTGCGAGGTGATTATTATGTTGAGTTTGTGTTAGCAGGTCTGAACCTATGGACATAAGCAGCCAGGAAGAAAGGTCTGCTTGAAAGACAAAGGGATTAACCTGAATGCAACCAACTGAGAGGGAAAAACTCAACTTTGAGTCCTTAAGAGACTGTGTTCTAGTTAGGGGTCTCCCTACTGGGGTTCATCTGGTACACAATTGTGGTACAACAATTCTCTATCACCAGGAACAAAGGCAGGTAGAAACACCCCTTTTCTGTGATTCTTGCTGGGCCTTGCAACTGCGGTAAAAGTTATTTTATAAAAAACCTTTTACATAATGCTGATCTTCTCTTATGCCTTAGAATATTTTGTGGTGCTTTAGCCTCTGGCAACATTGTATAAAGATTTTTATATATCCTTTTATCAAATTTTTGGAGGAATTGCCAGATAGTCCTAATGATGACTGCTTGTTTCCTCCTAATAAAGTACAGGCAACCCCTGCTTAACGCTGTTTTGCTTAGTGCTATTTCACTATAACACTCATTTTAAATTGATCCCTGATTTCACTTACCACTCAGTGAGTTTTGTTATAATGCTCGCAGTCACCATCTTGGGTCCTTAAAAACAATGAGTACAATTTTAAAATCTGGCAAAGCACTGCTCGACCTGGTACTGGCAATGGGGGACGACCTTATCAGTGACCTAACAATCAAAGGGAAGCTGGGTGACAGTGACCACAAAG
>NW_017729032.1:80863450-80868078 GCF_001723915.1 Gavialis gangeticus
GTGGGGCTGTGCACCTCCTGGGTTAGATGAAGGTCCTGGACTCTCTCCAAGAACCTGCGTGAGCGCTCGGACCTGGCCAACTGCTCTTCCCAGCAGATGTCTGGGAAATTCAGGTCCCCCAGGACTACCACATCCCTAGCTTTTACTACCTCAGTGAGCTGACCCAAGAATTCCTTGTTGGTGAGGCCCTAAGAGACCACGACCCAAAGGGGAGGGGAGGGCAGGCAGAGTGGTTGATCCTCAAGGGAACGATCCTTAACGCACAAGCAAAGTCTATCCCGTCTCAGAGGAAAGGCAGCAAAAGGGCACAGCAGCTTCCTTGGCTCTGCAGGGAACTAGACGACCTCCTGCATCTAAAAAGAAAGGCCTACAAAGAATGGAGGACAGGACCCACCTTCAAGGAACAATATTCTGCACTGGTCCGAACCTGCAAAGAGAGAACCAGGAAAGCCAAGGCTGCAACTGAACTCCAACTGGCTACAAGTATCAAGAACAATAAAAAGTCCTTTTTTAGATATGTGGGGAGCCAGAGGAAAAGAAAGGGCATTGGACCCCTGCTAAACCAGATGGGACAACTGACAACCAGTGCCCAGGAAAAAGCCAATTTGCTAAATGGGTACTTTGCATCGGTTTTTCACCAGTTCAAAGTGACACTCCTGCCCATTACGAGAGAGAGATTCCTTACCTTCCATCAATGCTGACCTCAGTGCCAATGTGGTGCCTATCTTCAAGAAAGGAAGGAAAGTGGTTCTGGCAAACTACAGGCCCATCAGCCTGACCTCTGTCCTGGGGACGATCCTAGAAAAGATTATCAAAGAAACCATTCTCAGCAAACTGGCTGATGGCAAAATCATGAGGGATAGCCAGCATGGGTTTGTCGCAGGTAGGTCTTGCTTGACCAATTTTATTTCCTTTTATGACCAGGTAACCTATCACCTAGACAAGGGGGAAGAGATTGATGTCATATATCTTGACATTAAAAAAGCCTTCAATTTGGTATCCCATGATTACCTCTTAGCAAAACTGGCCAACTGCAGCCTCGGGTTTACCAGAATCCACTGGCTGGGGAACTGGCTCCATGGTTGGACCCAGAGGGTGGTGGTTGATGGAAGTCAATCATTGTGGTGCGCTGTGACCAGTGGGGTCCCTCAAGGCTCTGTCTTTGGATCTATACTGTTCAACATCTTCAATAATGATGTGGACATTGGCGTCAGAAATGGACTGGCCAAGTTTGCTGACAACACCAATCTTTGGGGTCAAGCATCCACACCTGAGGACAGGAGGGTGATCCAGGATGACCTTGACAGGCTCAGGAAACGGGTGGACAAGAACCTGATGCTGTTTAACACAAAAAAATGCAAGGTTCTTCACCATGGGAAGAAAAACCCACAGCATGCTTATAGGCTAAGCTGTGCTACACTGGCTAGCACTACAGATGAAAGGGACTTGGGGTCATAGTTTCCTAGTTGATAGGGTCAGAAGGGACATGAGCAGATCATGAAGTCCGACTCCTTGCCATGGCAGGAAAGAGTACTGGGGTCAAACGACCTTGGTGAGGTGTTTATCCAGCCTCCTCTTAAAGACCCCCAGGGTAGAAGCCAGCAGCACTTCTCTTGGAAGTTGGTTCCAGATGCTAGCCGCCCTGACAGTGAAGTAGCACCTCCTGATATCTAGCCCAAATCTACCCTCTGCCAGCTTGTGACCGTTATTTCTTGTCACTCCTGGTAGTGTTTGGGGGAACAGGGACTCCCCTAATGACTGTTGGTCCCCCCTGACTCGTTAGTAAATGGCCACTAGATCCCCCCTCAGCCTTCTCTTGTGGAGGCTGAACAGGTTCAGGTCCCTTAACCTCTCTTCATAAGGCCTGTCCTGCTGACTCCTGATCATGTGCGTGGCCCTCCCCTGGATGCTTTCCATGTTGTCCACATCCCTCCTGATGTGCGGCACCCAGAACTGGACACAGTACTCCAACTCCAGTGTTGCATAGAGGAGGAGGACCACCTCCTTGGACCTGCTTGAGATGCATCTGTGGATGCATGACAAGGTACGGTTGGCCTTCCTGGCCGCTTTCCCAGACTGTCGGCCCATGTTCATTTTGGCATCAATAATGACTCCAAGACCCTTTTCTGCCTCTGCACTGATGAGAAGGGAGTTCCCCAGCCTGTAGGTATAATGCTGGTTCTTCCCCCCCCAGATGCAGTACCTTGCACTTGTCAGTGTTGATACCCATCCTGTTCTCATCCGCCCACCCCTGTAACCTGTTCAGGTCCAGTTGCAGCCTATTCCTCCCTTCTAGCATGCCCACTTCTCCCCACATCTTAGTCTTGTCTGTGAATTTAAACAGGGTGCTTTTTACACCCCTGTCCAAGTCGCTGATGAAGATGTTGAAGAGTGCTGGCCTGAGGACCGAGCCCTGCGGAACCCCACTGCCCACATCCCTCTAGGTTGAATAAGACCTGTTCACCACCATGCTCTGAGTGCAGCCCTCCAGCCAACTAGTGACCCATTTGACTCTGTAGGTGTCGACACCAGAGTCCCCTAGTTTTTTAATGAGAATGGGGTAAGAGACAGTGTTGAAGGGCTTCCTAAAGTCCAGAAAGGCTACATCCACTGCTACACCTGCCTCTAAGGATTTTGTGACCTGGTCATAGAAAGCTACCAGGTTGGTCTGACAGGACCTGCCTCTAATGAACCTGTGTTGGTTGCCCCTAAACATAATGTCCCCTGCTGGCCCCTTGCGGACATGCGCCAGGACAACTCTCTCAAGAAGCTTACCCAGGACCAAGGTAAGACTGACTGGCCTGTAGTTTCCTGGGTCCTCCTTCCTCCCTTTTTTGAAAATGGGAATCACGTTGGCCCTTTTCTAATCCTCTGCCACCTCACCAGAGCACCATGAGTGCTCGTAAAGCCATGCCAGGGGTCCCACAATAACCTCTGCTAATTCCCTCAGTACTCTGGGGTGGAGATTGTTAGGACCTGCTGATTTAAATACGTCCAGCCCCTCCAGAAGTTCCCTCACTGACCCTAGACATGGGTGCACCTCCCCTGGGACCTACGGGGGTCCTGGTGGGTGTGTGGGGGAGGGGGTTGACCCAGCACCTGCTCAGAAAAATGGAGGCAAAGAACTTGTTAAATAAGTTAGTTTTGCTGTCTGGTGTGACGACCAGATTTCCTAGCGTGTCCTGCAGAGGCCCCACGTTACCCAGTACCTTCTTTTTACCCCTATGTATTTAAAAAGGATTTGTTGTCCTTGATCTGGGTAGCTTGTCCCAGTTCCATCTCCACCTTGGCCTTTCTGACCGCCCTCCTATAGCCGCGAGCAACTGAGGTATAGTCCTCCCTGGTGATGGCCCCTCCCTTCCTTGGAGCGTGTACGCCTCCTTTTTAGTGAGGAGATGTTCCCATATGCTTTTGGTGAGCCATGGAGGCTTTTGCACCCTCTTGTCCCCTTTGATCCACATTGGGATTACCTCCCTTTGGGCTTGGAGGAACGACCACTCTTCCTAGACACCTGACTCCCCTCCCCTCTGGGACCTCAGTGCTTTCCCAGCTATTCTCCTTACCTCATTGAAATCCACCCTCCTGAAGTCCAGGGCTGCTGCCTTGCTGCAGGCCTTTGCCATCTTGTGCTGGATGGTGAATTCCAGCAGGCAATGGTCACTGTCGACCAGGTGGTCGAGCACCCACAACCCCCTCACCGGGTTGTTGCCCATGGCCAGGACCAGATCCAACAAGGTGTCTCCCCTGGTGGGGCCTTGCACCTCCTGGCTTAGATGGAGGTCCTGTGTCTTGGGTAGCAACCTACGTGAGTGGTCAGACCTGGCTCTTCCCAGCAGTCAGCCAGGTCAGACCGCTCATATGACTGACCACAAGATGAACGTGAGTCTTCAATGTGATGCTGCAGCTAGTAAAGCAAGCAAAATGCTGGCTTGCATCCATAGATCCTTCTCAAGCAAATCCTAGGATGTCATTCTCCCATTGTATCCCGCTTTGGTGAGGCCGCAGCTGGAGTACTGTATTCAGTTTTGAGCTCCACAATTCAAAAAGGATGTTGAGAAGCTTGAGAGAATGCAGAGGTCAGGAAAACAGATCTTATGATGAGAGGCTGAGAGCTATGGGACTCTTCAGCCCAGAAAAGTGCAGGCTCAGGAATGATCTGGTGGCCCCTTAGAAGTTTATTGGGGTGCTCACCAGGTTCTGGGGGAACATCTGTTCACTAGAACATCCCAGGTGATGACAAGATCAAATGGTCACAGACTCCTCCATGACCGTTTCAAACTGGACATAAGGAAAAACTTCTTTACTGTCTGAGCCCCCAAGGTTTGGAATAGACTGCTGCCAGAGGTGGTTCAAGCACCTACATGGAACACTGTCAAGAGACATTTGGTTGTTTATTTTGCTGGGATCCTATGACCCCAGCTGACTTCCTGCCCCTGAGGCAGGGGGCTGGACTCAAAGATCTTCCAAAGTCCCTTCCAACCCTAATGTCTATGAAACCTATGAAATGATAGCCCCATGTTATGATGGTACAGGAAAAAGACACAATGGTATCCAGAGGCAACAGAGTGAGGGCCTTGTAACTGTTTCAGCTGAAAAGCAGTACTGGTAGCATTCTTGTTTTAAAATAA
>NW_017729032.1:80873078-80890367 GCF_001723915.1 Gavialis gangeticus
CTTGCACCTCCTGGCTTAGATGGAGGTCCTGTGTCTTGGGTAGCAACCTACGTGAGTGGTCAGACCTGGCTCTTCCCAGCAGTCAGCCAGGTCAGACCGCTCATATGACTGACCACAAGATGAACGTGAGTCTTCAATGTGATGCTGCAGCTAGTAAAGCAAGCAAAATGCTGGCTTGCATCCATAGATCCTTCTCAAGCAAATCCTAGGATGTCATTCTCCCATTGTATCCCGCTTTGGTGAGGCCGCAGCTGGAGTACTGTATTCAGTTTTGAGCTCCACAATTCAAAAAGGATGTTGAGAAGCTTGAGAGAATGCAGAGGTCAGGAAAACAGATCTTATGATGAGAGGCTGAGAGCTATGGGACTCTTCAGCCCAGAAAAGTGCAGGCTCAGGAATGATCTGGTGGCCCCTTAGAAGTTTATTGGGGTGCTCACCAGGTTCTGGGGGAACATCTGTTCACTAGAACATCCCAGGTGATGACAAGATCAAATGGTCACAGACTCCTCCATGACCGTTTCAAACTGGACATAAGGAAAAACTTCTTTACTGTCTGAGCCCCCAAGGTTTGGAATAGACTGCTGCCAGAGGTGGTTCAAGCACCTACATGGAACACTGTCAAGAGACATTTGGTTGTTTATTTTGCTGGGATCCTATGACCCCAGCTGACTTCCTGCCCCTGAGGCAGGGGGCTGGACTCAAAGATCTTCCAAAGTCCCTTCCAACCCTAATGTCTATGAAACCTATGAAATGATAGCCCCATGTTATGATGGTACAGGAAAAAGACACAATGGTATCCAGAGGCAACAGAGTGAGGGCCTTGTAACTGTTTCAGCTGAAAAGCAGTACTGGTAGCATTCTTGTTTTAAAATAATATAATACTTTGAGGAAAGAGGGTGCTGTTTGGGGGGCAGCTGTAGGAACCAAAAAAACTCCCCCAATTCTGATCCATCAGGTAAACTGGCAACCAGCATTCACCCGGCTTGTTACGTGGATATATGTTGACCACTAAACTTAGGGATCTTTTTGATATGGGAAACTTGGGAAGCCAGTCCCAGGGGAACATATCTAAGAAAGTCTCTTTTGTATAAGGGTCTATGGGTAAAACTCAGGAGGACTGTTCAGTGTCCACTTCATGTATGGTCAAACAGGATGTTTCTCCTCTGATTTATCTTTATAATGCTGTCAAAAGCCCCATACATGATCATGCTGATAGTGGTAGGGAAAGCCCCAATGTATTTCTGTTCTCACATTCCTAGTCTTAATCAGTGAATAACCTTCATGGCATTACTCATCAGGATACAGGTCAAAGGCACCCAGGCAAATTCCTCTTGATTAAATACCTACTAAATTCACAATTTTGTGATTTCCCCAGAAACTATAAATTTGGTAGGTCTCCTATGAAAAATCTCAATCCCCACGAAAAAGCATGAGGACCATGAAAAAGGAAAATGGATGAGAAAAAAAGAGAGCTGCAAAAAGAGACAGGAAGCCCTGGTGTCCTGAAGCATGCTGAGGAGGGAAGGGTGGGGAGGCAGGGAGATTTTCATGGGAGAGTGCAGCAGGCCCCGCCATGCCTCTGGCCAAAGGGCCCCAGAAATCCTGCCCCTCCTTGAAGATCAACTATCTGTCAGTCTCCAGGATGTGTGTGATTTCGGGGCCCCTCAGCAAATCAGAAACATGGGGCAGCTACTGCACTCCACCATAAAAACATCACCTGATACTGCACCAGGATTGCAAAATCCAGAGGCAGCCACCATGAATTAGGTAGGGCCCTACTCATGATTGTTTAACAGTGAATGATCTTTCAAATGTTTACCAGCTGGCTGCATCAGATGCATGCATTCTTTCATGCATTTACCATTCTCAGAGTCAGGTTGTAGTGGTTTTGCTGGGGGTTGTTCTCCATCAACATACAGGGCAACAAAATTAATATTGCAATATTTAAGTTGAAGGAGTTTTTAGCATATTTCTGGCTAAAGGCATCATCATCTGTGAACCTGATGACAAGGAGTTTGGGCAGGTGTCCCAAAAGCAGATTCTCCTGATTACTGACCTGGCTGCCTGCAGGGATGCTAAGCACTTCCATGCCTACACAATCTACGGAGTATTTAGCATTGGCTATAAATAAGGCCTCTGTATGGCCCAGCTGAATACCTGGGGCTAGCTTCATTTTCTTCACAAAAAGTAATGTGGATGTGATTTGTAGTTTACACTGTCCAGCACCAGGGCACCCATCAGACATAAGGCGTGTTTACTGCAGATTAGTTTAATTTTCATGTCCACGCCATTCAACAAAAGTTTTTTTGAAAAAATAAATTGCTGTGGACATGGTCTAACAATTCTAATTTTCTACTCTGAGTTGTCAGGTTTGCCCATCTCCTAAACCCATGATTACCACCATCCAGCACGATAACTTAATGTTGTCTGGAGGTGGGGAGGAGAGTGCCTTTGTAAAACAGGCCATAAGAAAATTGTGTGGCAAACCTGTCATCACCAGGGATCCTGATTTTCTCTGATAAAAAATCCTCAATTTTTGATGTAAAAAAACCCCCAAAATCCACATTTTTCCATGATGAGCATGAAACACCATGACATATATATACACGTCATGGTGTTTTATTTTCATCATGGAAAAATGTAGATTTGGGGTTCTTTTTTTTAACCTAAAAATTGGGGATTTTTTTATCGGAGAAAACCAGGATCCCTTGTCATGACTGTAGTTTTGCATTGATTCAATTAAGGTCTGGTATGGGTAACAGTTGTTGCCCTGGATTATGAGACAATCTCCCAAAATTACATTCAGCTGATTGAAAATAGAGGCCAAAAGGTCCACAGTGATCCTGGCATCAAGATCAGTTCCATCCCTTTTACAGTCTTGCAACAAAGGTACAGCAACAGGTTGCTGAAATCCATATAGGCTACATCTTTCCTAGCCATGAAAAAGTCAAGTGGGGCAGGCTCTGTAATAGGCCATAGTGGGAGGATCTCAATGTATAGGCTTTTTTTGATGCTGGTCTGAGTCGGGGCTATTTGAAACAAATACAATTGGGTATTTGAAACAAATCCAGTTGGGATTTGGTACATTGTTCAGACCTGCTGTGAACAAAGACCACGGCAGTTAAAATATATTTCTTTTTCCTCCAGGAGAGTGCCCCATCTTTATCCCAGGCTGCTGCTGCTTGGTCTTTCATAGAGGCCTGACCCACTGTCTCACCCTCTTTCTTTTAAGGGGCTAGAGTGGCCCTGTATGTTGGGGGGCATGATGTGTCTGTCTTTTAAGTCTTCTTTTAATATACATGAGGCTGGAAGAACAGGTTCAGAAACATGACCTGTTTTGGCTATATTCTGAGCTACATTTTTTACATGAGGTTTAATAATATCCAGGCCTTTCTTCAAAGGTGGGACAGCTTTTCTAAAGAGGCTGTGGAATATGCTCCCCATGCTAGCTCTGTACATCATGGGCACCCTCTTATACTATGCCCTGCCTGGGATTTGTAATAATTTCTGTACAAGGTAGGGTCCTAGTATTTTTTCCTGTCACTATTGTGCTTTTATTTAATTTTAAAACCTCAAAGTTTTCCCAGGGCACAGGTGAAGCTTAATGATTACATGTCTGTTTTAGTCCATCTTTATTTCAATGCTAACTGTTTGTCAATGTGATGCTGGCTCCTGGGTGCATAATGTGGTTTGTCATATGTGATGGTGACAAGCTTATTGTTTCTTCAGCGTATAGGAATGCAGCAGAAAAGTGCCCCACAAGCTGATGTTTTGTGATCCCCCTGTAGAGACATGATGAACTGAATCCTCCAGTAATGTTGGCAGTGAAGGGTTTGGTTTTTTTAATGGTGGACCCCAGCAGCAACCCCAACATATCGGCTAGAGCACTATCGGTAGAGAAAGCATAAAACCTTTTATCATAGATCATAACTAATTTGGGCAAGGTATGGTGGCTGGCAATAATACTGTTCATATGTGATGAATGAATAATAAACCTGATGCAGGAGATAGCTCCATTTCTTACCCCTGAAAAGAATTTTGAAAGGTGTGTCTTCATTGATGCTTTTCAGCTGTGTTTCTGCTAATCTTCCCACCTCCCCAGGAGATCCAGAGGTTTAAATCAGCTGTATTGTAAAGTTTGAGCTGGTGTTCTTCAGGAAAATCCCTCAGTAAAGTGATGTAAAAGCTGTCATAATTCCTCTTTTCCTTCCAGCAGAGGTAATGATTTTCTTTTACACCTGAACTTTACAGACTTGGGAGGCTTCCCCCCAGCTATTAAATTTAGCTGGCCACCCCAACCATTTTATCAGCAACTGCTTCTTTCTTTTCCTTTCTTTTGCAGCTAGGCCTTTTTCAATCCTGAAAACACAGTCCTGTTGGGGGTTCACTTTCTGTAATTCTTCAGGGTAAAAAGGACCCTGGATAGGTTCGTTGTCCTAATCTTTTAAACGGTATACAGGAGTCCATACCCATCCAATGATTTCATCTACTAATAAAATGCAATTGGTGAATGTTTGTTCATAGCCTTTTTCAAATCTCACTTCAGTTTCAGATGCCCTCATGTGGTCTCCTTTTCTAAAAAGGGTGCTGCTCCTTTTATTTTAAAACAGTCCCCGTACACTGTTTTCCACACCCATGGAGAGATTGAGGAGTTTGTGTCAACAGGTCTGGCATGTATAGTTCTCTGAAATTTGTGGTTATAGCTCTTTATAAGCTCTAGCAATGCATCAGTGTAGTGAAAGGTGTTGTAGGCTGTAAAATACCTCCACATCTTGATTTTAACATTCTATTCAACTGCTCTACAAACACTGCTTTGACTTCATTCTTCATCACAAAATGGTGGGTATTATACTACTTTAACAGTTTGATTAAAGGCTTATTTAATAATTCTTTTCCCCAGTCAGTCTGTAATTTTCAAGGTACACAGCCTGCCATGAGCATGGTTTGAAATATCTGGGATATTTCACCCACTGACTGGTCTTTCAGTTCCACGGCCAAGGTATGCTTTGATAATATGTCTATCACTATTAAGATGTACTTAAATCCATTGTTTTGTCTGAAGAACTATTGCATATCCACTAAATCTGTCTTCCAATGTGTGTCCACATCTGAAACAAATGTCTTGTTTCTTTTAAAATGACTTCTCACTGGTTAGTGTACAGGATAAGCATTCTGACCTGAGAGCCAAGTGGACACCCAGTTTCTGTTCAGAACCTTATTCTGCCTTAGCTACTTCATCCCTCCAAAACACCCTGCTTCCCCAGGAATGTAATATATTTTCTTTAACAATGCCTCCGGTGTATGGCTGGTAATTGTAATGTCACTAACATGCGTATGGTAGATTCAGATGCCTGAGAACAAATTTAAACCACAGTAAAACAAGATTTATTAATCAGGTAATGAAATACAATATGTATAGCAATCTGGAAACTTTAAAGAGAGCAGTCCACACAGGTGAGGAAATGTAATTCTTAGCCTTGTCTTGAACTCTTTCAGACATGAACAAAACAATTTCACACAAGAGACCTTTACCCTCACCAGTGTACCAATGTGTAGATTTCAAAAGCTCTTCATAAAGAGGTTATCTACTTGAAAAGAGATTGTAATGAGCACAAACCCACACAGTTACAATAGTAAGCCACCTCGCACAAAAAATCTAGATTAGTTATCTCAGCAGAGCCCCTTCAGGCAGGATTGTCCAACACTCCCATATTCTGCTGATGGCTTGATGATAGATGATGAGGTCCTGTTGTGGTTGCATGGCCCATTTTGGGAGTCTGGGAATCTGTTTCAGCCACCCAAATCTCATCCTTAGAAACTTGTGAGAGACCCCACCACTATGCCTGCGGCTACCGTTCTAGGTCCCACACCTATACTTGCTCTGATTAGTTTTCAGAGGTCTGACACCCCAGAAACCCACACTGATTGGCCAAGAGTGGCAGAAGCTGATTTACCAAGTTTCTGGAGGGGTCACTACTTGATAGGTTGTATCTATGTCTCATAGCCCTGCTTCTTATGTTGTATCTATGTCTCATGGCCTGTGGGGATTGACTTCTGGGACCCCTGAGGTAGGCTATGTGCCATAAGGGCACACACTCTGGAGAGGATGCGTTTCTCTGTCAAGGGGTGACTCTTCTGATGTCACAGACCACATGATGGGCAGGAGTTTCTGGGATCGAGATGCCAGTCAAGATGACCATCAACATAGCAGCCAACATGGTGTCAAAGGGTCATGTGCATGGAGCTTCCAGTGTCATAGATTATGTGATGGCTGTCTAGGACCCACGTGGTGGTGAGGGGAGTGGGCAGGTTTCAGGGTCATGTAAATGAAACTTGTGGGGTCACAGAACATGTGATTGGGTGGGGACTTCTGGGACAACATGGCCAACAACATGTTGACCAACATGGTGGCAAGAGAGGCAGGTTTTGGGGTCATGTGGGTGGATCTATTGGGTTCAGGATCTATGTGACAGGGTGGGACTTCCAATTCCAAGATGGCAATCAAGATGGCGACTCCCTCCAAAGGGAATGCTTTGGGGCAAGATGCCAAACTTCCAGTGGCAAAAGTCAGTGGTTAGGGGGCAGGACTTCTGGTTCCAAGATGGTGGCCAAGATGGTGGCCAGGGAGCAGGACATCTGTCAAGGGGTGGCTCTTAAAGTTTGACAAGAGGTATACTCTTTATACTTCTAGCATGGATTTTAATTGGGTAAGCAGCAGCCATCCAGGTTTACCCACTGCTTTGTTTTTAACATTAAGAGGAGATGAGAGACACCACTATGACCTGGCTATGAGCCAAGCATAGAAATTCAAAATAAAGCAAGGAAAGGGGAGAATTTAAGTCACATTATCTGGACCCTATACAGGGTACCTATACATGTGTGGGATGTCTGCTCCAATGTGTTCTGATTAATTGAGTCTGCCAGAGTGTTCTAATTAGAGTATTCCAGGAGCTTTGCCATCATGTGTATTCAGCATCCCTGCATTTCAACATAGCAGTGGAGGTACTTTAACTAAAGCTTCTTGAATGAGCTTTCATTAAAGCACCCCCACCACCATTTCCATTTTGAGGCATGGGATGCTGAATACATGAGATAATTGTGGGCATTTTAATTAGAGCGGCTCCCAAGATCCACTCTAATTAAAATTCTCCCACCCTTTAGCACATGTATAGATGCCCTGTTGAGAGTGGTCAAACCACTATGCTACGGGAAAAAAAGAGGGCCACTATCTTTATTTGGAGCACTTTTGAGATTCTTGACTTCAAAAAGCTTTTGTTTTTTGTTGGATCAGATTTCATAAATAGTTCTACAGTGAGTAAAACTGCATTTTCCCACTAATAAGCTATTAACACACATACACACACACAAAATCTCAACTGTTCACTGGTGAAAAAACACTGTCATTCGATTAAATTCATTATAAATTGACCTCAAATATAGTTTTACAGCAGAGATTTACATCTGTGGTAATGTATTTTGCTCTTACAGGTTTTTCTTCTTTTGCTGGTTTTATCTCCCACCTCCCTGTATGTTAACTTTCCCATCTGCTTATTTTAGTCCTTCTGGGATTAACCAGTTCCTAAGCATATGTCATATGATTCACTATGGCTTACTCTTATCTATTAATCCTTAACTATATTTATCTATGCTTATCACTAGGGATCCTGATTTTCTCTGATTTAAAAAAAAAATCACCATTTTTTTTCAGTTTAAAAAAAGTAACCCCAAATCCACATTTATTCATATATTAGTGGTGTTTCATTTTAATCATGGAAAAGATGTGGATTTTAAATTACTTTTTAAAACCAAAAATTTGTGATTTTTTTTTTTTGTTACAGAAAACCAGGATCCATGCTTATTACCTGAATGAGGTTAAAATCCTCTGGTGTAAAAATAACAAAAGTCCATGCATCTGTGCATCCAACAGGAGAAATATACTAAAACAAGATTTTAGAGAGATGAAGAAACCAGATACCTCCCTCAGGCTTCTGGATTCCACTCAGGCTTCTAGATATCAAAATATTGCTCTGCATAATGTTTAGAAATGAGTTCTTTTTTAAAATCACATCCTTCCCACAAAAAGTCTCTCACTAACCTTTTTTTCACTACCAACACTTGTATCTGATATTTCCTTGATGTCGTTTGTGTGTCCTTTTTGATCATTTACCTTGTCTCTCACACACGCATGCCCATACTAAAACAATGTCCAGTGAAACTTCTCTGCTGACATGATTCAAACTCCTGAACTACGTGGTTCAACATCCTCACATGTAGCTTTCTTTTGGGTGAGGTTATTTGTTTGTTTGAAAGGGAGCTGTAATTTCAGTTCCTTGAAACTTAATAGAGCTTAATGGCTTTTATGGAGGGTAGCAGGCACATTCCCTACTTGCAGTGAGGTCTAACCAAGCCCACAGCATTCTTTATAAACATGTGAATGATTCCACATTGGCCTCTCAGGGCATATGTCTGAGAGGTCTTCCTCTTTCTTTTTTGGACTTCATTATACTTTGACAGTTCAGACTATTCATTCTGCTAGTCCTTTTGTCTTTGGGTTCTTTGGATTTGATGTAACATCATCAAAAAACCCTAATACTTTGTAAAAGTTTTCTATTTTGCACTAGTTTATTGTAGAACATTACATGAAAACACTTGATAAGTGCTGTGAAGATAGATTTTGAATCTCAAATTGTTATTTCACTCAGGTCACCTGGTAGAACACTCCATCCAAAAATATCCTAAACACAAGTCATTTACCACTGAACAGTCTTTACCTTTAAAATAAAAGAGGTCACTTGATACATTCTGTCAAGGTCTTCCTAGTACTTCCTGAAAATGTAATGAGTCCATAAACTATTGTGTTGAATATATGTGACTTATGGAACATGTCAAAACAATGTAAGGACTCTGTGTGTCTTTTCCAGTTTAATAAGGATTAATTTGGCTCGCCTTTTGCATATTTCCATACCAAGATGTCTTTTGGCATTCCCAGATAGCCTTTCTTCATTCTTCATGACATCATTTTTTCCCTTTTCAGAATGCACCCCTACTATAATCTATCACCAGAAGATGGAGTAGGAAAAAGACTACTCTTATTGCCTCTGTACATATGTCATAAACCATTCTTCTAAGGATTTGTAGGTCTTACAAGCAGCAGGTGACACAGCAAAAATGTGACCATTCAATCAAATAAAGGCCTCTGATTCACTTCACTTCACTACTCATTTATCTGATGATTTGTGAAGATTTAAGTTAGAAAGTTACCATGTATCAGAGTGTTGAAAGAAAGCAAAGCTAGTGGCTCAAATGAATTTGTATGGAATTTTCCCTATTGCCAGTTTGAAAAAGGAAATGAGATACCTAGTTGTCTGGTATCATAGGGCATTGTACCACACTGCAGTAGAAAGTAAAAATGAAGTCAAAAGAAGCCTTTTTTAGAAGAAGAAATATATTTGTTTCATCCATAGGCACCAAACTACATAGACATATGAAAGCAGTATAGGTTAAATTCTTTCCTGTTACACCATCTCTGGTAACTTCAGTGGGATTGCGTGTAATTTATGGCTAATTTTTAGATTAATTTTGAGGCTACTCTATTACTTCTAGTATATGAGAATCCTGAGTTAGTAAGCTGTGAATATCTTTTATAATACTCATATACAAATGGGATGACTTTCTGGATATTATCCTGAAGTTAAGACACTGCCTTTAATAGGGTTTGATTTCATTAAAATTCAAGGTAAAATTGAAATGTTCAGTCAAGTGGGAAAGCAAATGAATATGTAACTGGATGATATGGAAAGTGCCTGAATCAAAAAAGAAAGAATCCCTTTAACTGCACTGTTAAAGAGAACATGGAAATTACATTTAATACACTCCAAATTGTGTCTTTGTATTTATACATCATGGCTGCATACAGACATATGCGAGGGAGAGGGGGAAGTTAGATTGTATTAAAAATAGCCATCTAGTCTAAGGTAAGTCAGGATGGGGTGGGCTAGTAGAAGGGAGAGGATTTGGGGGCAAGCAGGCTCCAGAAGAGGATCAGGCAGATCCATGGGGGAATTGGGGCAGCGGGTCAAGTGGAACTCATAGGGGGATCAGGGTGATAGGGAAAAGGTGGAGTTTATGGGGGGTTCAGAGGATGAGGGGCAGATGGGGTATGGGGAAGGAGTTGCAGGGGTCCTGGAGGGTTTGGCAGAAAAGGGTTTGGCAGGGAGGGTTTGCAGATCCATGGAGTACTTGGAGGGTTGGGAGGTCTCTTTTCCTCACTCCCCAGGAACAGGGGCTATTTTTAGCCCCCCAGTCCTCCCACATCCCAGACAAACAACCCCCTGGCAAAGCTAGCCCTTCACCCCACCCTACACTCCCCTCCCCCCACCCTGACTTACTTCCTTGGCTTCCAGCATCAATGAACATTGATAAAACTGGTGCTGGGAATGATTTGCAAAATAGGGGGTTTTGTGAGTTGGGGGGCTGGCTGGTCCCCAACTGGTCTGCGTGTGTGTGTGGGGGGGGCTTTTCCATATGAGGGCAGAGCAAAGGGGGGTATTAAAAATAGCCTGGTGCCAGGGAGGGGGTAGAAATAGCACAGCCCTGGGGCTGGGGCTAGTGTCTGGGTTTTCCCAGCCTTGGGGCTGCTCAGGACACTGTACTTCTGTTTGGTTAGATCAGTCTTGCCAGACCCAAGTTAAGAGAGACAACTTCAAAGGTAAGGTTAACTTAGATCAGGTTGGCCATTTTTAGATGGGTCTAACTATCCTGAACTTCTGCTCAATTTGCACTTAGATCCACCTAACTAATGTAAGACCCACACCTGGGTGACCTAAGTTAGATTGAGTGGCCACTTTTAATGTGATCTAACCTCCTAACTTCACCAATTGTCTGCATGCAGCCCATATGTGATTACTAGGGCTGTGCAAAATGACTGTTTCATTCTGGTTTTGGATTCGGAGGACAGTGATTCATTTCAGTGTTTTGAATCACTATCCCATTTCAATTCACCCAAATCTGTTTTGGAGTTTCAACACTGTTTCAGTGCTGATTAGAGATTTGGATCTGCCAGGAGAGACAGGCACAGCTGGGTGGCTGCAGGTTCTTCTGTGGCTTCCCGGCTGTGCCTGCTTCTCCCAGGTGGGATGAGATGAGGAAGGACTCCCCATGGCTGCCCTGCCTTGCCAGAGCCTCCTGGCACTTAAAAAAGAAAAGCCCCACACTCACTGGGTGCAGCAGCGGTGATCAGGGCCTCTGAGCTGCAGAGCCCCCACATGCAGCACAGGACAGTGGGGGCCAGGAGGGTTTGCCCCCCTCCACTTGGCACCCACATGGCAGCTGTTGCATTGCATGGGTGCAGTGTGGCTCAGCAGGACCCTGTGCACTGTTTCTGAAACATTTTGAATGGTTTTGTTTCATTTTGGAGATGTTCCAGAGCCTTCTGTTTCATTTTGCATTTGGTGTTTCAGGTACCAAAATGGGCCGAAACACCTCCGAAATGAAAAGGCTGTTGAAATTTCACACAGCCCTAGTGATTACCGGGGATCCTGGTTTTCTCTGATAAAAAAAAAAAATCCCCAATTTTTTATTTTAAAAAAGAAACCCCAAATCCACATTTTTACATGACTAAAATGAAATACCACTAACTTATATATATAGTGGTGTTTCATTTTAATCATGGAAAAATGTGGATTTTGGGTTGCTTTTTTAAACCAAATATTGGGGATTTTTTTAAATCAGAGAAAACCAGGATCCCTGCTCATTACACTAGCCTGGTAATATCACTTTTTACTAGTAAAACATTGTTTTTATTAGTTATAATAGATGCAGTGAGTTAAACCAATAGACCCAATGCATTCTGTCATATAAAATGATGTTACTGAGGAGACATGAATTGCTATCAAAAGTCAAAAGCTAATATAAAAAAATAGATATCTTTAAATCTCCTATCTTTGATCCCTTCAAAGCTGCTATAGCCTGAAGTAGAACGTGCTAGCAATGTTGGTCTTTTTATATTAAAGAATTCTCTAGGTTCATAAATGTGAAGTTAGTGAAAGTTGAGGTTTCAGAGCTATTCCCAGGAGGTGTTCAGCACTTCATGGGACTGATCACGGAATCACTACCTTGGGCATAAATAATTGGATTATGTGAATAAATATGTTTTGGGAAGGAATGGAGAGCGGCTTTGAGTAAATTACATCTTTAAATCTTTTACATGGTTCAAAGTACACATTTAATGGAAATTTCAGAACTGAAATATGTGTTAACTTTATTCATGTTAAATTTTGGACCTTTCTTGTATAGCAGTGTAAAAAGTAATCCAGTCACTCAGTTCTCTCTAACGGGGAATCAAGTAATAAAACAGCTGATATTTACGTGGGCAACCTTATTTTGCTGTATTTCTGAATCTCCAATGCATCTCTCGTTCAAAAACATGTAAATTAAAACTAAATAACTCTTGCATTCTTTCTTCTCTGAATTTATACCTGAACATAAAAAGAATAATAACACACTGAAGTGGCCTTCACTTTGGGTAGGATTATGTGTTAGAGTTATCAGGTGTTAATTTTAAGGAATGTTATTCTGTGGTAAGGTGCTAGTGATGAGTCATGCATTAAGGGTTAATATCCTTTCTAATGTGCACTGCTCAGATTTGCCACTAGAGGGCTGGTGGGCAGGCGTGTGGCTATGCACTGCAAGTCTGCTCCAAGCCTACCCTACTTGTTGGCCACCTAACTACAGTATAGGCCAGGGAGGAAGGACCTCTTGGATGGCCCCGCAGAGCCCCAAACCTAGTCTCCCAGTCCATGCTGCTCCATGTACCCAGATCCAGCACTGCCAAGACTGGCAGGTGCCAAGCATCTCCTTTCCCTCCCCACCCCACCTTCCATTCCCTTTTTTGCCTTTTTCCTCTTCTCCACTCACACCATCCCCACCCGCTTGTTGCCTGGCTGTTCCCATAGCTCAGTCAAGGGGTGGTAGCTGAGATAATAGCAGTGCCTCTTGGGATACTGGAGGACCATACTTTGGTGGCTTTATATCAGGCTAACATCCAGAACTTAACTAGAGCTCGATAACATGACACGGGTAATCCTTACCCAAAGTGGCAAAACTATAAGACACCTAGGATGCTTCCAAATGTGCATGGATGTTTGGTTCTCTGGAGACAAGTAGCAGTGGTGCACCATGCACCACTGCTTCTTATCCCCAGGGAACACCTGTGCCATCTGCACTTTGGTGTGCAACAAGTTACCCTGGGTGGGGTAGGGGAAGCTGGGACCAGCACTGTGCTGGCCCCAATAGCCTTACCTGGGGTCTAGGGGACCTGCTGGGGCTGCAGCCATGGTAATTCTGCCACACAGAGCCTGGCTGGCAGCAGAGTGTGGCTCTAGGCAGGCCAGCTCTCCTTTTTAGCAGTGTGTGCTGGCTGAGCATGTATCACTTTTTTTTTTCTTCTGCGTTTATTTTATTTCATTTTTTTTGAACCCCTGGATATTCAGGGGGCTACAACACTTGAGGAAAAAATATCCAGCACAGTGCACGCTGGGGCAGTGCACCCTTGCAGTGCGGAGAACACCGGACTGTGCGATACATGGCGCTGCAAACTTGTTCGCAGCGCCACATACCACATCACTGCACTCATATGGACGCACCCCTATTTTAGTATAATCATTCAAGTTTTAAGTGCTTTTAGCATGGTCTATTTGTAATGTGAAATTTCACATTTTTACTTTGAGTCACTTAGAAAAAATAATGTGCAAGTATTTGCAAATTACATGTAGCAATTTAGTGTTTTAAGTCAATCAAGCATTCTCTGCATTGTTGCTATACTGTTATAGGTTGTTTAGAAAGTGAGCATAGACTCAACTCTGGTATTTGTGTCTTGATACAAAAAATAAAGATCAAATTTTATAAACAAATACCATTGTTCATGTGAAAATACCATGTCATTGTATTAGCATTTACTTTAGCTGAGAAAATACAATTTTTTCTAATAAGATTTTGTTTGTCCTGAGTTAGCAAAAATTAACACAATGTGATAGCATGATAGAAAATTACCAATAAAAGAGAAGGCTGTTATTGTAGTGCAACCGACCCTTTCAAAGCATACTAGCCAAGCCTCTCTTTTACTCTTTACAACTTTGGCCTCCTGAAGGTAGAAGTCATTATTTAATGCAGTTTGTATTGGCACTTGGTGTCAGCAAATGCCAACAATCTGCCAACAAGTTGGTACTGTTGAAATGGGACCATTAACACTGCTGGTGATGTTCATCAACTTCAGTGGAACCAGGGTGATTTTTATTTATCTTATGACCATTTCATTTTGCTTTTCAGAGATACTGATGTTGCTTTTTTAAGGTATTATTTTGACTGCATTTTATTATACTTTACTCTGTTTTGCTGTTATTCACTTCAGTGCCATGAATCCACAAAAGAGGCACTCATCTTATTCTTTAGATGTCTCTGCAACTTTTGGTAGTGATAAGGAAATGCCATTACTGTGATAGTCCATGAAATGTGAGAGGCAAAAATGTGCGTTGCTGATATCTTTTGTTGGACCAGCTAAATGGTTGGGATAGGCATAGGCAAGTTTTCAAGTATCATAGTACCTTTCTTTAGTCTCTGGGAGAGCAATCTTCTTCTTTCTCAAAGCCCTGAAGAAAGGTACTGTGGTACCCTAAAACTTGCCTATGTCTAACAACCATGAAGTTGTTCCAGTAAAAGATATCACTCAATACCTGAGAATTTTTTTTAATGAAGTCCTGGGCACTCAAAGGATTGTGATATAGAAATTTCCACTACCTAACCTTGTATTCAATTTGCCATTTTAAAAGGCTCACAAGAAGTAGTACAATTTAATAAATAAGACCAAAGGTGTAACTGGTCTTCAGTACCCTGGGCAGTGCACAGGGTAACAGCTGCAGTGTGGGGGGCTACTGTTTGTGCACCCTGACCTCTACCTCCCTCTAAGTTATGCTACATTAAGACATTGGACTGCTGCTAAATTGCGCTGTGACTTTAGGTGAGTTACTTCAGCTTCCTGTGCTTCTGTTTCTCTTGTCAATTGTTATCACCTATTCATCTCATTTACTGTAAAATCTTTTGGGACAGGAAATTGTCCCCAACAGTATGACAAGCACATAATGGCCAAGGTTCTGGTTCAGGTCTGATGACAGTATAAAAATAATAACAATGACAATAACAACAAGCCAAAAAATATTTCATATTTTTTGGTTTCTTTAGTATTTGCAAAATGCTTTAATTATCATTGTACACAGCTCTAGTGAAATTAAGTCACATTCACCTCGCTGGTAGTCTTCACTGCAGTATGTATATGTTTTAGCCAGGAACACTAGATCAAACTCCAGCTAAAGTACCTTAGGAGACAAATAGTTTAATGAGTGGAGCTGAGAAACTGAAGCAAGCAGGAGCTATGTTTTAATCTCAGCACGGACTTTGGGTAAATGTTATAGGCCCCATATTTCTAAATATAGGTGCTTATGTCTTGATGGCACTGCATGCCTTACACAGTCATCTATGGCATTGAATTTTTAGCTGTGTAAGTTCTTTATTGGATCTGACCAGATATATAGAAGGCAAAAGGGATGTCTTACCTTGAACATTGTTTAAATTATAGCTTTTAGTATATTTGAGCTAAATATTTGCTGCTAAAAATCCTCTTTTGCAGGGTTATAATATAGCAATGTGAAAACCTGCAAGTCAAATGCTAGGTGTATATTTATTTTCACAGGTAGTGAAATAAATGATTGAATGCATCATAAATTATTAATCTCTCTCATTTACAACAGTGTTTTCTTATCCCCTCTTTTACAGTTTTCTGTGTTCAATGCTGTGTTTTCTTTCTTCTCTTAAAAATATTCAGGGGTTGCACATTTGGAGTCCCTATACACGAGTGCAGAGGCTGCTGCAATGTGCATCAGAGCAGATTTGATTAATCGAGACTGGTGGAGCGTCTGTTGGCAATCACTGTACTCCAGCAGCCTCTTATCTCGTGTATCAGTGTCTCCACTTAAAAATGATGGAGGGGGTGCTTGAACTAAAGCTTGGCAAATGAGCCCCAGCTGCCATTTTTAAGCATGGGAACATTGATACACTAGATGTGGCAGTGCTTTAATTAGAGCAGCTTGTGCTGCCTCCTCCCACCACACACAATCCTGGACCATATGTAAAAGTGCCCTTGGATTTTAAACTCTACTTTCTGATGAAACTAAGCTAAAACTGAAACTAAAAATTCTGAAATGTTGGCTGACCCAGTACTGGACAGGTAATCTTTATTAGTAGGAAGTAAAATATCTTTCTTTTATAGAATCTGAAAACCTTAATAGTTTAGCTTGTTTCCCCCTACTGGCCAAAGTCAGAGAATTCCTCTATCACAATTCAAATATAAGGCGTATCTTCTTACTAGCAGTTTCAGCCTAATAAAGAGAGTGAAGGAGAAGCACGAGCAGGTCTTTTTTACACGTACTATAACCTATAAACCTTTAAGTTATGTGCTACAAATTATGTGAAACTTCATAACTCAGAATGGCCTATTACAAAGTAACAAGTTAGAAGTCTCCAAATGCCTCTTATAGAACATTTTCCACTCTATTAAATCAAAGACTATTTTAAAATAAAATAAAAATCTCAATGTTGTAACTTTTACTTATGTGAGTAACCCTTATGCATGTAGGGTTTCAGCCTAATAAAGAGAGTGAAGGAGAAGCATGAGCATTAGACCCTTATGGGACTAATTCTAGAGGCGCTGAGTACCTGTAGTTTCTGTTAACATTTCAGTAGACAGCTCCTTGAAAGACAGATATTTTGGGTAATAAAGGACATTCATTTGCTTAACATTACATATGCTCTATTAGAAGGAGACCTCTGCGAATCAAATTTAAGTTTCATTTGGGTGATGGTATATTTTTATTTTAATTGTAATATATTTTGTGAATATTACAGTATATTGAGGCAAATGATCTTTATAAATTAAACTGGTGCCAAACTCAGTACACAGCAGATAGCTATCAATATGCAGGCTCTTCTACAGGTCTCCTTTAGTTTACCAACTCTGGGTAAGAAAGACCCTGACAATCCTGTCACTGACATCTTTTGAAGTAGAAGTGCTAAGTATGTCAAACTTGCCAAGTCAGCTCCCAAGTCAAAGGGATTTTCATCACCAGGGATCCTGGTTTTCTCTGATTATAAAAAAAAAAAATTCCCAAATTTCAGATTTAAAAAAGTAACCCCAAATCCACATTTTTCCCATTATTAAAATGAAATGTCACTATATATATA
>NW_017729032.1:80890512-80899120 GCF_001723915.1 Gavialis gangeticus
TATATATATATATATATATATATATATAGTTAATGGATCTGGGGTTCATTTTTTGAATCCAAAATTTGGGGATTTTTTTTTTTATCAGAAAAAAACCAGGATCCTTGTCATGTCTGATTTCAGAGGGACCAGATTTCCCTACCATACTTCAGAGGTTCCTTCAAAGCTTTCTAAGTCAGGGGTGCCAAACAGTCAGCCTATGGGAGTGATCCAGCCTATGGGAGCCTATCCATCCCACCAGGCTACCAGTAAGTATTGGAAGTCTGGAGACATTGACTGACAAAAAACCTGGAGCTCTTTGGCTCTGTTGGGCATTGTCGTGAGTGGTAAGCTTAGCTCACTGCCACCACTCCTGGACTAACTCCCTCAGACTTCTTGCTACCACCTCTGGACTCTCACCTGTGCTGCCACTGAGCACCTCACTACTCCTGTCACTGTGCTGCCTTTACACCCCAAACTGGATTCATCCCACAAAAATGCCCACTGTTTGGATCTAGCCCAGGGCCCAGGTGAGTTTGACAGCCCTGCTGTAAGTCATGTTACATGGACTTTAGTGAACTGCAGATCAGACCTTGTAGACACACTCCTACAGTTGAACCCAGATTCAGCAAAGAAGACAAAGGTGTTTGCTGAATCAGGGCATTGAACCCAGGTAGGCCATTAGAGTAATTAGTGTTTTAGGTGTCAACTTAGGAAAATCAAGCATGCAAAATGCTTTACTTTTCACTGCATTATTTCTGATCCTATCTTTGAAGACGTGTGCTTAATCCCTGCCCCCTGGGCCGGATTTGGCATGCAGCACTGTGTTTTCCAGCCTGTGGGGCTCTCCACAGGTCCAAGAATTTAGCTGTAGGTGAGTGGTGGCACTGCTCCTCTGCTGCTAAATTTCCAGACCTATGGAGATTGCTGGGCCCTGTGCTGGATGGGGCACCAAATCCTGGCATGCAGAGCTGGATGAGGGTGACATTGGCCCCTTACAGCCCCAATCCCAGTGTGAGGGAAACAGGAGTGGCACTAAGCCCCAGTGCAGGCACACTGTGGGGAGGGGAGAGGGCAGGGCTGGGCCACTGGAACCCAACCCTGGCATGCCAGGCAGGCAGAGGGTAGTGTTGGGCCCTCAGGACCCTACCCTTGCACATTGGGTAGGGAAGGGGTGATGCCAAGCCCCAGGGCCTGATCTGGCCTGCCAATAGCCCTGCAGCAGTCATCTGATATGCAGGTCAAAAGGTTGAGAAAAACTGCTTTAGGACTATCAGTGATTAGATAATTCTGCATTATAAAAAGAAAGGGTAGGGGGAGAAAAAAAAGAGAAAATTTCAGTGACCCATGGAGCTCCCATCTCTTTAAAAAGAATAAACTGGAAAAACCTGAACTAATTGCTATGCTTACCTTCCCTGGGCTTATTGCCCATATCTTGTCTTTTTTTTGTAATTTGCTAATTCTAATTAAAATATATATTTGCATTGCAGTGCTATGAGGCCTTTGGCAGCATAAAGTTTAGGCCAATCTCATTTTTACTGAACTGGAAAAAGAGCACCCGCTTACTCTCAAATCGGCCAATGGATATCAGACTGTTTAATGAATGGGACATTTATTTTTGTGCCAGCTCAACTACCAACATTGACAAGATTTGCATATACTTTGGCAAGTCCACTGCCACAAGGTGTTAGTAAAATGGGCCTATTATATTAGAGTCTAATTTATTTTAGCTCCACTCACTACAAAATGTTTTTCACATGAAAGGAATTTCTGTAAGGGATACACTGGCAACAGCACGGTCTGCAGAAATGGGCCTCTTATTTTACACACCAGGAAAATGAAAGCATTTTTTCTGTGCAAAACTTGTAATGTGCCATCAATTTCAGATAACTGATGAGTTCATCACTAGCCAAACTGCTGCATGAGTGTTTGGTAACTCTTTTTTTACCGGCTGCCTGAAGTTCAAAATATAAATATGTGTTTTCCAAAAAAGAGAAAGAGAGAAAGGAAGGAAGAATGGAATCCTGTCTTGCAGCATTTACCTTCTTCAGTGAGATTACCTGAAAAGGGGTTTTTCATGAGATTGAATATGATACCCTTACACTGAAAAGCTCCTTACACCAAAGAAGGAGAGGAGTATATGATCTTATCTACTTATGACAGTGCCGGTTGCAATGAAACTGATTTATTAAAAGGAGCAAAAGACTGTGTACACACAATTATTAAAACAGGGTCATCTAAGTTAATAAAATATTAAACAGGAACCGCTTAAGCCGAACTAAAAATGCCACACTTAAATTAGTAAATTAGTGCAATTTTGTGTGTTGACAAGGCCTGAGTGAAAAAACCACAATCTTGACCATTTTAAGATTGCAGGATAAAGCCCATGATTTTAAAGTTCATGGTCTTGTTCCTGCTTATATTTAAGAAAATAATAAAACTGTTATCAACTTCACTGGAACCAAGAATGGACTTGCAGTTTGAAAAATCCAGAAACAATGCAGAAATCCAGAAACAATGTAGAAAATGCTATTTAACTTTTACTTAACCTGTCACTATATTCAAGAAATGATATGTGGAGGATGAAGCAATAGCCCACCAAAACTTCATAACATATCTCCTATAAAGAAACCATTTTCAAAGAATTAATGCTATTTTTCTTCAGAGATAATAATCACTGTCTCTTTTTTGACACATGAATTTTCATGGATACATACCATTTTCATATATTAATAATATTAAAAGGAAAAAAACAAGGTGATTAACCAGAGGCATTTGACAGGCTGAATTAATTTTTCATGGACTATAGCCAACTAAAAGTGCACAAACAAAGCATGTCCAGAAAGTGTCTAATAAAATGTTAATATTTGGAACTAGTTAAAAAATATTCTGAAAGAAAATTTTGCTAGTAAGGCAAAAAATGGGCCAATTTATGATACTCTTGCTTATGCTAAAAAACAACACTGATTTCAGTGGGCCTATAGTGGAAAAAATATTAGTCAACTTTTATATAGTAAATCTATAGATGTACTGCATACATTAGTTAAATGAGAACCTGTTTCTGTGCCATTTATATCAATTGAAGCCTTGCCACAAACTTCAGTGGGTAGAAGACTATTCCTCAAATGACTGTTTTGAAGCATAATATGTTTTGGAAGTAGTATTAAATTATGGCATGAATTACATCAGAAGTAGAACAGTAAATGACCAGATAAATGTGAGAAGATACAGTTTGTAAAAAGAGTAAGCTTCAGCTATATCATTAAAATGCTAGTACAGACAGAATGAATTATTATGAAAATATATAGCTTTAATTTGCAGACATATAAACACTTTTGGTACAGTACAGACATATGATGCCAGAAATCAAAATAATCCATCTTAAGCTTAACACTTATTTACCTTGTTTACACAGAGAAATTTGATGTAACCATCATACAAAAGATAGTTCCCAGCTCTTACAATGAATTGAAAGTAATACATCACTGATAAATCTGCTTTGTTGCAGAGGATACAGCAAAGAATAAATTATCAAGAAAATATGTCACCAGTCTTACACGTAATATTTTGGATCTGATCCAAAAGCAAAGCCAATAAAAAGGAGCCAGGAGTAGGAGCCAAAACTCAGAAATTAGATCTTACACATGAAATACCAATCCAGAGAGCAGCAACAGTCAGTATAAACTAAGTCCTAAAATTGCTAATAATATGAAATGATTTTTGTTTTCATCTGACAGAACAGATTCAAAAGTATCACGTAAAAATATATTACACAACCAAAGTGATGAAGTACTACTGACAGATTGCTGAAAGTACAAAAAAAATTAACACTTCCATGACAGCTAAGGATTTAGCCATTCTCTTGCTTCCTTGTATCTGGCCACAGACTTATTGAGAGGGGCATAGAGTTTTGTCTGTCTTTGCTGTAAGTACTATTAATACAATTTTCCATGATAATGGCCAGTAAACTGCTGGAGCAACTGGTAATTTGTGCAAAGATAATAGGCCTGCAGTAAATGAAAGATGTAGATGTCACAGCTGTTCAAATTCTCACTGTGTGACAACATCTTGCATTCTTGCTCCACAGGAATTGCACTTCTTTTTAATGCCTCTCCTTTCATAATGAGCAAACTTTGCTTGTGAGGTAATAAATATTCTCTTTGTTTTCCTATTGCATTTTCTTTTCCCTATTCTTTCTGTTTTACATACAGTAGGGCACACCTTTCTTTTGTGTTAATGTCTCTATGCCTGTGCATGTTTTATTTTATAATCAATATATTTAAAACATACTTTGCATTTGTCTCATGGACAGTTTCCCGCACAGGAGTAGCTGAAGCCCTCTTGTGGTTACAATGACTTTTAAACTGAAGTTTAATGCATCATCATCTTACCTTCCTTTTTCTTTGCGATCACTGATCTGATTGGTTTATGAAGGCTGAAAATGATATCCGTGTTTTCAGAGAAAGATTGCTAGCTGTTAGTACTAAGATTTCATAAAAAAGCTGTACACTGAATTTGAAGTTAAAAAACTGTAAACAGCTATTTACATGTACAATATTATTAAATTATAAATTAGTGGTCCTTCATTGTAATCTCTGTCAACACACGTTCCATTTGGAGTTTGAGTATCGTCCAGGGTTTGTTAGACATCGGTTTGAAAAGTCTGTATGGAAACCTCAGATATTCGAAATCTCCATCGGTTTTTTCTCCAACATGTGTAGGTTAATTCTTCTGTTTAGTGGGATTTGTACTTCCAAATTTTCATCTGCACTGTGAGGCTTTTTCCCTTTCCTTAAACAGATGTAAATGCCCATCCCAGTTACTAGGGTGATTGATCCCAAGCTTATTATTGATAGAGCTACTAAGGTAGGCACGCAAGATGCTGACTCTATTTTTTTATGTGTAGGCTCTATAGATATTTGTGGCAGTTTTTCCTCTATATTGATATCAGGTTCCTTTCTTAACAAACTTTCAATATAGCTCTCATTGCTAACAGTGTCATTGACAAAAAGGTTTACCATGACTGTAGAGTAGAGTGGCTCTGGGTAGCCATGATCACTGACTTTCACAAGCAGCCGGTATAGACCATAGTCATTCTGCATCAGTGCCTCCTCCAAAGTGATATTACCCGTTTTCGGATCAATCCGAAATGATTCAGGTCGAGGACCTCTTCTACCTATGATGCTGTAAGCTATGACAGCATTCATGCCTGTGTCTTTATCTACAGCATACACCTCAGTGATGGGAGAGCCAGGAAGAGTAGATGGAAGTACCAAGAGATAGGACATGTTAGATTGAGGAAACAAGACCAGAGGGGGGTTGTCATTTATGTCCAGAAGAAGAACTGTTATTTTTGCAGTAGACGACAAAGCAGGATCACCTCCATCGACAGCTTCAATCCACAGGACATAGGAGCTTTGCTGCTCCCTGTCCAGAGAGACCTTAGCTCTCAAAATGCCTTTGCCAGTATCTATGACAAAAATATCACTTCCATTTACAACAGAAAGGGCAACCCATCCATTTCGCCCTGAATCAGCATCTGTGACACTGATAACTCCAATTTCACCAAAACCTGGAAAGTTTTCTGGTACAAAAAAGCTGAAATCCTTATTGATAAATCTAGGACTATTGTCATTTTTATCCAGTACTGTGATGGTGACAGTAGCTATTGATTCTTGGGGGGGCAATCCAGAATCTACTGCCTTGACAGTGTACCTGTATTTCTCTTTTTCCTCTCTGTCCAGCTGGGTGGAAACTGTAAGAACTCCAGTGGTTTTATCTAAAGCAAAATAGGATGGAGCATCAGGCCCTAGATAATAGGACACTTTCCCTCTCTCTCCACTGTCAGCATCTGTTGCATGCAATTTGGCCAAGAAAGCATTGGGGACATTGTTTTCCTCAATGGATAATTCTATTAATTGTTGAGAGAAAACTGGTGAGTTGTCATTATCATCCAGAACTTGCACTTTAATTATTTTGTTGACATGAAATCCCTCTGAGTTCCAGGCAACCACTGATATTTCATAGAGCTGCTGTACCTCATAGTCCAAAGGCTTTGTAGTCTCTAACAGATATTCATTATTGTATGGCTTATATGGCGTCAATCTGAACGGCCCATCACCATCTAAGTAGCAATCAACTTTGTATTTTTCATCTGGGTCTTTTATGGTAAAAAATGCAATTGGAGTGTTTACAGGCTCCAGTTCTTTCAAGTAAACCACCCCGTCTACTTCATTAGCTATGAAACGAGGGACCACCTCCGGAGGTCTCATCATGACTTTGATGATGGACACTAGGACAGTGATCACAGCAGGGATGCACCCAGGACCGTTAGCCAAAATGATCAACCGGTGGAGCCGGGGAGTATCACCATCAATCTTCCTGGAGAGTTCAACAATGCCTTTGCTTTCAACCAGGTGGAACAAGTCTTTGGAAGGCTGTGGGACCTTCTGGCTATAGGAGTAGGTGATCTGGGCATTGGAACCCAAGTCCGCATCCAGAGCATGGACGGTGGCCACGCGGGCCCCAGTGCTGGAATTCCCACAGAGGGTGACGTTGAGCTGGGACTCGCTGAACTGGGGGCAGTTGTCATTGACGTCACTGATGCCGATGGTGAGGGTGGCACTGCCGACCAGCGGAGGAGTGCCCCCATCCTCTGCGAAGATGAGGGTGATGTACTCGCCCCTGGCCTCCCTGTCCAAGGCACCCATGACAATGAGATAGGGGGTCCTCTCCCCACTCTCATTCTCCTCCACGTCCAGCGTGAAGACCCCGTAGTCGTCCCGCAGGCGGTAGGTCTGGACGCTGTTGGTGCCCACATCAGGGTCCAGGGCCGGGTGCTCAATGGCCAGGCGCGTGTTGACTGGCGCATTCTCAGGCACCCAGAGGCAAATGTGGGGCACGGGGAAGCGCGGGGCATTGTCGTTGACATCACGGATGGCAATCTTTACCTTCACCAGGCGGAAGTACTCCTGGGGCAGCACCAGCACATCCAGCAGCAGCAGGCATGCCTCGGGTGAGGGCGCGGGTGGCGAGGTGCCAGCGCCGTTCTCTGCACACAGTGCCTCGCGGTCTATTTCCAGTGCCGACGTGTGCAGCTCCCCCGAGCGGTTGTCCAGGCTCACATACTGGCCACCCAGCCCCTGCGATGCCAGGCTGAAGCTCAGCGCCGGGCCCTGGGCTACTGCTAGTGCTGCCCCCACCTGCTCCTCTGCTGCCCAGCCAGGCAGCTGCAGGTCCCTTGCCAGGCTCCCGATGAGCACTCCGGCTGGCAGCCCCTCATTGAGGCTGTAGAAGAGCTCAGTGGCGCGGCTGTAGCTGGCAAAGCAGTTGAAGGGGCCGGTGAACAGCAGGACGAGGAATAAGTGCTGTGTGGAGGGGGCGGAAAGAAAACAGGGGGTTAGGTAGCAGTTCCAGCTGGCTGAAGCATCCGTTCCACAGCCCCCAACACATGGGGTGCACCCCAGCGCCCCTCCCCACGCAAGCAGCAGCCACCCCTCTGCACCAGGCATGGGGCTTAGACAGCAGATCCTCCTGGCTGGAGCATCACAGCCCCCAGCATATGGGATGTGCCCCAACCCCCTTCCCCATGCCATCAGCAGCCACCCCTATACCCTATGCACCAGGAACAGGGGGTTAGACAGCAGGTCTGCCTGGCTGGAGCATCCCCTCCACAACCCCCAGCCCATGGGATGCACCCCTCCCCCATGCAATCAGCACCCACCCCTATGCACCAGGCACAGGGGGTCAGACAGCAGATTTGCCTGGCTGGAGCATCACAGCCCTCAGCCCATGGGATGGACCCCCGCCCCCCTTGCAATCAGCAGCATCACGCATCTCCCTGTTTGTATCTTAATAAACTGCTGCCACATCCATTTTCACACATCTCTTTCCTCCATTCCCCCTATCACATTTTGATCCCTTTCTCCCAGCTCCATTGTGAACTAATTCTAGATCTGTTTTTGCCTTGGTCCACTTATGCCCCCTTCATCCCCACCCCATTCCATATCGGTCTACTTTTATTCTTCCTCCCCACAAATCATCTTTATCTCCTTTGTGTTTTCTTTCCTATTTGCTTCTTTTTTCAGTTCTTTCTGTCTCCACATGCTGGAGCCAGCTGGTGCTCAGACCCGTACACAGCCCTACCTAGGTCAGCTCATGCTCAGTCACTAGCATGGACCGCATGGACTTAGGTGGGGCAGCTTTGCAACCAACTGGCATACAATTTGGGCAGCAATCATCTGCTTCCTAATTTTTTCAAATTAATATTTTTAGAATTTCAGGACATATTTTTACATAGAAAATTCACAAATAATCTGTATTTTTTCACCCAAACTTAAGAGCCCAAGGCTAGATCCACCAAAGACCTTAAGAGGCACACTGCTCAGCAGTGTTGGGCACCCTGCTGACTAGCAAAATTCTCGACATTGAGTTGGGCACCTTGATTCCTTTTACAATACATGAGGAGAGTTAGACACCTCAGAATAACACACACAAAAGCCAGCCTTCTGAACAGAGTGCCCCCTAAGCCAACCAGAAGAAAATACTTCAGGCTAACTCTAGGCTGTAAGGAGGTGCCTCCCTGCACCTTGAGAATTCACTCTCTCCGAGAGTTACATGCCTGAATCAG
>NW_017729032.1:80904120-80918111 GCF_001723915.1 Gavialis gangeticus
TGGCGAAAAGCGGGGTTCAGGATGCTGCAGCGCAGGCTGCGAATCAGCCCCAGGGTCACCCACCGCCACCCAGGGCCATTCCCAGACAAACCTTCCCGAGGTCAGCCGAGACCCTCCTCAGGACCGTTCCCAGACAACCCTTCCCAACTTTGGTGATGCGTAACGGGGACACGCGGGTGGACATGCGCCCCTTAAGCTTGGCGGTGCGCCCCCTGCAAAAAGCTGGCAGCGTCCGCGGGTGGTCACCGACCTGCGCTCGCCACCCCCTACCCCCCTGCCGCCAACACGGTCGCGGCTCCCTGTGGGAGCTCCCCGCTCGCCGCTGCCACGTCCCCGCCGTTGACACTGTCGCCCGCGGGAGGTCGCTGTGCCCTCCCCCCTTCCCCTCTAGCCTCCGGGGGCACGCGCCGTTGCCAAGCATAATCTAAACAAAGCATCAGACCCTTGAGCTGCCAGGGTCACCCACTGCCACCCAGGACCATCCCTAGACAACTTTCCCAAGCACAATCTAGACCCTGCATCAGACCCTGGGTCTGCCTGGGTCACCCGCTGCAAGCCCCTGCCTGAGGCAGGACCATCTCCAGCCAAGCCTCACCAAGCACAGTCACTGCCAGGGTCACCCACTGCAACCCAGCACCATTCCTAGCCAAACCCCCTCCCCTTCCCAAATAAACCCTAAACCCTGCATAGGCTCTAAACTCTGCATAGGCTATGCCACTGTTCTTACCCCACTCTCCTTTCATAGCCCACCATGAGCACCTTCTTGCTGTAACTCCTTTTCCTTCTCACGGCCTTTTCCCCCCTGGCAACCTATATTTCACACACTTTGTCAGTCCCATAGATCAGTGGTTCTCAACCTTTTGTGGACCAGGACCCATTTGTAAACATCCATGCCCAGTCTTGACCCACTGCCGCCAGCCCCACAGTGTGTGAGGTATCAGGGGCCCCAAGCAGCCCCTTGCAGGCTGGAGCTCTGCCAGCCTTCAAGGGAAAAGCCATGCTTTCCCACATTTTTCTCCTTTAAAGGATAATCCATTTTTATTTAAAGTTTGTTCACCACCTCTTCATATATTCTGGTGACCCAGTTTTGGGTTGCAACCCACGGGTTGAGAAATGCTGCGTTAGCCCACTTTTGTTACCGTATTTAATTATCCCACCAGGAGGGTGGGCGTGCAGAGCACCCATTCTTCTTGCTTTAGTTTCTTTCCTTTCTTGCCTTTTTCTTTTTTCTAACAGCTGTTATTTCGTGTACTTTCTAAGTCCCAGAGACCTATGGCCTGGTGTCATTTTCAGTGTAATGAAAACAGGGCTAGGTTTCAAAGGCAACTGCCAAACAAATTAGAGCCTACTGGTTTTAGCAAAAAGGGGATGGGGCTCTAATGCCTGAAAAAAACAACCGTGGACTATTTGCATTTAGAGGAAATGAGAGCGAGATGATTATGTGACTTGCCTGAGGTCTTAATGAAGCCAAAGTCAGAGGATTCTAGTCTAGTCTATTCTGGTTTTTACATCCCCCTCATCAGGAGGGATCCTGGTTTTCTCTGATGAAAAAAAAATCCCCAATTTTTAGTTTAAAAAAGTAACCCCAAGCCCACATTTTTCCATGATTAAAATGAAATACCACTATATATATATACACACATGTATATATACGTGTGTGTATACACACACACACACACATACATATATATGTATATACGTACAGTAGTGTTTCATTTTAATCACAGAAAAATGTGGATTTGGGGTTACTACATGAGACGCTGGCTGTGCAGTAGTGGAAAAATACTGCATAATAGAGTGTCACTGTACAGACAGTGCTAATACACTACTGTGTAGTATTATTAGGCTACTGCACAGTAGTGTCACCAAAAAGACCTTTGACGTTGCTACTGTGCAGTAACCCCGGTTACTGCGCATTTATTTAGTGCTTGCTCATACACGTACTAAATAAATATGCAGTAATGACTACCCAGTAGTGTCTCACGTAGACTCACCCTATAAGAACCTTCCCAAGATAGTCTGCTGTCCCCCTCTCTGCCCTGCATTGCTTCTGCCCTGCTTCACAGAAGAGAGTGCTTTCACCTTTGCATGGTATCTCCTGCACTGCCCCAAAACAAGGTTGTTGCCTCCCCATCATTTGCTGCTGCAGCCATTCCCTGGGACCACGCTGCCTCAGACAGTGTAAAGTTGTCACATATGCACAGAAAATGCTTGACTGACACCTGGTTTGCAGACTTAAATAAGAAAGCAGAAGGTTTCTTCCTCTCCTCACTCCTGGAAACAGCAGTGATGTCCAGGTCTGTGTACAAAACTAGAAACCAAGCATTCAGTTCAAATGGGCCAGGATGGGTTTGGCCGTGATCAACTCTTCATGAAAAAGGATGATTTGAAACTGTGCCTTGGCAAGATAGAGGTTGGAAAGAAAAGTGTTTTGTACTAGTTGAAGTTTCTTAAGGGCTAATGTTTTCATGTTATATAAATTTCTGTAGTCTAAAGGGAAGCCCAAATTAGGACAGAAAGGCTTACTTTCTTCCAGGATCCTGGAATAAAAAGAGAGCACACCTGTCTCTTCTCAAGAGAATCACTTTTTAAAATCATTTTGGAGTTCTGAAGAGTGTATAGGCATAGGACACTCTTTTGATCAAAGGTCAACAGTTACATTTGGTTAAATCGGTCTGCAGTTTAGGCAAGGACCTGGATCCACTGCTAAATGCTCACAGAGCAGCATCTGCAAATAATGTTTTTTAGCCAAGAGGCTAGCATCTGATAACCTCCCAGCTGGAATAGGAACACAGAAGAGGACTTAGAATGAATGGCCCTATCCTGTATATATCTTCCATTATATAAAGAAAGGAACTGTATTGTTGTTGCTGTAAATGCATAACTAAAATAATAATAAAAAACTGGGTTAACCTTGTGTAAAGACAGACTTGCAAGGCAAGATTCTATTTTTTGCTGAGTCAAACAGGAAAACACTCAACTGCATTAACACTTGTGGGCATCTGGACGATATTCTTTATTATAAACTCTGTATACCCAATCAAAGTGTTGATAGATGTAAACCATTAATGATTAAATATCTGTGATTGAAAACCTGGGGAGAATGAGGAATTGGTGGTCTGAAAAATGAGGAACTGATGACAGGAGGAACTGAGGACCTGGGGAATCAGGAATCCAGTAAGCAACAGAAGCTCAGAGATCCTGGGCTCCGGCCTATACCCCTTGTCCCAGGTTTGAGTTTGTTTCTACATTTCTATTACCTGATCTAAATGCTAGTTAAACTTTTGCCTAGCTTTCCCATAAAGTGATTCTTTTGAGAAGAGACAGGTGTGCTCTTTTTTTATTCCAGGGTGCTGGAATAAAATAAGCCTCTTTGTCGTAATTTGGGGAGAGAAGGCTCCCTCTTAGACTGTAGCAGTACATCTAAGCATAACATCATCAGCTCTTAAGAAAGTTCAGCTAGTACAGCTAGTACCTTTCTTTACCATGATGGGCTACTGAAAGAAGAGCTAATCTGCCCTGTGCTAATTACATCGTCTCCTCTTAGAATATTAAGTCAAATTCAAAATCTCTATCTTTATTTTCATGGTGCTTAGTGGTCTGAATCCCAGCTACCTAAGTCTTGCGAAAGCTCCAGGATAAGAATGATGTCTGACAGGTACATTTGTCAGGAACAGAAGAGCTGTCCACTACTAGGTTTAAACTTGTTTGTACACAAGATATGGACATTTCAGCAGTCTGCCCAGCAGATCCAATCACACAGGGTCCTCTATTTAATGCACTTCTGGAATTCTCTTATACTATACTGATGAGGGGAATGTAAAAACCAGAATAGACTAGAACAGAATCCTCAGACACTTCTTTATGACCTCAGGCAAGTCACATTACCTCCTTTCTCATTTCCTCTATCTGCAAAATGCAAATACTACAAGGTTGTTTTTCAGGCATTATATTCTGATTGTCTTTTGGCTGAAACTGGTGGGAGCAGAATCAAGGCTCTAATCCGGTTGGTAGTTCCCTTTAAAATATAGTATCATTTTAACTACACCAGAAATTACATTAGGCAATAGTTCTATGGGACTTGCAAAGTAAGTGAAATATAAGCTGCTAGAAAAAAGGCCTGGCTGTATTTATTATTCACTAATCTCTACCATCCTGAAATCACTGTGTATAACCCTTATAAATTGCTTATCTCTTTACAGTTCAATTCTAGCTAAAATAGACCAGGCAGTTCATATAGTGTATATGCAGTTCAGAGCATACATGTTTAATTTAAGAGATAAATCAAGCTACTCAGGCCCCTTACTAAATTCTCATCCATGTGTCCAGTACTGCGGGACTGTCAATATTAAAGGTAGTCACATGCTTCAGCCTATTTCATTTTAATCTAGCTGGACCTGATGAATGCTTTTAGTAGGCCTACCCTAATTCTACGTTTAGTGCATACCAAGGGTAAAAGTTTCATCAAAGTCAATGAAAGTTTCGTCTCTTTCCTTCAATGAGGCTGAGACTTCAGTCCAAAAGTCCATGGGTCCCATACATAAATGGTTCAGGCAGTTTGAAGAGTTCTTCTAGCAGGAATCATATGGGAATCCCAGCAAAACTCCCACCACAGTAGAGCTCAGCAGTCTTGCCTCCCCTTTGTTCTCTGAGGACTGCATTGTCTTTTTTCCCCACCTCTCCCACCCCAGCTTGCAAATGATTGATAGATGTCACTCACCTCATGCTCTTTCCTAATTAAGATAAAGTACACAATTTTTCCTGAGACTTCCCATATAGTAGGGTGCAGCTGTATCCCACAATAACCATTTATTCATTATGCCTATGATATTGTATTTACCTGCTAAAATGTAGTTGAAATATTAGAAGTTGAAATAGTAGCTGAATGGTAGCATTTTTATTGGGATAACAAGCATGAGCATGATACTGTAATTAGGCATGTGCCAGTCAATTTTTTCCATAAACAATGGACTTGTCCTGATGACCTTTTTGAGAAATAATGTTAGGTCAGAGTGGGGCAGGTAGGTGGGGGTGAGGCATGGAGAGAAGGGGAAAAAAGAATAGCAGAAAAGATACAAAATGAGCCCTTTTTAAAAAGGTTTTCTGACAGTCTTTTGCCTAATCTAGGAACAATTCCTGATTCCTGTTGACCTACAGATTTGTAGTCATTTATTCGGGGTATGAATAAGATTTTAGTAGTTGTCTTTTTATATTTCAATAGCATTAAATCTATTTTTAATGTGTCTTTTTACCTTGTATTTTACTTCATAAAATCCTATCATTGCTAAATATTCTGACATTTTGTAATGAGCTAGTTCTGTCCAGGATACTGTAACTCAGCCAAATTTCTGGGCGTGGCATAATTGGGCAATAAGAAGGAACAAGTAAATACATTTCTATAGGATTATTGTTTGCCTCTAGTGAGTTGAGGCACCAGATTGAAGATCAAGTGACAAACCACCCAAGAAGCAAAACAATTATCTATAAAGGCATTAACTGAAATGTGCTTCTGTTACAGTGGAATAGAACTGATAAAACAAGTGAATGGGACTTACAGCATTTATGCTCTTTTATTACACGGATGTATCTGGTAATAACACTTAAATGGAATGCTCCTTTTTTGTGGGTAATTTTCCGATTGCAGGTTAAGTGTAGTCAGCCAGATCAGTCAGTTTGGACTTTTGTCCTTGAAGGGGAACCTCAAAACATTTTTTGGTCAGTATGACACCAATCCACAAAAAATTGTCAGGGAAAAGGGAACATGGAGAGCCCTGTCAGATCTTCTAAAACAACAAGGGGAAACTAGCTGAGTCTGCTAGAGTGGATTGTGAAATTGCTAGCTAGCCATACAAAACTGGGTTTACGGATTCCAAATACTCTGGTCAGGGAGCGCCTGTGAATTCCTACAACAAATTTAGGATTATAAGCCCCTCTGTTTGACATTTTAGACCTGGCTAATAGCACTGTTGCATGCATGCACACATATACACATACACACATGGGCAAATCAATAATGTTGAGAAAGGGGTGCAGATGGTGGGGTGCATCATCACACATAACATAACACACATTTTTTGTCCAGGCAAAAATAAACTAGAAGTTTTACTAATATACTATGGCCCTAGGGCTTCATTATTCAATTAAATAACAGAGCAAAAAACAAATATAACTTTACTGGAATATGCATTAATTTGCTAAATCATATATTATGTATATAAAAAAGAAGTTAGGTAAAAATAATCAAAATATTTAGTTTTATTCCTATTATCATTACAGTGAAATGTACATCTTTTTCAGGCCTGTTTAACAAAAGCCTTCTTGAGCATCTTGACAGTGCATCCAATGCTTCATTGATAGTTATTTCCACACCTGAGTTGATGCTCACCTGAGTTAATGTTTCCACACCTGAGTTCATGTTCCTAGCTAGAGTTAAAAACAGTGTGCAAGACTGTGAAATAGGAGCTAAATTACCTGGTACAGTTAACAGATCAAAGAACTGTGGAAGAAGGATAACTTGATTAACGGAACATCAAAACCCTTCAAAAAGGAGAGAGGGTCACTAACACCTGTAGAATGAAGAGTCCAGAAGGAATCAGGTAGATTATAATGACCATGAAGACAAGCGATTTCCCCGCTGTTAGTTGAACAAAAATGCTGCTGCAACTGCCAAGCAATTGGTTTAAAACTTTGGGTGGACTGGGAATCAAAGAGGAGTGTGACTGCATCACTGCATCTACCTGGATGCTACCCTGCACACACACGCGCACACACACACACACACACACACACTCCCACTGAGATCAAGGTACATTTATTACTACACTCCAAGGAACAATAAAATCTGGGGCAGTTTGTGCCAGTTTGTTGCTCTTGGGTGTGTCATTTGGGGTGGAGTAGCCCCAGCTGGCAGGTGGTCCTGGGGTTCAGCCTGCTAGCCTGAGGCTGCTTCTGCCTGGCTCAACGTGCTGTGGAGGGACTGGCTTATGTATGAAGGTGCTTCAGTTGGGTCTAGCCGACAGGCAGCCCCCACAGTGAAGCACCCCCATGCCCCAGCTAGCCCTGTCAGCATATACACATGCATTGCAATGGAGTATAACTGCCATAGGATAGTACTTACGTCTGGCAGTACTATCCAACAGTGGAGTAAATTAGTTTATTCCGGCCTAATAGCACTGCATGTGTAGATGCTGACATTTAACTGCAGAACTAATTAGACAACTCCACAATAAATGTCTCATGTAGATGCAGCCACTGAGGTATAGAAAGATATTGCCACTGCTTTGAATAGCTAACATGCCAAAGAGTGAAGACAGGCAAATAAGGGGGTGAAGAAAGGTAGTATTTTTATTATTAGCAGCAGAAGCTGTTGCCTTGACTTGGGGAATTACATAAGTTTTACTTCTTGCCTTCTCCTTAAAATGTCAGGCTTTACAGATTACAGAGCCTGTGAAGTTGCCACTAGTACCCTATGAATTTCAAGCCAGGGTTTGAGTTTTCAGAAGCATTTGGTGCACTCACTGAGTGTGTCTATGTGAGATGCTTCACTGCACAACAGACTAATCTACTTCACAGCAAAGTATCACTAATAAACTGGGTGCTAGGCTACTATGCATTAAAATAGGCTAATGTACAGTTATCTACTACCTGAAATTCCAGGTAGTAGATTAACTGTGAATTAGCTACTGCACAGTAGTACACATGTAGATGCTCCCAGTCATCCCAGGCAGCAGGGGGTCTACTGCTGCTTGGCTAAGTACCATGTAGCGGGAGCTGTGCTAGCTGCAGGGGCCACTTTCTCCCCACCACATGGGGATCTGGACCGTCCTGATCCTCACATGACTGGGAGAGTTGTCCCAATCCCGATGTGGCTATCCCTACCAGCTTTTCCCTACTACATGGGGATCAGGACCTTCCCAATCCCCACACGGCTGCCACGCAGCATGCCTGAGGGGATGACTCTCTCAGCCACACAGGGATTGGTTCTGATCTTCTGATCTCCATGTTGCTGGGACACAGCAATCCACCAGCCCCCCTGCCCTTTGCCAGCCCTCGGCTGGCACCCAGGGGAGCCTGCAAGAGGGCAGAGCAAGGCAGGAGTCTCGCCTGCTCTGGTTGGGAGCAAATTTGTTCCCAAGCCAGAGCACTTGTAGACCCTTTCCCCAGAGGCAATTTACTCCTCCTTTTTTAAGGCACAGCACATGTAGACATGCCCACTGATTTCAATAACAGCTGTGATCATTCAGCTTCTCTGTAAATCAGAGCTAAAGTGACCAATCAATTATTAGAATACAGCAACAAATTAGACTAAGCCATTGTTTCTTTTGAAGACACCAAAGATAGTTATGAGCCCTGGGGCGAGCTCTGGGGCCAACAGGGGTACTGTTCTTTTTAGAAGTTCAACAGAACAAACCTCCAGGAAATGTGTCAGGGTAGCAAAATATTGCAATATTACAGTATGACTTTGGCAGGGTTGCGCCCATAAACTTCTCATGAATCAAACCCTGTAGGTCTCGCACATCTTTACTGTGATATAGGCAAGACTGTGGCCCAGCTGTAGGGGGAGTGGGGTCAACTGACAAGGCAAGATGGCTGCTGCCCCTTCCCCTACTGATGACTGGCTGTGAGGACTGTCTGTCATACAGCCCTGCCCTTTAGCACCAATCAGTGGTGAGGGGTGAGGCTGCATGGCAGATAGCCCTTGCAGTCAATCAGTAGTGAGGGATGGTGTCATATGAGGAACGGACCTCACAGCCAATCAGAGGCATGGGATGGGGTGGGGTGGGGTGGGGAGAGGGGGGAAGGATGCTGCACTCTACCCCTGAAAATGGCTGCCAGCCTGGTCATCTGCCTGTGAAATCGGCCAGCAGCTGCCTCAACTTTGGTAGACTCCGAACCATTAGTTTGATTGCTGAAGCAGACTGGAGAAAGAGGAAACTGACTGTAATCTTTGCAGAGTACTGTAGCCAACTGAATTCAGTAGTTTCAACCAACATCATTGCAAAACTGTTTTGATGTTTGGAAGGGAAAACAAAATCTTTTCTGCTGTTCTTTTTATTTGTGCATGTCTTCACACTTCTTTTCTGCCTGGAAATGAACTAGAAATATTGTAGCATTGTGAGAAAGATTACTCTCCTATTATTTCCTGCCTGATCACAACTAGGTTCTGCAAAGGAAAACTAATTAAAAGTTTACTAACTGAGCGTAGGCTTTTAAAACTAATTAGAAAGGCGGGATTGACTCAGCTTTTAACTAAAACCATGTTTTTAACTAATGTTTTGTAAATCATATTACACAATGTTTTAGCATTCAGTTTAACTTACTCCTCATAGAAGCCTTAAAATAATGTATTTTAAGATTTTTGTCTCACATAAGCCAAAGCAGTGGCTGTGATACACTATTAATATGACACAGCTGAATACTGTTAAATCCACAAGTCTTTCATTATGTTTCTCTTATCACATTAGTACAGGGACAACATTCCAGTTTCCGCCAGCTTACTTTCTACACACTGCCGGCAAGTATGAGGGGCTCATGAATATTTAAATGTTTTTGAATAGAGTTCTCATTGACGTTAAGCCATGGCTTCTGAACCGCAGTTACAGCCACCTGATGCTAGAAGTCAGATTTGTGATGAAGATCATGCCACGAGCAATGGAACACACAACATGAAAGGAAGCCTGTGACACACCAGGTGGTTATTAGATCACCAAGGCATGTGGACACCAGAATGTATCTAGCTGCCATATATCACCCAGTTCCTATTGGCCAGAGGTTGCAATTCTGCTTTATTCTATGGAAATGGTTAGACAGACGGGGGATGTAATGCTGCCATACCTCTCATTTTACTTTCGCTGTTCCAGGCCCCTGGCACATGTTACACTTAAGACACGATTAACCAATTAATCACGGCTTAAGTAGTTACCCGGCCACACACTAATGCGATTAATCATTCGATAAATCAAGGAATAAGCCACAAAGTTATTGCACAAAAGATGCATAACAGCTTTATGGCTGGTTCCTATCATGCCATTAACTGAACATATAACAGGCTGATTGTGAATCCCAGCCTCTAGAGCACATGGGAGCCCTTGACACCCATGCACTTCTGAGGCTGGGTGCTGAGCAGCTGATTGCCATTCCTAGCCACAAGGATCCATAAGAGTCAAGGGCTCTGATGTGCCTCTGAGGCTGGGAGCTGTGATCACTATGACTCCCAATTGCAGGGTTGCACTGGAGCCCTGGACTCAGATACTCCCCTCCTTCAGCTGGGAGAAGTGGCAGATTAGGGCCCTCAACCTTCTGGGCTCAGCTAGAGTCAAGGACTTCACTGTGAACCCATGGCTGGGAGTCCAGCTGATGGCATCCAGCTGTGGAGGTGCATGGTGCCCCCCACTCCCACAGCCGGAAGCCCTATCAGTTCATCAGGGCTCCTTGCCAGAGGAGCTTACTAATTGCCAGTGCAGGGGGAGTCCAGGATCCTGATCTCTGGCTTGCCCAGCATCAGCAATATAGCATGATAGAATCTAAGGCTCAATCTCATAATCACACCTCCTGCCATGCACATGTGGCATGGAAGGAAATGTGATTGTAAGGATCTTGGCATGGAAGGAAATGTGATTATGAGGTCCCATTAATTGCCCATCTTCCAGGGTCCTCAGTTGCAGCTCCTTCTGTCCTCCTTCTGTTATTTTCTTTGGGCTTGAGTATTTTCCATCTATAATCTTTTCAGAGTGTTTTCAGAGGATTACTTACATGGAAAACGCAATTCTATAAGAAAAATAACATGTATTGGGGTTGGAAAAATTGTTCTTTGCAAGCTTTTGGGCACAAAAATCCTTCTTCAGGCATAGGGAGAGTCTGCTGTTATTCTGTGTTTCTCCTGCATGGAATAGAAACCAATATGCAAAATTCAAGTCTGTGAAAATGCAAATACATGGCATTAAGGATCAGAGGCAATAGGACAAAATCGGTGAGAGACAGGTGGAGAGGGGAAGGAAGCAGGAAATGTTGACCTGGTGATAGACTGTAGCTGGTAAAATGTAGAGAGGTTACATGGGGTATTGGGGTACGCATTCCTCACTGAAAATGGGACATTTTTAAAACCAGATTTTGCCATCCATACTAAGTCTTTATTCAACTAAAACTCCTAGTGTCGTCAAATAGTATCCTGCTGAATAAGGAACAAAATGATATTTAGGATGTGGACCAATTTTCCTATTTTATTTGGATAAATGAATCAGATATAAGGGGCAATTAGGTACCTCTTTATTACTGTGAGAAATGGAAGAATAAAATTCAGCATGAATTCAGCATGATCTTATCTGTCATTGGTGTAAGTTTTCCTCATTTGTATTTTCCATGAAAATATGAACCTTGCTGTTGAAACCAAGGGACTTCCCAGTTTTGGCTCATGGGAACTTTGGATATGATTTTTTTGCCTGCGTGGTGAGAATCAATCTCACTACTAGACCCAAGCAAATTAAATAAAAATGTATCTGAAATTGTGCTTCAAATTATAAGAGACTTGTTAGTTTGTATTCTCATTTGTTCTGGGTTACATTTCTTTCTGCACTAGAGCATATACATTTATTGGCCAGAATGTATATCATAGCAGAGAATTATAAGAGAACTTCATAGTTTACTCATCAGCCTCTTAAAATCATCAGAAACATATTTTAAGAAGTAGATATTCAGTAAGTCTCAGATATTCATAAACCTCTCACGGACAGGCTACAGACTAAGAATTATTAAAATAAGTTCTATGGAAAATAATTTCAAACAGTGATTAAATTTAAGGGTAAAAATGATCCGCCTATAATCCATTTTGAAAAAGTTAAAATTCATTAATACATTATTTGTTATGAATTAATAAACTTAGTAAAAGTTAAATTATTCACATACATATGACTCAACTCAGATAAGAGAAAAAGTTGTTTACAGCAATATACTGCTTGAATTTTTTACCCCAAAATATGGATTTTTGATTGTAGCATAGATATTTTGAAGCAGGTATAGAGTTTGATTTCTTAAACTCCTTTCAGCATTGTACACCTCTAGGGATATACATAATAGTAATTTAATTCAAGAAATCAGAAACTCAGCAAGCAGTTTAATAAGAGTCAAAAAGCATTCTAGGGTGATTTCCAGCAGCATATGGCAAAATTATTAAGTATTTTACTTCTTCGTATTGCAGGGTTCTCAGGGAAAAATAATCTTCAGTTTTTGTAAAAAAAAAATGCAATGTTTGGTGGAAAATGAGTAGCTTCTATGCAAAAATGAAACTTTTCCCTAAAATTCACTATAGCATAGCTTAGTAAAAGATATAGCAATTAATTACTTTTTTATTTCCACTATATTATTTTAGACACATGTCCTACATTAACAATATAAACATGATGTTGGATAGTGTTTTCTTCTCCTTTTGAGGTAGAAAAAGCTCAGTTCTGATTGTTAAGCCAATAAATAGATGCATAGAGAAGCTAAGTAGAACAACTTTTATATGGTAGCTTGCCCCGTCATACCGTATTTCACCAATAGACATATTCCTAAATATTGCTACTCTCTATAGAAACTGTGTAAAATAGTAAATAAATGGACTGAGAGGAGCTTGTAGCAGAGAAGAAACAATAAAAAGAACCCTAAAATAACATAAGCAGAAGTTACTGTGATCTGAAATGTATAGACTGTGCTAAAAAGTGAGGTGCAAGAAAATCTCTTTTGCATCTACTGCATACTATTATAGATGGTCTGCCAGGACTTAAAAATACATTTTCTTGAAATAATGTATCATATAACATATACCATTTGTCCTTTTTTATTTAATAGTTTGGAAGCAAAAAGATAAAACTATCAGGGAGAAAAATATTTTGGTAATCAGAACTTGTAAGAGACACCCCTTTTGCATACTGGATTCTGTATATATCCATGCCCTTCAAAAGTACACATGGTCAGTGCCAGTTTGTTAATAGCACTTTGTTAAGATGATGTTGATAACTTTACAAAGGAAGGCATTTGCAGTATTCAGAAGGAAGTTTAATTAGTCTTATAAAACTCAGGAACTGCATATTTTGAGCAGTGGCATCCACTAACACCCTAACTATTTGTATAACAGATTTCTCTTATAATGCCAGTAATTTCAAATGTCAAGTATACACATAAATGGTTGTAGTACTGAGACTACCAAGATTATGGAGGAGCCATAGGCTTAAGCTTTCATTTAGATTTGCACTTAAAGCAAGACTACCATTGCATTATTGACATGTAATTCTTCAATCTTGTCTCTACATTCTATGCTTTCGCACTTCACCATAGAAATTAATACTCCTGACCATTTAGGGCAACTCTGGCAAAAGAAACATTTAAAAATAGCAGCTATTGAAATTTTCCCTGAGATTAATTCATATATTTTGATATTTTTTACAACACAGCAACAACAACAAATCTACAAGCAACAGAACCTTAAACTGGCATTATGCACGATCTTGTAGCAGCTGTATGCCACAACGTAATTTACTTAAATATTTTCTTAAATATTTTCCATACAACTTCATTTCCCTGCTAGAAGCAGCCTATCTTCTTGACTTTTGAACTCCATCCCTCATACTGTGCAGAATCAGGAAGAAAAGCTGGGAATCAGGTAGTAAGGGGGGGGGGCTAGGATTGAAAGGTAGAGTCATGGAATAGGAAGGTCAAGGGGCTGTCAAATGTCCTATGGGTGGGCAATTTTTTGGGCCTGAGGGAGTTTTGATGAGCTGTCATGGGTCAGAGCTCTCTTGGGTAGTACAGTTTGTGCCTACCCCTGCAGTGTTCCACATGGGGCTGAGGCCATCCCAGGGAAGCGCACATTCCTGCTCATCTGGACTTGGCCTCTGAGTGTTTCCTTCTAACTGCTGTGGCTTCAGACCTTGCAGGAGCTGCTGTTGGTTGTTGTGCACTCTGGTTTTACAGTCACATATGCTAATCCACTTGGAACTAAGGAACATTTTTGCTGT
>NW_017729032.1:80923111-80928026 GCF_001723915.1 Gavialis gangeticus
ACACTGGCCAACCCAGCCCCTAGGCCAGGCCCTGGCCAGCACATAGCTTCTGGTGGGGCTGCTTCCACTGTGGCTGCAGTCAGCCAAGTACTGCTTTACTCCCCTTGCTTCCAGCAGAAACCACCCAGCTGAAACTTCCCCCTGACCTGCCTGTCTGCCCAGAGCATCCCAGTAGGGGCAGAAGCAGGAGGAGGAACCACCACTGGAGGTAAGGGGAACAATGTAGCACCTGGCCAGCTGCAGCCATGCTGGGAACAGCCCTGCTGGAAGCTGAATGTACTGGCTGGGGCTTGGGTTGTTGCAGCTTTTCTGTACCCCTTGCCTCCAGCGGCAGCTCATCCTCCTGCTTCTGACCCTGCTGCACTGCTTGCTTGGGGCAGGCAGGAGTGAAGCTTCAGCTGGTGGCCCCTGCTCCAGCGTGTGAGGCTCCAGTTCCAGCTCCAGCTCCCAGATGCCTTCCACCCACTCCACCCAGCTGCAGGTAGCTGCTTATTGTGCTGGATGGCTGGAGTGGGTGTAAGGCAGCCAGGAGCTGGAGCTGGAGCCCCTCATGCTAGGGCAGGAGCCACCCAGCTGAAACCCCCTTCCCCACACTCAGCCCAGGAAGGATATGGTTAAAGCAGTGCCATCAGAGTTACAAGGTCTGCCAAAAGGAAAGAAAGGCTGGAAGTTAAAGGGAGACCCAGAGTGTGAATAAGACCCAGAGGAGAGTGTGAGAACTTCTGGAAGAGGGACTGAGAATGGGGGCTGAAGCACAGGGCCCAGCCAAAGCTCATGGAAAGCCAGGGATTCATTGTCTGGAAAAAGTGTCAAGCGGACTCAGTGACTTGTAGCCCAGGAGGGGCCAGGAGAGAGTGTGTCCAGAGGCTCTGAGAGAGAGCTCCAGTGAGAGGTCTGGCAGCCCAAGAAGTGCTGACTATCAGTGGGGCTAGAGAGCCAGAGGTCTGCAGCCCAAGTGAGGCAAGTGTTAGCAGGGCCAGATGCCAAGGTCTCACTAGCCCAGGAGTGCTGCCAGGACCCAGAGGGGAGTCAAAGTCTGGGGGACACAGCTGGAGATGAAAGAGGTTCAGAAGCCTATAGCCTTAAGGGGTCTGGAGGAGCCCTGAAAAATGAAGGGTTCTGGCAATCCAGAAGCGGGGCCCTAGAGAGGTCAAAAGGTTGAAAGAGGCTACTGCTAAAACTGCCAGAGCTGGAAGCCTGAGATCTCAACTAGCCCTGAGGAGGGGTCAGGAAGTTCAGAAGTGAGACACTGTGCCCATGACGGGTGAAGATGACTGGATCAGGAGATCCTGGAAATTGGTCCTGGGTAAGACCTGAAAACTACACCCTCCTGGGAGTGGTTAATGTGGTGGAGCTACTTGTGGTGGGGTAGTCTCTACAAAACACCACATGTTGCCACCCCATGGAAAGGAGAATACAGAACACCTGAAAACCATACCTCCCACTGCCTTGTGGATCACCCTTTGATGGGAGAAGACTAGGGGGAGCATACCCCAACAGAAAAATCCTTGGTGGAGGCCAAGGAGGGAAGATGTGTGTCAGCATGCACCTTGGAGCACCTGTCATTTTAAGAAGAAAGAACTGATGGAAAAGCAGCCTCTGCAAAGAGCTAAAAGGGGGATCTGGATGAGCTCCCACATGGCAAGGGCCAAGGGCCATTGGAAATCAAGAAGTTTGTTTGGTACAGAGACAAATCAAGATGCATAGTCATTGTTTTGATTGTTTTGCTGTGTTTATGCAATGCTATTGCTGTAAATGGTTGTGATATTCACTGTGCTAGAAAATGAAATGTAAAGCAGAACTTCTTGATAGGCTATGGAATATCTGTGAAGTGGCTACAGGAAATGGGGCATCATGTGGGGCATGGCCTCCAGAGCCTCAAAGAGTACAGCCATGCCAAAGACTGAAAAGGCTGGATTGACAATTTGTTTTTGTTGTCATCCTTTTAGGTTTTTTGCTTGCTTTGCTTTGCTTGTGGTAACTGTATATTTTAAGTTTTCAGTAGTAGGACTAGTAATGCAATGTAGCTTCGTTAATTTCCAGAATTTGTGCAAAGATCTGGAACAAGGAATAAAATGGTGGCATCCCAATGGAAACCAGGCATGCTGTTTGCACAGGAAGGGACTGACCCTTGGCATTTTTATGGGCTTTTGCAGGACCAAGGGGCACCAAGCAATCTGGTTGGGATGACAAGGAAAGCAGTGTCTATTGTACAGGAGGGGTTAAATTGCAGAAAACCTGTCTGGTCCCCAAAGATTCTGATCATGGGATGTTTCTCTGATTTAAATAGCCGTCTTGACAATGAGGGAGGTACTGATTGCTGAGTGGAATGCTACCTGGAATGCTGAGTAAAAGGTTTAATAGTTATGTTGGGCTGTACGTTCCCTGTCCCCAGTATGGGAGGCCTGCGTAACCTTCATTGGCTAGAACCCAGTTGCCAGGTTAGGGAATGCTGATGCAAAAGATCGAGTCAGATGGGGTACAGCCAACATTTGAACAATAGAAGTACTAAATGATGGCACAGTAATAGCCCATACTGCACTATACCATTGGTGCACGGTTACTTTTAGCTGCTATGTAGCTGTAGCAATTCGCTGTAGTGAAGGAGTGCATTGCTACAGTGACATAGCTGTTGTGTCACGGTTTGTGCCTGCCAACACTAAGTCATTAGCATGTTGCTACTGTGAAGTAGTGTCTCGTGTAGATGTGCCCACTAAGTAGCATATAAAGATTAGTATTAGCTGGGGGGGGGTTTCCGTTATGACTTGGACTAACATACAAATATGCTGGAGCTTCACAGATTGGCATTAACATAGTTTTGCTCCAGTTTCACACATGCTAAAATTCTCTATGAATTTGCATTCTTTATTTCCGCATTTCATAGCACCATGATCACTGACATATTTATTGACCTGATTTCTTAACAACTTGAAATGATATATTTTGGGAATTTTTCATAACAAATTTTCTATTGATTTGCATTAAATTGCAGAATAGCTTTCTGGCTAAAGTCTAATGTCAGGAAAAATGTCTGTAATGAGAATAAAGGTCAGATCCTTAACAGATATAAATTGACAAAAAAATGTTTTCTCTATTGGAGAACTGGAATGCTCAGAAAATTGTGAATGGGATATTTAGCTGTGGGTCAGTAAAAACAATACTAATTATTTCAGGACATTGAACCTTATAAAATCAAAGACTTTGAAAGTCTCTTAGGACCTTCTTAGAGTTTACAAAAGTAACTCAAGTTCATGAATGTTTTCTTTCCTAAGTTCACACACTATTTATTTTCAAAGTTGGTATTTGAAAAATAAGCAAATAAAACATGATTTTTCCTCAGTTAAAGGGTGCATGTGGTGTGTTCGTTCAGTGTATTATATTAAACATGGCATGAATAAGACATCAAAGGGCTATGCTATTACAACTGAACATGTAAATATATATACACACACACATTTTTCTCTTTCTTGCTTTATTTTTTAAGTTCTCGTCTATATTAGTTTTTCACTCGGTGCTCTGTTTTCACCCTATTTGTTAATCACTTCTTGTTTTTCTCTCAGTCTTGTCTAAGTAGAACACAAACCCAAAAATAATTGTGTAGGAGTTGTTTAGTGGTTCCTTCAGTTAAAGCTTGAAGGTAATTAGAAGGTTATTATGTTGAACACTGATACTATCTGTGGGAAAATGAGGAGACTCCATTCTCCAGAGCTTAGTGTTTTCCATGACCAGCCATACAGTGGAAAAAGTCGTGTGCATGAGAAGTTTTAGTGTCAGGTCTTAAGTGTATGGTGTTCTCAGTTCTGTCCAAGTAGAAATTTTGGTTAAGTGCTGGTAACACAAGAGTTAAATTATGAACATGCACAGCAGAGACAGGCTTATGGAAAATTCCACCATATGCCTAGCATGTGCCCCCTGAGTGACCTATGATCCTGTCAATCAAGTTTGACCTACTTTTCACCATGTGCATGCTCAGTCACCACACAGAAAGAAATCAGGTGCATGCTCAGTCTATCTGTAGCATGACATAATTGAACTAGAAATTTCTTTGTAGAAAGCGATTTTATTGGCTACAAAATTCCTATAGAAGACCTGCGAGCCCCCACCAAGGGGTGGTGGGTGTTAATGGTGGTGGGCGTTAGTAGTGTGGTGGGCGTTAGTGGTTGGGCGTTAGTAGGGGGTGGGCGTTAGTGGTGAGCGTTTTTGGTGTGTGAGTGATCAAGAGAGAGAGAGACCTGCTCAACTTGTAAACAGAGGCTGCTATTAGCAGGGACTGTGAGACAGGAAGAGATTGGGTCTCAGGCCCTGGGTCTTCTCGTCATAACTCCACACAGCGTATTAGTTTTTTGATTCTGTTTCTTTTCCGTATTGAACTTCTGATTATTGAACTGTTTTGGCATTGACCTCGGCTATGATTTGGATCATCCCAACCTATCTCAACTACGAACTTACCTCATCATTTCCACATCGATTTTGGCATTGTTCTTCGACCATCCAGTTGTCCACTTTGGACTGGTGTCACGTCGTGTACTTCGTTCACCGTGTTACAGTTTTTGTTTATTCGTCTCCCATTTAATGAGCTGTTGACCAGCCCTGGGACTAACGAGTGGGCAGCCGCACCTATCCTTCGGGGTAGAATGCAAGGGCTCACTCGGGAACCCCGTGGGCCAACAGACCCCTTCGTTGTTCGTTTGTTCTACAACTGTAACTGAAGCAAGTATCTCAACCTATGCTACTAAGCATAAGTAATAAACCATCTTGTTTAAAACCTCACGAGTCTCGTACCACTCAGAACTCCTTGCCGCTAATCCCGCCTGTTTTGTATCCAAGCCACCGCTCAGCCCACCATGACCTCGGGGCCTTTATTCCCTGACAAGTTCCTAAGGCCCAAATTGAAATTAAACACCTAGATAGCTGA
>NW_017729032.1:80933026-80934395 GCF_001723915.1 Gavialis gangeticus
AGCATAAGTAATAAACCATCTTGTTTAAAACCTCACGAGTCTCGTACCACTCAGAACTCCTTGCCGCTAATCCCGCCTGTTTTGTATCCAAGCCACCGCTCAGCCCACCATGACCTCGGGGCCTTTATTCCCTGACAAGTTCCTAAGGCCCAAATTGAAATTAAACACCTAGATAGCTGAAAGTATCTGAACCAAAGTTGCTAGTAATGATAGCATTTTTTACCTTCAAAACATGGTCCCATCTTTAAGGACATGGATCAGTGACTGTAGAACACAAACAAATAACTAAATCATTGACATGATGTTAAAATGTGTGTTGCTCATTGATGAATATACTATGTGTCTGGTTCCACATGCTCCTACACTGGTTTTACCTCAGTGTATGTCTAGTGAAGTCAAAACAGAATGATTAAGCAGTGATTCAGGCCTAATAATGTCAGGCTTCTATCGTGAACTATAACTTTGTTTTCCCCACTCTACATCTATTGACTTTAAATTTTACTGAATCCCAGATAAAAAACTGTTTTAGGCCATGCCTCCAGGTACAGTGAATTGGTGATTTTGATGTATGAGGAAGCTGTAGAGGACTTCCAAGTGTAATGATAGAGACTTTTTGTCACCAATTTTGTCATTATAGCATTGATCCCATAACACCATGGAGGTCATTATGATTGATAACTGAACTTTATAATTCTTCTTAGGAACTGTAAACATTGATTTGCAATCACAAAAGGCAGGTATACCATGTTGGAAATATTGTACGTTCTGGAACAGATTTGCTGGAAGAAAAATTTAATGTTTGTGATATTGACCTATATGAAATATTATATCAAATAGGCTTATTTCATTTCTTCTGCTTTTTTTATCAACCTACAAAATAATTAGACTTTGTATGGATCATATGCATACATATTATTGAGCAAATATTATTTAGATCAGGAAAGCAATTAAAAATGTGTCTTTATATTCTGCAGTTTATAAAGAACCTTATATGTCTTTATAGATTCTCACCCAGCTTTATAAAATGGGCATGATTTCAGGTCAGGGCTTTCAGTAGGAACTGAGTCCTAACTCCCAGTCCTGCCAAACCTTCCCTAAGTCTTATTCTCTGCCAGTAGAGTATCATAACTAGTGGTGGGCAAGTGAGACATGAGCCCAGGCACTAAATAAGAGGGTGCTGGAATGGAAGAAGGGGAGCATAAAGCTCCAGATGTGGGAAATAGGGTATGAGCTAGCTTCCCCCTCCCAACAGAGAGTGATTCTCTTTCTCACCTGCTGGGCAGCTGGTTTTTTGCTGTTGAATTCAGTATTTCAATTGCTATTGAGCCTGGTTATTGCTGATAGCTGCCACTTAACCCCACTGCTGCTG
>NW_017729032.1:80934442-80935378 GCF_001723915.1 Gavialis gangeticus
TCAAGATATGGCATCTCCAAGGGGTTGTGGCGTGGGGAGATCACCCCTGCTTAGGTGGCAGATTCTACCAATTATGCCTTGGTGTTGCCTTTGAGTGGGCAAAACCCCCTGCCTGTAGCACTGTGCTATTCCCATGGTGGGCTGGGGTTATTCGTTTCCCTTTCTGGTTTTCTAAGCATCCAGGTAAGGTCTTCTACATCATATCTTTGGTTGTCTAAATGCTAAAAATGCTACTCCTACACAGAGGTTGGCATTCTATTCCTGGCTGCATAGCTCTGCATATGTTTATGACTGAGTAACTATGTGGTCATACAGAATGAGCATGTGAAGTATTCAAGCTCTTTGCTGGTACATAGTGGCCGCATGCTTCTAGAAATGTAGCTGGCCAAACCTCATAGCAACCAAACTCTGGCTCAGGGACAAAAAGTACTGCGTGTATACCTCTCTTGCTCCCACAGTTGAGGAGCTAATGCAGTCAACTGGGAAGCTAGAGGTTTTGGTTCCCCTTACCCAGAAAGGGGTTTGACTCCGGGTGTTTCTGACTTCTGCGTACAGCACTACAGCCACCATGCCAGAGGTCAGCCATTAACCAGCCCCTACTGTAGTGTACCTTTTGAAGCTGAGCTACTCACACAGTCAGTGGAAAAATACATTGTAGGTAGATCCTCCCACCTCACTGGAAAAAAGGTCAAAGGCATTCTGGCCCAATGTATCTCCCTCTCTCCAGGGGTCCAGCTTCAGATGAAATGCCAAAGAATAGCCTGGGTAATTGCTGGGATTTGTGAGGTGCTGGTAAGTCAGAGATTCATGTTTAAACCTCCTCTGAATAAGGCGTGGTGGTAGGAGCCTGGACCTCCAGCTTCCTGGCTACTTGCCTGAACACACAGTGGGTGTTTGTAGATGACACTTCAAAGTAAGTTTGAAGTGGGTTAAACG
>NW_017729032.1:80940378-80943096 GCF_001723915.1 Gavialis gangeticus
TCATGTTTAAACCTCCTCTGAATAAGGCGTGGTGGTAGGAGCCTGGACCTCCAGCTTCCTGGCTACTTGCCTGAACACACAGTGGGTGTTTGTAGATGACACTTCAAAGTAAGTTTGAAGTGGGTTAAACGCCTTTTGCACCGCTTTAATGGCATTGCTGTTTGCACATTTGGTGGTGTATTGTGTATTCATTCCAGCTGCTGTAGCACATTCGGTGGCATAATGTACCTTAAATTACTTTGGGATGCAGCAAATGACTTTGGGGTACTGCAAAGTAAAACACCTCCAAGGAGTTTTAGTTTTCTACCATACAGCCACAGTCCATGCAGCTCAGGGGCAGTGCAGGCAGCCTGGGCAGCCTGGCAGCAGCCCAGATAGGCTGGCTCCAGAGAAGGAAAAAAAAAAGTCCAAGCAAGTCTAGTACCCATGATCCTCAGAAATCTTCTAGTATTAGAAGATTTCTGAGGATCATATCCCTCAAACCATCTATTGAATGTGGAGTAACGGCTTTTGAGGAAAGAAGGGCCCAATGTACAGAGGAAAGAAGAAACCTGAGAAAGAACCCCAAGCACAACATTTAGGATTGTTTGATGTGAACTTCACGTGTGATAAGTGCAGAAGGGACTGCCATTCAATAATTCCTACAGTCTCCTTTATTCTTGTGTGGAGTGACTATACTGGCATTTTGCATAACTTGTGTCACTATCCCTATTGTCCATCAGTGAGTAAGAAGCTCATACAGGTGAAGAAGAAGCATAAGTTTTCCCACACTTGATGACTTCTGAGGGAATGCTGGCTTTTCCTGGGACCTTTCCTAGGTCAGATTGTCTATGGCCTTAGGTCCTCAACCACTAAAATATCATCAAGCTCTTCAAGAACAGACAGACTCTGCATAAAGTTAAGTGCTGTGTCAGTGACATTGCTTTCCCTTGAATAGAGTCTAAGATAATATTCTACCCATCTTTCCATCTGTTGCTTTTTATCTATTATGACTTTTCCTGATGCTGTCTTTAATAGAACTGGCTTCTGTGCAGTTGGACATATTGCCTTCTTGATTCCGTCATACATTCCTTTGATGTTTCTAGTGTCAAAAGCAGATTGAATTTCCTTGCACAGTCACAGCCAATAATCATTGGCACAGTATCTTGAGATTTGTTGGAAAGAATTCCTTGCTTTCCTCAGTTCCTTCAAAGTTCCATCTGAGGCGTTCTTCTTGTGATTTAACACAGCAGTGTGTTTGGCTTTGATAAATGGAATCAATTCTCGTGAGCGTGCCCCAAACCAATCTGGGCTTCTTCTGCCCTGCTTGCTGAATATAGTCAGCAATCACATAGATCATTTTCTGAGGGTTACCCGCTTCTCTTCTGCAGTCCCACACAAAGGGAGCTCTGAAGCAGTCTCCTCCAGAATCTACGTAAACTGCAAGGTTTCCTGATGATCAGGTATATTGGTGATGTTAATGTGTGGCAAACATTGATACTCAGAGCAGAAGATTTTCTTTGGTTTCAGTTTGATCTTAGTGATAATAAACAAGTCATCAGTGTTGCAATCAGCATGATGATAGCTGTGAGTAAGGAGGACATTACTGAGATTGGCTTGCCTAGTGATCTGGTGACAGTGGCCAGATCTTGGGTGCCTCTATGATACCTTATCGCATGGATACCTTTGAAAGAACATGTTGGTGATACACAAGTTATGAAAGTAGCAGAACTTCATACTTTCTGTGTTTCATAGATTTCATAGATGTCATAGACATTAGGGCTGGAAGGGACCTTGGAAGATCATCGAGTCCAGCCCCACCTCCAAAGGGCAGGAAGTCAGCTGGGGTCATAGGATCCCAGCAAGATAAGCATCCAATTTTCTCTTGAAGGTGTTCAATGTGGGTGCTTGAACCACCTCCGATGGCAGGCTGTTCCAGACCTTGGGGGCTTGGACAGTAAAGAAATTTTTCCTTATGTCCAGCCTGAAGCGGCTTTGCAGGAGTTTATAACTGTTCGACCTTGTCATCCCTTGGGGCACTCTGGTGAACAATCGTTCCCCCAAATCCTGGTGAACACCCCTGATAAACTTATAGGTGGCCATCAGATTGCCCTTGAGCCTGCGCTTTTCCAGGCTAGACTCCCATAGCTCTCAGCCTGTCATCATAAGTTCTGTTTTCCTGACCTCTGATCATGTGTGGCTCTTCTCTGGACTCTCTCAAGCTTCTCCACTTATGTTTTGAATTGTGGAGCCCAAAACTGGATGCAGTACTCAGCTGCGGCCTCACCAAAGCCGAGTACAAGGGAAGGATGATGTCCATCTATGGATGCAAGCCAGCATTTTGGTCACTCTACCAGCTGCAGCATCACATTGAAGGCTCACATTCATCTTGTGGTCAATGATGACCCCCAAATCTCTTTCTTCTGTAGTGCTAGCCAGTGTAGCACTGGCGACCCTATAAGGATGCTGCAGGTTTTTCCTCCCAAGGTGAAGAACCTTGCATTTTTCAGTGTTAAACACCATCAGGTTCTCATTTGCGCATTTGCTGAGCCTTTCCAGGTCAGCCTGGATTGCTCTCCTGCCTTCAGGTGTGGATGCTTTGCCCCAAAGTTTGGTGTCATTGGTGAACTTGGCCAGTCCGCTTTTGACTCCAATGTCCACATCATTAATGAATATGTTGAACAATATGGGTCCAAGGACAGAGCCTTGGGGGATCCCACTGGTCACAGGGCACCATGA
>NW_017729032.1:80944105-80955579 GCF_001723915.1 Gavialis gangeticus
GGACTGATGAAAGACCGATGCAAAGTACCCATTTAATAGGTTGGCTTTTTCCTGGGTGTCAGTTGTCACTTGTCCCAACTGTTATGTGAGCCCAGGCAAATTGGCCAGTATTCACTGTCAGCACCAACTCTGGCAGTGAATTCCCTGCAAGATACAACTTTTCAGTGTTTGGAATCTTACTGATAACACTATCCAGTTTTTTGTAAAGCTTGTTGTTAAACTCAGCAGAAGAGTACAGCACTGGAACAAAGGCACTCACTAATGTTCCTGTGCCTTCTGAAGTATAAAGGCAAAGCATGAAGATCCTCTCAGAAACATTTGATAGATTCTTGATCATTTTGAGAAGATTATTTTTATCAGCAAAGCCTACTTCATGTTCACATGTATCTTTGGGAGTTTTCACTTGCCTGAAGAATGTATTATATTTTACTTTAAGAGTCATCCAAGCCCAGGTGTGTTTCTTTTATTGCTGCAATGTCAATGTTCAACCAACCTATTTAATTCCATATCTATCACAGCTATTTTACAAGCATCAGAGATAGTCATAAGATCATCAGTCAGGCCAATTAACATGATCCTAGCATTCTATGTTGAAAGGAGGAATATTTTTCCTTTTGTTTGGTTCAGTGATGCAATTTGATTTTCAAGTTTGCTCTAGATGCAAGCATCCATTGAAGTAGGCAGATTGTGGTGGATCAGCACCTTACTTGGTGGGGCCTACCCACCTTTAGGCAGGTGATAGCTGATCAGTGAGATACAATAATCTTTCCAACTGAACAAGGCAGCCTGTAGCATCCCTCTCTGCCAAACAAGCTGTACTTATAACACATAACTGCTGCCTCCCATGTTGAATCCTTGCTTGAAAGGTAAAGTAAAGCTGGAGTGACCTCTCCAGGGTGCAAAAGCCTGGACAGTGTGTATGGAGACACCTGGCAAATCAGTGTCCAGGTATTGGGGCTTCACTACTACCAGCCACAGTTAAAAAGCCCAGTCTACTAGTGTCCCCTTCTTGGCCTTGTGGGCTTAATACAAAGGAAAGGCAGATGCCAGTACATTTGGAAACAGATTGGCTGCAAGAGCTGCTGGAACAAAGGAGATCATCCATTTGTCTATCTACCAGGGGTCCACTCCTAGAATGACTGCCAACAAAGGTTAAAGTGGCCACTTCCACCCTATCGTGGAGTGGACCTGTGTTTCACAACCTTTTGTCAGTATTTTCTCTGACAGGGACAAGACTAGTATCCCCCACTAAGGTGCTTTTCTGCCCAAAGTGATTGGCACCTTAGAGGTTGCCAGTGTATTTAACTGCTGTGCAGCATTGGTCGTTAACAGTCGCAGGTAGTATCATCCACTGCAAATTGCTCCCTGCTAGATACTTGGAAAAATATCTTAATCAGGGTGATTCCAGTTATGTCTGACTCTTTACAGCCATCTGAGATGAGCATCAAGTGATTAGACTCATGGTTATGTCTTCCCTTCAGATGGTGCAGCCTGAACAGGAAAGAACGTAAGGCCTCACTTTTCTGCATGGCTAATTAAGATCTGAGGCAGCTTAGTCTTAGATAATTAATTCTGAAATACCCCATACTTCACTGGAAAAATTATATGATCAGCTTTAAAGCTGATGTTTCACTTACGTTAAGTGTCATTCAAAATACTTCTGATTACTTCCATAACAAATTCATGGAAATTCATATTTTCAGTCTAACCCCTCAAGTGAACTATATTCTGTTACTTTTAAAATGTATTAATGGGTTTTTATCCTGCTGTATAATAAACTCTTACATTTGCATTTGCACATCATAGCTACTTTGAAAAGGATCTGGCAACACTATATCATACAATTTCCCATACAAAATATAACTTTAATCTTTTAAGGTTCACAAAAATAATCATATTTGTTTAAACCCGATTAGGCTTTAAGAACAAATAATGGCTAAGTGGACATAAATCCCTAAAAACCTATGTGCTAAGAGTTAGATATTGCACTGCATACCTTTAACCTATGCCCCTGGTGTGGAATCAAGAATCCTAGGTGCCGAGGCTCCTTATATAGTGGAGAGAATTAAGTGCCTCAGACAGTACAGTAGCAAGGAAGTTTGGCACCTGGGGCAAGCTCGCAGCAGCTGCCTACCCTTGCCCTGCGCATGGATCCGGGGGGGCACATGCCTTCCCCATGTTTACCAGGGAGTGCATGCAGCGGCCAGAGTCACCCTTTCTCTGTCCCTGCCCCCCCTCAAACGAGCTGCTTGTGGCTTCATCCCATGCCCCACCCTGGCTGGGCAGCACCTGTTGGCTCCTCTCTGCCTCGGTGCCCGGGGCAGTTGCCCCACTCACTCCCCCACCGCTGCTATGGTACTGGCCTCAGAATAAGATGCAAACCTGCCAGCACTCTTAACATTTCTAGGCTGTGTTTCCTTATGTAAGAAAAAACCTAATCATCTGGGCCCCCAGACTGCCCCCATGCTGTAATATAACTGAGAGTTTACTATGGACATTGACAATGAACATGCAGCCGACCCTTTTTTGTATAATTTGGCCTGAGAGTATGAATTTAACTGTTACTGTTGTTCACATCTGTGAGTGGGGGTTACCTGGGTTCTGACACCTCCCTCCTCTCCCCTGTGAAATCTTTCTGTATTTTAGCTAATGACTATTTCCTATTAAATAATTAAACAATCCTGGTAGGAAATGTGGTCTTGAATTCTCCTTGGAATTCAACTGGGATCTCACATTTCCTGGGTGAGGGTTTAACAACTAGGTTATCATATAATAGCGGGCACCAGCAGCACCACCATTTTTTCCATGGTCATGCTTTTTTTAAAAAAAAAGCCTGTTCTGTTTTTTCTCTCTGGCTCAATGAAACATGAACTATTTTCTTCATAGCAACAAATTTATACAGGAGGGGTGAAGGGTAGAAACAAGGGCTAGGAGCCTAACAGAGAGAGGATGGAATTGTTCCTAGGTCTCCCATTCCTAGTGAATGCTCTGGTTTTGTTATATAAGATTTTGGGCTTGGCTTTGTTTTGAGCAGTTAGCTAGCTCTAGGCAGCTTCATGCTGTGTGAGCTGACTTTAGGTGACTTTTTACTAAATGTGCCAGTTGTTTTGGATCCTATCTGAAGCATTGCTAGGTACCCCAGGGCCAGATCTATCTCAGTGGACTAGGTAACCAAAGAGGACTTTGATGGAATTTAAATATCTATGGCCCCGGCAGATATTATTTCTGTCAAGCAACAGGTAATATCACTAGCTGGAAACTGTCACACCATGTGACTTGCTTCATGTTTAAAGGGCAAATTATCCGGAGGGGAAAAAGGCGTCTTGAGAATTTCTCTGCTAGCACTCATCAGCCAGGGAAGCTGCAGAGTTGCTGGCAGGGATTGTCAGCCCTCTCTTCATCTGTGCTGAGATGAGATGTCAGCTGGGCTACCCCTAGAGCTGCTCCCCAATCCTCATGCTAACTGGGGAGGCTGTGGAAAGGGTGGGGGTGAGAGGGATAAGAGCAACAAGGCTTGAACTCTCCAGAAAACTTATGAGGTGCTTTTGTGTATGTGCTAGACCTGTCCACAGGTTTCTGAATAAATTCCCTCCCCCATCTTTCCCTGTGTCAGACAAGCAAAGTACCATTATTGATTTGTTTGTTACATATACTCTGTTTTCACAGAGAGGTTTAAATGGCTTCTTAAAAAAAGTAGTCTTGGAAGGGTGCAGGAGCAGGGAGTCATGACATCTCCTACTGCTGTACCCTGGATCCATATTAAGCATGAGTCACAGAGCATCTCCTTGCAGGAATGTGTGGGGGAAAGCAAGCAGTATATCCTGGGATGCTGAAGGACTTGGCCAAGCACTATCACCCTAAGTGTAACATGCACACAATAACATGAAACCTTAATAAAAACCAGATACAAAAGTGCTCTGCATTTTTGAAGCAACAACTTTGCAACTGGTTGGCCATTTTTATGGCTTATGTTTTTTATTGCGCAATAATTATTTTGCATGTCACATGTTTGAATATATTGTGCATTTAAGCAGTTACTTGCACAATAGATGTAACGTGTCAGGGGCCTAAATCACAAAAAAGTGATTCAGCAAACTACAAAACTCCTTAGGCACCTGAATTCATTACTTATATTTTGGCCTAGAAAGGACCTTAGATACCTAAACATAGGCTTTCAAATATTCTCAGAAGCAATATAGTCTTAGCTGACAGACATCTAATTCCCACCTATTTTTTGTTGCAATCTAGAAAGGATCTGTGGCAGAACTAAACTCCATCTAACACTGGCAACATTGGGTACAATACAAAGAACAGTACCAACGGCTAATAGCAATTGAAAATATGACTAGATGGAGAGTTGTTTGTGTTAATCTTTCCTGCCATAGCATAAGTGGCTAAACCACTCAGTTAGGAAGTTAGAGACAATGTTTTAGGCCCTGCTTAGCCTGAGGGGATTCAAACTCATATTTTCCATTTCTAAGGAAAATAGTCTAAGCACTAGGTTATGGAAAAGACAGATAGAGGCATTTCCGCCCTCCTCCATTTTGTTGAATTTGCTCTAATGGGCAGAAATTTGGAACAGAGACCTGGTGCCAGAAAGATAGCTACCTATTTCACCTCTTCTTATCTCAGACTGTGTTTCCATTCAGTAACAAAGATTGTTGTGATGTAGGACTGCAGAAGAGGGAATGATTACAAGATGGATTAAGGCAACGGATGAGATATATGAACTTTCATACAAAGCCAATTTGAAACTCCTTTAAGAGATAGTTGGATAAAATTCCTCACTGGAAGCAGTGAGAGAATAATTAACCTCAAATACTGTATGTAAGTAAAAAGGCTGTCATCTTTGTAATTGTAATGTATTGCTCTACAAAATGGCCTGGCCTGACAACAGCTACAGAAGCATTCCTGGAGACAGTTTTTGGCATCAGGCAATGCAGTATTCCAGGTATTGTAAATTATATATTACTAGGGTGAAGCTGCAGATCTACATAGATCGAAATATTTGCCCCAGGAGTCTGTGTTGTCTTTGACTTTAATCTGACCTTATCCCAAAACATTCCTACAATGTTAGGAGAAAATGAGCTACTGTACAAGGCACAATGCATTAATATATCATTCATAAAACGAATCAACAATATCAAATAAACATAGTTCAGAGCTGGCACAGCAGGCATACTGGGAGAGGCTGGCCCTAACTACGCACTTGTATTTCTTGGCATTAAAATCAAAGAGGAGTTACAGTTGTTAGAGAAGGCAATGTGAAACCCTAGTCTGCTTGGCACTAACAGAGGGACAGAGAGAAAGCGAGACACAGAAATCCAATCAGGGTATCTCAGCAAATTAGCCTGTTCTGACAAGACGCTTTTGACATTTCCTTTTCACATCTTTTTTATTATTTATTCCAAAGCTACTGGGAAAAAAAAGTTTCCCAAACTGCTATCTGACTCTCTGAAAAGCTAAAATTCTTCTTCAGCTCCTTTATGCTTCAGTCTATGGTGATTTTAAAAATTAGGAAATTAGGAAAAAGTTAGGAAATTGAAGATATATACAGTCCTAAGGACTCTGAAAATAAACAGAGATTTAATTACTGCTGAGCAAAGTGTAAAGTAGAAGAAGAGAGAAAGACATGCAAAGCTGATGCTAGAAGTAGGCTGCATTGGGATCTAATTTTCAGGGTGGATCCACTGTGGCCACCAAAACCTGTTTTCAAAAAGCCATCTACATTGCTAGGAGCAAGTGATGACCAAGTCTGTGGGCTGCCACAAAAATCTGACTTGAGGAGAACTTCTTTCTTTACAGGCATTTATTTTCAGCGCTGTGATGACTTGTGTTGGTTAAGTATTAGTGTCATAGTCTGAAAGAGTGCCGCATTGTGGAACATATTTGTTGCTAAACGCCACAGAACCATAAAGCTATTTTTACATGGATTATATCCACTTGACATCACAATGGCTGAATAAGTGGAAGTCTGAGAACAGAATGGTAAAAGGATTTAGTTACAGGGCTAGTAGAGATCAACCCGGTCATCCAAAATGATCTTGTGTTTTCTTCTTTTTTATTAATCTTTGGCCTTGAAATCTTGATATATGTCATTAGCACAATGATAACATAAAGGGTTACTTAACTACATGCTCATTAATAAATCAGAAAATCCCATTAATATGTTAGCTAAATATTCTCTGATTATTTAGAAAATGGGAATTTTGCCAACCAGATGAATTACACTCTTGTCTGATCATGTACTCAGAAAGACAGATTCCCCCCCCCCCCAATAAAGGAGACAAACCAATGTGGTCAAATGCTTTGAAATCACAGTTATCACTGTCCATAAGTATGTTATAAAAGATAACAAGAAATATACTATGAAAAACAAGAGCAAACTTAAGAAATCATCAGGGATCCTAGTTTTCTCTGATAAAAAAATCTCCAATTTTCAGATTTCATAGATTGCATAGATACTATGGCCAGAAGGAACCTTGTGAGATCATTGATTTCAGCCCCATGCCCAAGGGGCAGGAAGTCAGCTGGGGTCTGATCACCCCAGCAAGATAAGCATCCAAACATTTCTTAAAGGTATCCAGAGTAGGTGCTTGCACCACCTCTTGGGGAGTGTATTCCAGACAGTAAGAAGACTGTAAGAGGACTGTTTGGAGACTCAGAGAGTAAAGAAGTTTTCCCCTTATGACCAGTCTAAAATGGCCTTCCAGAAATTTGTGACTGTTAGACCTTGTCTTCCCTTGGGGTGCCCTGGTAACCAGACATTCTCCCAATTCCTGATGTACACTCCTTATAAATTTATAGGCTGCCACCAAGTCACCCGTGAGCCTTTGCTTCTCCAGGCTGAAGAGTCCCATGCCGCTCAACCTCTTCTCCTAAGGCCTGTTCTCTTGACCTCTAATCATGCACATGGCTCTCATCTTGACTCTCTCAAGCTTCTCCACATCCTTTCTAAAGTGTGGAGATCAGAATTGGATGCAGTACTCCAGCTGTGGCCTCACCAAGCCTGAATAAAGCAGGAGGATGGTTTCTTGGGTCTTGCTTAAGATGCATCGGTAGATGCAAGCCAGAGTTTTATTTGCTTTGCCAGCTGCAGCATTGCATTGGTAGCTCATGTTCATCTTACGGTCAGTAATGACCCCCAAGTCTCTTTTGGTCACGGTGCTAGTGAATGTAGCACTGCTGAGCCTATGAGTATGATGTGGGTTTTTTCTTCTGAGGTGGAGCACCTTGCATTTCTCTGTGTTGAATGTTATCAGATTTTTATCTGCCCACCTTGCGAGCCTCTCCAGGCCAGCCTGAATGACCAGCCTATCCTCTAGAGTAACTGCACTTCCCCATAATTTGGTGTCACCTGGGAATTTAGCAAGGCCACTTCTGATACCCAAATCCATATAATTTATGAGTATATTAAAGCTTACTGGTCTGAGTACTGATCCCTGGGGGACACCCTGGTCACCATGAGCCATGTTAACTCAGTTCCATTGGCTATCACTCTCTGGGTCCGACCATGGAGCCAGTTCCCAAGCCATTGGACCGTAAGGTTGTTGAGGCCACAGTTCCCCAATTTTACTATGAGGATATCATGGGAGACCAAGTCAAATGCTTTTTTGAAATCTAAATATATGACATCAACCTCTTCTCCTTTGTCCAGATGATGCATCACCTGGTCATAGAAGGAAATGAGATTGGTCAGGCAAGACCTACCCACAATGAAGCCATGTTGTCTATGTCTCAGAACATTGCCTTCCATTAGCCTGTTGTTGATGGTTTCTTCCCAGTGATTTTTTTCCCAAGATCTTTCCAGGGATTGAGGTCAAACTGATTGGCCTGTAGATCCCTGGATCTTCCTTCTTTCCTTTCTGAAAGATAGGCACCACATTGGCCCTCTTCCAATCTTCAGGAACCTCTCTGGAGTGCCACAAGTTCTCAAATATCCTTGCCATTGGTCCTGCTATGATGTCAGCCAACTCTTTTAGCACTCTTAGATGCATTCCATCTGGGCCAGCTGACTTGCGGCTGTTTCCTCACAAAATCTTCACCAATTATAGACATAAGCTTCTCTTTGCAGATTTAGGAGGTCCATTAGTTCCCTACTGAGCCAAGGGGGTTTCCCAGCCCTTTTGCTACTTTTCCTGTGGGCCAGAATGGACTTCCCTTGTGCTTTTAGGATCACATCTTAAGGAGCAACCACTCATTATGGACTCCCCTCCCTGTTAGATCATAGTCTCTCAGGTCTTCAACTACCAACCTTGTGAGCTTATGAAAGCCAGCTTTTGTAAAGTCAAGGATTTCTGCATTGCTGACTGATTTGCCAGCTTTGCAATGGATAGCAGTAATCAACTCATGATCACTGTCACCAAGCTTCCCTTTGATCCTCAGGCCACTAACTACATCATCCCCTTTGGCCAGTACCAAATCCAGCAGTGCCTTACCTCTTGTCAGCCTGTAGACTCCTTGAATCAAATAGAGCTCATCAATGCAAGTGAGGAAGCTTTGTGACTGATTAGAATAGGCTGAATGCTCTTCCCATGAGATGTCAGAGTGGTTGAAGTTGCCCATGATGACCATGCACCCACAGCATGCAGCCTCAGCCAATTCCCTAGTGAATTTGTGGTCAAGCTCTTCCTCCTGGTTAGGAGGTCTGTAATAGGCTTCTACAGTTATATCCCCATCACCACGTTGTCCCTGTATTCTAACCCAGAGGGTCTCAAGTCACCCTCCTTGTGTGCCAGTCTCTACTTCTAGGGAAATGTACTGCTCCTTCATATAGAGAGCTATACCCTCACCCTTCCTTGCAACATGAACCTTCCTGTACAAGGTATAGCCATTAGGGCTGTACGGCACTTCAGTCACCAATTCTATTTGGAGCAGATTCGGCTTGATTCGGCAGCCAAATCTTTGAATCCGAATTGAATTGGATGACACATTAAAAGGTCCTCTGGCTGTACCTGCCTATTCCTGGTGGGGGGAGTCATGGAAGAAGCCCCCGTTGCTGGCCTGCCTGGTCCCATCCCATGCCTGGCCCAGCCTCCTGGCACTTTAAAAAAAAAAGCCCTGCACTCACCGGCTGTAGCGGTGGCAATTGGGGCCCCTTACATCCTGTCTTTTTTTGTTATATACAGCAAATATAATTTCATCCTTCTTGTATTTCTGATCATCTAGTAGATCTCAATTTCTTCTTTTCTTTTTCTTTTAAAGACACTGTAAGTATTCTCACTAGTTTTTTCTGCCCTGAATAACTATATTAATGCATGCTGCCAGTTACTGTATTTCATGTCAAGGTTGGCTGCATTAAAGTGGGAGTGAAAGGGGTTGGTAGAATCCTGCTGTATTTGGGGTTTCTGAAATGGCAACACTCTTTCATTAGCTTCATGTTGAGGTTTACAACATTATTTTGAGATTTGGAATATTTTGTCCCATTTAAATAATCTATTCTTTTTTCTCCCTAAGGATTTTTGTTTTATTTGCAGTTCTGTTTGCAGGATTAGGTCCCAGTATGGATCAGTCAGCATGTAGGAATCCTGAAAGTAACATCTTGCATGATAATTGATACCTCCAAATGTACATACCATACTGAACAGTCCAATGTATTGTCTAATGCACTAGACAGACTATGGAATAGTTTTACTTGGATCAGGAAATAAAATATTTTAGCACATAAGCTTTCAAGCAAAATGATTCCTTCTTTAGCTTTTTGATTAATGTAAAGTTTTTGATGACACAGTGAGCTGTGCTGTAAAGATGTAGTACATATGATAAAATACAAAAGCCAGGTGAAATCATCATTACAGCTTTATTTAATTTATGTATATTTTTGTTGTTGAACATATCTTCTTTGTTTGATTCAACATACAGTAATACCCACAGCATCCAATGCTATACCCAGATTTTTGTGTTGGATTACAATGAATATTTTCCAGTATCTTTATTGCTTATCCTACTCATTCTTTACCTCGGTATCAAAGTAATTTTATAATAATTTCCCTTGGCCTTTTGTCTTGCATTAGCTAGGTGCTCAAGTTTCTATGCATTTTTACTGTTTCAGTGTCTAGAAATGTGGGCTGTCTTTTTACTGCTTACATTAAATAGCTATTGAACAAAGGCAATCATATCCAAATTCTACTTCACTTTCTGGTATACCCATGATCTGAAATGCTTTTCTGTCTCACTTACTAAATCTCAATTATCCATATGGTTTTTCCTGATTTACCTAGGAAATATATTCTTTTCAGTCTTTTATTCTAATATGTATTTTTCTTATTTGCCCTTACACAGAAAGGTGACCCAATTTGGATTAGTCCCACAAATGACATTTAAGCATTGTGATAATGAGCATTTCAGCATCCAACTTCTAAGGGCCTAGCTGTCTAATGAAATCCAGTTGTGAGTCCTCAGTTAGGTGCCTAGGCCTTTATAAAATGCATAGGGACCTTTAAATGCCTTAGGATGGAATTCAAACAATACAATAGGCTGAATGGGCCATGCTACCTAGCTTGTGCTAGGGTAACTTAAGTCTTCTCCACGGAGATAAAATGAGCAATGTGCGCTCCTCCAGCATCTCAGGGTGCACTGTGCCACTGCCTTGTCTCCCTGACCTCCCAAACAGGGATAGAGCCCAGGTGTTCTCTAACCCTCTAGGCTAAGGACAGACATTACACATAAGCTGGTTTAAGTGACCAGAAACAGGTTTAAAGCTGTAACAGAACACATGTTCAGTGGCCATAAACCAGTTTGAAAATAGCTGAAGCTGGTTTGAAATAAACCTGGTTGAATGTAGTATCAGACTTAACTGATTTGGGTCAAACCGGTTTATGTAATGTCTGTCCTAGACCCCTTGCTGGTTTAAGTTAACTTAGAGTCCCTCAGCATCCCAGCATGCTCTCTGGGCTGGGTGGAGCTCTCTGCTCCACAGAAGGGCTGGTCCCTCCCCTCTGCTCCCTGGCCAAAGCACTGGCAGATTTGCAGGCACAGCAGGGTGCCTCACTTCCCACGTCCTTCCAGGTCGAGAAGGACCCATCCACTACCACCCTCTGGGTGCGACTCTCTAACCAGTTGGCGACCCATTGGACTGTATGGGTGTCTACGCCACAGTCCCCCAGCTTCCTAATGAGAATGGGGTGAGAGACAGTGTCAAAAGCCTTCCTGAAGTCTAGGAAAACTATATCCACCATCTGTTCTGTTGCAGGTTTAAACCAGTTTCTACTCACTTATACTGGTTTATGTGTAATGTCTGTCCCTAGCCAAGCAGTGTGGAATGGAATTGTACAGACATTCCTAATCCCACTTACAGGCCTAATAGATGTAACAGAATCTTCCCTTCAATATACAAATTTCAGTTATCATAAAATCATATCCAAAACCAATGTATGCTACTAGCTGCATGAAAATGAAGGGAAAATATTCTCTATATCTAACAGGCTTAGTCTATCTGTCTGTGTGTCTGGCTGTCCATAATGCTCTTGTGGGGC
>NW_017729032.1:80960579-80966210 GCF_001723915.1 Gavialis gangeticus
GATGTGAGAAACCTACTCTAATGATCAGTTTAAATATTTTACATACAAATTAATTGGAGCAGAGTGTGGTACTCAAATTTCCTACTGCAATACATGGTGCTGGGTGAGCCTCTCTCTGGAAGGATGCCAAGGCAGAGATGAGAGCTCTATGGGGAAGCAGAGCCCCAACAGAACCCTTCATCTCAAGTATCAGCTCAAGCCCCCATTTCTGACATCTGTGATGTAGTTTCTCTTTTTTTGTGGGGCATGGCTCCTGGCAGGATGTGGCTTCAGCTAGTGCTACAACCAGACTGCCCATCAAGAATGATGGGTGGGTGTGGCTTTGATGGAGCAGGCCACGTGGACAGGAGCAGGGAGGGAGGGGAGGTGGGTGGTGTGGGTCTGGATGTGGAGTAGGGGTAGTGGTGTGAGGCTGGATTTGGAGCGCTGGGGGGGTGACACAAGGCTGGATGCAGAGCGGCAAGCAGGGTGGCACAGGGCCAGATGCAGAGCAGGGGGGAGGGGGAGTGGTGGCGGTGCAAGGTGGTGGGTAGCTGTCCTCCATCCCTGCTTGCCCCCCCTGTCATGCTTGATGGGCAATTCATTAGTAATTCGTATATTAGTTCATTTCATTGTTATTTTCCAAAGACGTTGCATCTTTCCACATAATATTTTCCAAATCACAGTATCACACCCAGCGATGATTTTTCTATAGTACAATACTGTAAAGTAGTGTTCATAGCCTGGAGTCTGGTTGGTGGATTATACTACTTCAATAGGGATTCCACAGGTTGATGACTTCCTATGAATGTAGAAGACAGGACTCAATGGCTCAGGAGGCTCCTTCCAGTCTCATGTTCTTCTGTTCCTAATGGTACATATTATGGCCTACAAAACATAATAATACAAATATACCACAAAAAGTTGAGACGTAGTTAGTTATGTTAGTCTGACATGAGGAAGGTGAGGCAAGGTGGGTCCTTAAAGACTAGCTTGTTCAGAAAGGCATAAACTTTTGTAGGCTATGGCTAGCATCTGACAAATTTGGCTGTAGCCTATGAAAGCTTATGCCCTTCTAAGCAAGTTAGTCCTTATGGGGCCAACCTGCCCTTCCTCATTGTACGCTAGTGTGGAGAGCCTGAACAGTCTCATTGGGCATGTCTGCATGTTCATTAACGTTCTGTAATTATGGCACGCTAAGTTTAGTACTTGTAATGACAGGTACTAACTTAATGTGTCATAATTTGTGCTACTGTGCATTGGCACTGATTAAACCTTTTTTAGTTACATTAATGCACATTAAATTAAATCTGCTGTGCATTAGCACATTATCATGGGTTTTGCCCGCCATGCTAAAGTGCAGTAGGATTAATCTTCGGCGCATTCAGCATCTCATGCAGATGTGCCCATTTTTGCCAAAATGAGATTATCTCTTGTTCCATTCCTAAATTAGCACTTCCTCTCAGCGCGCCATAAAAATCTTATTTTAACAGACTTTCCTCCTGAAAAGTTTCCTGTGTTGCTTTCTGTGGAAACATTTGCTTAACAAAAGTTTCTAGATTTTGTACCTAAATGCTTGGGGGTCGGGGGGGCGGCGGTTGTAGCACTTGAGTGATGGTGATCTGCATAATTTCAACTGAGAAAAGCTAATTTAGGGAGATTTCTAATGGCATTGGTTAGCACATTTAAGAAATGGCTCTTGCACCTTCCTGGGGAAAGGTGAAACAGTGTTCCCACCACCCATAACCACAGTTGAAAGGCAGCATGATGTAGTGGACAGCTGTGAGGATCTGACAAGAGCCAGTTAGAACCAGCTGTTATTGCACAGTGCTGATCAGTTAGAACTCAGACACTGAATAACGTAGACCTCCATCACATTTCTTTCTTCTGAGTGATTAATGAGCAGTACATGGTACTAGGAGTAAAACTAAGAAAATATCAAGAGTGGAAAATGGAGCAGTTAAATGCCCAGCAGAGCACAGCCTCTGTAGAATTGGGGATGATTTAAATGATGTTTTACTCTACCTTCCAGTAATGGGTCCTAGCAAAATGGAAGACAGTCAAAAAGTAGCTCTATTTCTGACAATACTGGTTATAAAACATTTGAAAGCTTTAGTAGTTTTCAGTTGGTTTAGGCACAGGAGGCTAACTATGAAACTGTAAAGCATAAGTTTGAGGAGCATGGATTTGTGTGTAAAAATGTAACATAAAACAAACAAAAAATGGTGAACACACAGAAAGGCTGATCTAAGGCTTAAAACTAAAAATGCAATTTTAGGGAGCTGAGGCCCTGATAAGAAAGTATTTGTCCTGAAACAATGTCCTGAAGAAGAAACAATTAGAAGACCCAGAATTAATACATCAGTTATAAATTTGTCAAGTAGGGAAGTCAGGTACACTGTCCAGGCTAAAGGTTTTGAAGGGTAGACATTAGGCGTGATTAATGATCCAGAATACAGGAGAGGGGAATAGAAAGAGACAGATAGTAGACACAGCTGGAGGGACCTGAAACACAAAGGTAACTGCAGCACAAAGTCAGTCTGCAAGAAAAAGCAAATAGAGCAGAACACAGCACAAGCTAATTCAGTACTTAAAGTGCAGCTCTGTGTCAAGTGCCTAACATCTGGAGAGTGACAGAAGTTCAAATACCTTTGCATGCTTAACATTTCCTATTGGTTAGCTTTGGGTACCTCTGTACTCTCTGAATTGCCCTGTAGAGTGGAAGAAATGCTCTCCTTCCTTTCCCTCAACAGAGTCTCAGCCTGACAAAGGGTATTTATACCCAAAAACTTACAAAGAAGAATTTTTCCAATTATTTGAATTGGTCTAATAAAAGTTATCAGATTTACCCAAAGAACCTTGCCTGCTTAAGTACCTAAGTAGTCACCTAACTGCCTAACACTTTTTCTTTGAAGTTATCACTCTGAGTAGAGATGCCTAAGGGACTAATGTTTACTGAATTGTACATGCTTAATGGTTCAGTTTTATGTAGAAGTAAGAAAGCATATGTTGCCTTGTCATTGCAACTGCATAATTTCTGTGGCAACCAAAACACCTGGTCTCTGATCATTAGCTTTTTAAAGAAAACTGTATATCTAATTTTTACTGTGATCTCACTGAGAAAGACAGACCCCTTAATGTATACAGTTAATTGAGTGCTGAGTGCCCGAAGCACTTACTTTTGAAGTTTGGAGAACGTCACATATGCCTTTATACCTTTCCTTCCAAAAATTCTCTGACCACATGCACGGAAAAAATCTATTGAGACCCACTGAGATGATCTGATTACTATTGCTAGAATGGAGTACAGGATACATATGAAAACACAAACAAATCCCTGGAACAATTATAATAATAATTTGCACTTCTGTAGCTCCCTTTATCCGAAGATCTCATCGAACTTTAAAAACACCAGTTAATTAAACCTCATAAACTCTTTGGAAAGCAGGGTAGCATTAATCCTATAACATTTAAATAGAACTTCTCTTAAAGACTTTAAACATTGCTTTTGACTTTTAAAGACATTCAGCACCTTAAACAAAATACAAATTGAAGAAGTTTGAATAAAAAAAATCAGTATTTAAAATGATAAAGGCTGGACATTTATTGCTTAAACATGTGGTTTAGGGCTGGGCTGGGGTAAAATTTTGAAAGAGGTTAGATTTAGGCTAGATATGAGGAGGCACTACTTCACAGTCAGGGCGGCTAGGATCTGGAACCAACTTCCAAGAGAAGTGGTGCTGGCTCCTACCCTGGAGGTCTTTAAAGGAGGCTAGGTGAACACCTTCCTGGGGTCGTTTGACCCCAGTACTCTTTCCTGCCATGGCAGGGGGTCGGACTAGGTGATCTATTCAGGTACCTTCCGGCCCTAGAAACTATGAAACTATGAAAAATCATTGAGTAATTTAGGAACCCAATGTTCATTTTCAAAATAAAAGGGCAGATTTCTACAGGTATTTAGGAATATTTATTTCATTAATGTAAAGGTGCTGAAGGGTTTCCTCAGAACTTGCAAGGTCAATTAGGGTGTTTGCACTCTTGGGACAAGGATCTGCAGCAGGCTGTGCATGCAGAATGCATGCACGTGATGGGACAGCTGTAACTCCAGGGCAGGAGGCCTGAGAAGAAACAGGGGAGACTAGTTGGGAAGACAGACCAGCTAATGAGTACCCAGGATTGCCTGGTATCCTTTACTGAAGGAGCAGGGGTTGTGCAGATGTGTTCCCCTCCCCACCCTTAAGATCCCTGGGGGCAGGGAGTCACTGGAGGGAATCAAGGTCAGGGGTTGCTCAAGGAGGTTTTCTGGGAGAGCTAGAGAAAGCAGCAGGGAATCGTGGCTGTGGGGGAGCTCAATAATGTACAGCTGAGAAGGGGTTCTCCAGGTGCCAAACACACACAAAGGAGCTGCCTTGGTAAGTGTCTGGGGAATGGTGTGATTGATTGCAGGTGCCCAGGAAAGACTGGAAAAGGGAAGAAACCTTGGTCTGTGGAGCAGCCACACCTGAGGTCCTGACAGGCACCCCCACTTCTGTCCAGATGACTGCATTGCCACCCCTCTTCTCAGGTAGAACGAGGCCCACTCCCCGGGGCTCTGTTGCAGCCACTATACAATGGGCTACTTTGCTGCAGGCAGAGTAATTTTGTGGAGACCTGGCTGACTAAGTGTATATACCCGTTACAAGTTGCCTGAGTACTTTGCAATGTAGATGGTCTCAAGGCAATTGCTTAATTAATCAGTTAACTCAGATATACCTGTAATGCGTAGAGGGGGTTTTAATGTTTTGGATGCCAGAATATAGGGTTTTCTGATCAAATTTGCAGATGCCATGAAACTAGAAAGGATTGAAATGTCCTGGATGTTGGTTGTAAAATTCAGAAGGATCTTATTAAACTGGAAAGCTGCTCTAGAGAGAACAGTATGAAGTTCAGCAGAGATAGACTGAAGGTATTTAACCTAGGGGTTAAAGACCTACAATAACCAAATATATAAATAATGGGAGATTACTAGCTGAACAGTAGTGGGGCAGAGAAATAACTAGGAGTTTTTGTAGGTCACAGACTCAGCATAATTCAGCATCATCAGAAGTATTATGTCTAAGACATGGAAGGTCTCATATCTTCCATCTCACTCTTTTCAGCACTGGTTAGGCCATATCTAGAGTTTTGTGAAAGGTTCTGGGCACCACGTTTTAAGAAATATATGAAGAAGGTGGAGGAGATAAAGAGGTTGTAGGACAAGTTTCATGAGGAAGAGTTGAGAAAACTAGGTATGTTTAATGTGAAGAAATAGTGATTAAGGGGCAGCAGGGGGCCATAATAGCAATTTTCAAATATTTGAAAGATGAGGGAGAACAACTTTTCTCCTTTGTTGTAGAGGACAGGCCACAAAGCAAGGGTATTAAGATTGCAGCAAAGAATATTAAGTCTAAATTTCAGAACAAAAACTTTTTTACTTAGGGACATCAGGCATTGGAATAGATTGCAGAAGGAAGTTACAGAACCATTTTCACTGAAAGTTTTCAAGAAGAGGCTGGATAAGCCTTTGAAAACAGTGATTTAGGAGTAGTATTGCTAAACCACCTTAATTTGTGCAGGGAGTTAGACTAGGGGATCCTCAAGGTCCCTTCTAACCTTTGGCACCGAAATCCTATT
>NW_017729032.1:80971210-80974607 GCF_001723915.1 Gavialis gangeticus
AAGTCTAAATTTCAGAACAAAAACTTTTTTACTTAGGGACATCAGGCATTGGAATAGATTGCAGAAGGAAGTTACAGAACCATTTTCACTGAAAGTTTTCAAGAAGAGGCTGGATAAGCCTTTGAAAACAGTGATTTAGGAGTAGTATTGCTAAACCACCTTAATTTGTGCAGGGAGTTAGACTAGGGGATCCTCAAGGTCCCTTCTAACCTTTGGCACTGAAATCCTATTTAAATCAATTGGGAGTCAAGTACTCAAATTTCCTTAAGGATCTGAGCTTTAGGTACATTTCATAAGCTTATTTTACATCTCTCTTGGGCAGATTTACAGTGCCTGCTCACTGTTGCATGCCTGGGTCCAAGGTCTAAGTACCTTGCATAAGGATCCACAGGACATTCTTTATTCCCTTGAATGGATGTCTAGCCCATATCACAGTGTTTCTTTTCATAATTTTTATGAAAGCAAAATAAAAATTGAGTACCACTACATTTTATGTCTAAAAGTGTCTAAACACAGGCCTACTTCGAGCATCTTTGCTATGTGAGAAACCATATTATACATTTTTTATTTAGAAAGTGGTTGTGTCAGAAACATTTACATATTTAACCATATTTCCTTGGTATACACAGAGAGTTAATGAGAGCCATCTGTTCATCAAGAAAAAGTTGAGGCATCTTTAGAGTCAGCTGGTAAGTCTCTCATTTTTGTCAGCTTTCCTGATGTGACTTTAGCTTCTTGTTTTAAAATTAAATCTAGTCATGTTTTAATTTTTTTAGATATTTTGAAACATTTAAATCCTCCTACAATTGCAATAATATTTTCATGAGGAATACACACAAAATCTAAAAGGAAGCAGAAATCATGTGGGACTTGTTCTATAAGCTGTTTCACAAAGGTGATTAATTCTTCATGAGTTTCAATATAAATTGTTTTATGTACATGCACAAAGGGAGAAAATTGCTCTTTGTTTCTAAAGAAGGGGAACTGTTTCAGTTTCCTTTAAGAAATTTCAAATGGTAAATAGCACAGTAGAAACAGGCATAGGGAAATCAATGTTATGTACACACACAATTATTTACTACATGATTATTGATAATGGACAGTAGAGACACTGTAGCAATTAACATCAGTAGGAAGAGTATCAGTGACCAGCTTTTCCTTTTGTGGGAAAATCAGCATGCAATTTTTCAGCATCACTGCCAATGCAGAAAGACTACTAAGGAGAAAAGTGGTAGAACTAGAGTCCCGATGACTGCCAATTTGTGAGGCATGGATACATTAATATTCTCACTAATAGTTCTGGGTGGAAAATACAGAAATCCACATCAAGGTGCTAGGTATAATGTAGTACTCATTTCCTGAGACAAAGGAAGCTTATATTTTTTTAAAGTGACTTTTATAGATGAAGGAATAATTCTACCTCCTTTATCTGTATGTGAAAGGTAGCATCTCCTGCTGTCAGAGAATTATAGTTACCAAGTTGTATTTTTCCAAAATATACAGTCTACTATAATGTTCAATATAGGTTCTGCCCCCACACTAGAGGTTTCAGATGTTGCAGAGGTTGCACTCCCTACTACAAACATAGATCTTCTTGTGTGTACCAGAATTAAATTCCATACTCACCTTCTTCAAAATCTCCATAACATGCAGGATTTTAAAAAGACTTTTATTGAAGATAATGGTAGTAAAATGTAATAAAGTGTTTCAACAGGAAGTCTTCTATGTACAGACATCTCAAAGTATTTCAGGAGTCAGAAGGGAACTGATGCTCCTGGATCTTGTATATCTGTAAACAGAGTAGATTAGTTTTTATAATCTGCTTTAGATCTAAATTCTTCAGACAGGAGTAATTCATACATTTGTGCTACAGATAGCTATCTGTCTATAGATATTTCCTTTAAAGGTAATTGGAAATCCAGTTAATTAAGAGATCTAGTTTTGACATCTTACTAAAGAAATCTGAAGATAAAAGATACCCCACTGTAGCAACAAAATCCCAGACAGTGCAAAATAAATTCTTAATTAATGCTTAAGGAGTTAAGAAAATATTTTTTAAAATGGATTTGTGGCTATAGGAAGGTAACCTTGACTAGCCTGCTAAACTTCCTTTTTGGTTATACCAGGAAAAACAAAAGCTAGTGGCAGAGGCACTACTTTTAGTAGTGAAAGTAAATCACCCATCTGCTTCCAACTGATACAACAGTAAGGGCTTACCATTTCAATTGCCAGAAAGGAAAATTTTTACATCCGTCTTTTATTTCATATTGAAACAAGTTCACCATAAATCACAATGGAGGATGTATTTGTTATAATTCTTCCCCAAGATGAAAGCAGAAACAGATGCTAGTCAGCAGGGGTCCTGGTTTTCTCTGATTAAAAAAAAAAAAATCCCCAATTTTTGGATTTTAAAAAAGTAATCCAAAATCCACATTTTCCCATGATAAAAATGAAGTGTCACTAATATATAGATATTATTGTGATAATAATATAGAGATATACATAGAGATATATATAGTGGTGTTTCATTTTGATAATGGAAAAATGCAGATTTGGGGTTATTTTTTTTAATCCTAAAATTGGGGATTTTTTTATCAGAGAAAACCAGGACCCCTGCTAACCAGAGTCTGCAACCTTTATAAGGATCCCTTGAAAGTAAATAAGATAATCAATGATTACTTCCCTACAGTAGTGCCCTGGTGTTACAGGGAAGTTAAGTAGTTGCTTCCAGGTTCCTATAGATAACTAGATAACATGATAACTATAAGAAAATATAAAATCTAGAATTACTCATTTGGACAGCCAGCAAACAGATTTTTCTGGTCTACCTTTTATCTTTGCAAGTATTTTTTTGGAGCACTGAAGAATGCCAGTGAAAGAATAAGTCAAGACCATAGAATAAGAATGCATAGGAAATATTTAGGTAGAATAACAGTTAGAGCTATCAAAGAGATTCCCAAGAACATGAGAGTGCCAGAGACTGTACTGGTTACCAAATCCAGTCCTCTGCTATGACAACCAACTATTTCATGTATAAATTGCTGAAGTTCCATTTTAACAGCAGTTTCGTGCCTTTCTATTTCTTGTATTTAAAGGCATTCCAGAAATGTAATGCCCTGCTTAGGGGAAATCCTGGGAGGTTTCCAGTGGTGTCAGTACACCAGCCTAGTTGTCCTACAGCTCTGGGTGCTGGGTCCCCTTCAGAATCCAAAGTGCAACTGTCACTATGGGTTGGCATAAGGTGACCAAGCAGGAAGTGAGGGATGGAAGCAGGAAGAAAGTGAGGGATGGGGGATCTGTCCAGCCATGCTACTGTCCCCAACTGACCTGGGGGTGAGGGAGCCTGAAGCCTGTTCCTGCCCTGGTCCAGATGAGGGCTGTGGGGAGCAGCTGTGCA
>NW_017729032.1:80975030-80975937 GCF_001723915.1 Gavialis gangeticus
GGAAAAACAGCATAAAACGCAGCATTGTTTGAACTGGGCTGCTTTCTGTCTTGGGGTCAGTTACTGAGCTGTGTCTTCCAGCAGCTCAGCAGCATCAGACAACATAGGCTACCATTTCCTACTTGCTAGCCTGTTCCTAGCAAGAGGGATTCGTCAATACATTTTGCTTTCTATACCCTTTTATTTTATTATTAGATTCATTGATTCCTTTAAATTTTTTCCTCCCCCAAAATCCTCTTTTTGTTTTTGTTAGTCCATTATTATTTCTTTTCCCCCAGGAAAGAAATCTGTGCTTTCTCTCACAGCGTGCATTCTATTCACTGTGCAGGGAAGCATAGCATATATTGCATATTATAATATAGGATTAATTCAGGAACATATACTACATACTTGTATAGATTTTATTTATTATATAAATAAATACATACATTACATAAATACACATACGTACAATTATCTTATCTACATATATTACATAAATCAGATAACATTACAGAACAACATACAGATTCTTTTAGCACACCAAGGCAAACACACTATGAAACACACCATGAAGCGTGCTGGAAAGGCAGCTGGCAAGCCTTCAGGGAGGGGTGGAAGAGGGGGTAGAGGGAGAGCTGTAAGTTCCCTCCCTCTCCAAAATGAGATGCAGCCTCTTTCCTACAACTAGCAGGTATCAGGCTTTCAGTTCTACAGGCAGCAGGGAGCAGTGCTAATGCCTGTGTCTGAGTCTGCATCCTGTCCAAGAGCACCAGCCATAACCCTCCCTGCGCCACCACCATGACAACAAGCAGCAGCACCAGCATGACTGTCTCCTCCACCTGCATTTAATTTCCCATACTAAACCTTCCAGTGCCAGCTGGAAGAGCTGGAGCTGGATCTGAATGCCATAGCTAGGGAAATTTTG
>NW_017729032.1:80980937-80982368 GCF_001723915.1 Gavialis gangeticus
TCCCAAGAACATGAGAGTGCCAGAGACTGTACTGGTTACCAAATCCAGTCCTCTGCTATGACAACCAACTATTTCATGTATAAATTGCTGAAGTTCCATTTTAACAGCAGTTTCGTGCCTTTCTATTTCTTGTATTTAAAGGCATTCCAGAAATGTAATGCCCTGCTTAGGGGAAATCCTGGGAGGTTTCCAGTGGTGTCAGTACACCAGCCTAGTTGTCCTACAGCTCTGGGTGCTGGGTCCCCTTCAGAATCCAAAGTGCAACTGTCACTATGGGTTGGCATAAGGTGACCAAGCAGGAAGTGAGGGATGGAAGCAGGAAGAAAGTGAGGGATGGGGGATCTGTCCAGCCATGCTACTGTCCCCAACTGACCTGGGGGTGAGGGAGCCTGAAGCCTGTTCCTGCCCTGGTCCAGATGAGGGCTGTGGGGAGCAGCTGTGCAGGGTACCAGGCTTGGCAGCAATGGCAGTGGGTGCATTCTTGCTCTGTCCCTCTACTTTATTTCCTACACTGTCTCAGGGGCACCAGTTACATGGGATACAGGCTCATCCAGGGATGGCAGCAGTGGTGGGTTCTCCCCTTCAGTGCTGCCTCTTAGCCAGTGGGATACACTTGTGGGGAATGGGTAGGGAGCAGGAGCACCTGGAAGGGGGCCAGGTGTTCATCACCACTGGCCCTGGACAAGCCCAGCATTCTGTGCTGCCACTCTCAGAAATCCAGATGGAGCAGGGCAAGAGTAGCTCTGGGGCTTCCCCTGGGTCAGCCAGGGACAGCAGTGGTGGTGTGCAGGTCCCCCTTTCCAGTTCCCAGAGACAATCCCTGAGCAAACTCTGCTGAAGAGTGGCAGGGGGCAATGGTAAGGGAAAGGTGGTGCCTCCATAGGAGGGGAAGAGTGCCAAGGTGGGGGATGGAGAGAAATTCTTACCTGCTTCAGGGACTCATAAAGGCCCCAGTAGATGCTGCTCTGGTGCAATCTGTTCTTCAGGGAGGGAAGAAGGAGGGAGGGATGGTCTGTAAGTACCCCTGCAGAACCAATGGCATCTCACTCACCCTCCTTTTTGAATTCCTAGATCTGACCATGGTTTCTCTGGTTAGAAAATGGTCAACATTTCTAGCCTAAATTAATTTATATTAAGTTTATACCCATTTGTGCCAACATTGTACATAAACTTAAATAGTTATTTTCCTTCTCTGATCTTTACTTTTCTGAAATATTTGTAGAAAGCAATAATCTCAGTCTTCATTTTTGTTGCATTAAAACAGCTGAGCTTTTTCACTTCCTTTTGTATGATTGCTCTTTTGATCTTTCTAGTAGGTCTTCTCTGTACCTGTTCAATTTTGAATGATTTTTTTTCTTGAATGCATGCTATCAGAACAATACATAGTATTCCAGATGCTATCACATCAGTGTCATCTACAGTGAGATTATT
>NW_017729032.1:80983083-80987957 GCF_001723915.1 Gavialis gangeticus
GCTACCATTTCCTACTTGCTAGCCTGTTCCTAGCAAGAGGGATTCGTCAATACATTTTGCTTTCTATACCCTTTTATTTTATTATTAGATTCATTGATTCCTTTAAATTTTTTCCTCCCCCAAAATCCTCTTTTTGTTTTTGTTAGTCCATTATTATTTCTTTTCCCCCAGGAAAGAAATCTGTGCTTTCTCTCACAGCGTGCATTCTATTCACTGTGCAGGGAAGCATAGCATATATTGCATATTATAATATAGGATTAATTCAGGAACATATACTACATACTTGTATAGATTTTATTTATTATATAAATAAATACATACATTACATAAATACACATACGTACAATTATCTTATCTACATATATTACATAAATCAGATAACATTACAGAACAACATACAGATTCTTTTAGCACACCAAGGCAAACACACTATGAAACACACCATGAAGCGTGCTGGAAAGGCAGCTGGCAAGCCTTCAGGGAGGGGTGGAAGAGGGGGTAGAGGGAGAGCTGTAAGTTCCCTCCCTCTCCAAAATGAGATGCAGCCTCTTTCCTACAACTAGCAGGTATCAGGCTTTCAGTTCTACAGGCAGCAGGGAGCAGTGCTAATGCCTGTGTCTGAGTCTGCATCCTGTCCAAGAGCACCAGCCATAACCCTCCCTGCGCCACCACCATGACAACAAGCAGCAGCACCAGCATGACTGTCTCCTCCACCTGCATTTAATTTCCCATACTAAACCTTCCAGTGCCAGCTGGAAGAGCTGGAGCTGGATCTGAATGCCATAGCTAGGGAAATTTTGGGGAAGGAGGGGGAATCATTTGAGTTTGTGCTCCACACCCCTCAAGTTTCCCTTAGAGCCAGGTCTCCTTCCCCAGATGACACTTTGGATGAGCTTGAGGGGCTCACCTGAGTCCACTCCTCTTGTTGCTGTGCCTCTGCCTGCTGAGGAGAGTAAGTACAGCATCTGCACATACACCCACACCCCAGAAATGAGTGGGTAGTGTGGTTTAGAATCATTTTGAGCTGGCAGATGATTGCACATATGTTATCTGCCTGCACTGCCAAGCCAAAACCAGCCAGAGCCAGGAAACAAAACACATGAGCACCACAGGGATGCTGATGCATCTCCGTAGACACCACCTCTTTGCTCTTGCTCCTCCTCAGCCTGGCACCAGTGGGAGCATGTCCAAAGGAAATTCCCCCTCTTGCCCCAAAGCCCCTGTCCCCCCAAAGCAGAGGCAGACCACCCTGAAACAGTGGAAAAGGCAGACAGAAAGGGGGGAACATTGCAAAGGCAAGTGAGATCACCCAGAACACTGGGGAGATGCTTGCTCTGGATGGACATCCCTTCACCTTAGTTGAGTGGCCAGGGTTCAGGCAGTTCATGGTGCTCATGGCTCCATCATGCCAAGTGCCCACATTCATCACCTTCAGCAGGATGGTGGTGTCCTCCCTGTATGGGGCATGCAGGGAGTACTAGAGGGAGGAGCTGCAGAAGGCAGGTCAGCAAGTGGCCTTGCACTTCGCCTCAGACATCTGGAGCAGCCGGGGTGGAGATCATGTATACCTCTCCCTCACAAGGCACTGGTGTGCCCAGTCAGGTCATCGGTGGGCTCTCCTTCAAGCCAAGGTGATGGATGAATCCCACACAGCAACCAAGATCATGGGGGCATGAACTGCTTGGTGCAGGGGTGGCTCATTTGGCAGGGCAAACTCATCCATGGGTTCATGGTCACTGACAATAGGGCCTATATGGCCATGGCGGTCTGTGATGCCAACTTTGTTCATATTCGTTGTGTGGCACACAAGTTGCACCTCACTGTCAGGGATGCCTTGCAGGGGGACAGGACTGCTGGTGATGGTGCCAGCACCCCCAGCAAGCTCATTTCAAAATGAAGGAAGGTGACAGGCTACTTCCACCGGAGCATCAAAAAGGGGCAAGATGCTGTGGGACAAACAGACAGAGCTGAACATCCCACAGCACAAAATCATGCAGGGTCTGGAGGCTTGGTGGAACGCCACATACCTGATGCTCCAGAGGCTGGTGGGGCAACATAAGGCCATCCATGAGATGGCCTTGCTTGGGGAGATTGGGATCAGTGGCCCCCTGAACAGAGCAGGGTGGGATGCCATCTCCCAGAGCTTCGTGGTTCTCAAGCCTTTCCTCAAGGCCACTGAGACCTTCAACACTGCTGATGCCCTCCTTAGCCAGGGGATCCCCATAGTGGGGGAACTTCAGAGCTGAATGGAGAGCTTCCTGGGGATCAATGTTCCTGGCTGGGGCAAGCTGCTGTCACCAGATGTACAGTCACTGGTGAGACAGCTGAAGGAGGGCATCAGGAAATGGCTTGATCCCTTGTGGTTCAGAATGGTCTACATGCTGGCTGCCAGGTGTGACCCAAGGGTGAAGGGGAGCATAGTCAGCAGCCAAAGCCTAAACCAGTGGACAGAGGTGCTGGTGAAGAGGGTTAGAAAGGCAGAACAGCAGAGATAGGAGATGTGGAAGAGCGGGATTCACTCTCCCATGCCACCACGCCATCCACCAGCCAGTCTCCTCCTGCACCACAATTCCATTTAAGGTTCAGGCCTGAGAGATTGGAGACGTGATATTCTGTTGTTGTCTTTGATCGATTTTTGGTGTGTGCTCATTCTGGTGTGCAGCTGTTGATTGGTGTCTCCACATATTTTCCATCAGGGGACCTTGGTGCTCTGATGGAGATATGTATTGTATTGTGAAGATATCTCTATTCTGGAGATATTGTTGGCAGGTTTTGCATGTATTGTCATGGCATGGTATGGATCTATTCAGTGTGTTTTGGGCTGTAGGAAGTTGGCTTCTGGTGATGAGGTTAGTGAGGTTCAGTGCTTGTTTGAATTTACAAACCGCTTTTCACAGATGAGCCTGTGAACTGCACTTCGTCAACCTCCTTGGTACAGAAATTCATGGACCCAATACAGACATTGGAATTCTGATACCCTACAACCTGCTGGACATTTGACTCCCCAGGTACCCCTCCACTTCTCCTGCTATAACCCACTTCCGCCCCAACCCCTGCCTGTCCTTCAACCCCGATGCCTCCAATTCTATTTTCACTGACTGGCTTTCTTCTCTGCATCGCATGCCAGCCTCTGGCTTCGTTACTATTCCTTCCATCCAGGAAGAGCACACACACCAGCTGTAGGTGCTTCCTCAGCCTGATGAAGGGTTTTTTCAACCGAAAACCTTGCTAAGATATATTTCTCCAACTATTCAGTTGGTCTACTAAAAGATACCAGATTGACTCAAAGAACCTTGTCTGCCAGTGCCATCTCCTTAGACCAACACCCCTAGCACTTGTCTGCAGTCAGCTGACTGGAAGGCCACATGGCCCTGGGCACATCTAAGCCCCAGGGCTGGGGCTGGCAGGGAGAGTTCTCTGGCAGCTGCTGGAGAAGAAACTCCTGCAGGAAAGGAAAGAAAGGCTCTGTGACAATTTGGCTGCCTGAGATGACAGTGGTACTGTGCTTCAGTGCTTACCTGTTGTTATTTAAAGTAGTAGACCAGGATGAGGCTTTAGGAGAGGAGGAGGCCTCATTGGGGCATATTACCATGTCATGTAGAGGCCCCAGTGCCAGTGAGGGTGTGTCTTAACACACACACAAAGTCACACATCACAAGTTTTGCTTGTTAACAGCATGAGGTGCAGTTTCCCAGAAACCCCTGCCCCTATCTCCTTGAAACCTGGCAGGCTTCATGGCCTCAGGAGGGGCTACCATGCATTCTGTTTTCACCCCCTTGTGCCTTCACACTTACAAGTGACATGAATTTTGCTCTGACCAGTTTGAGATGTAGTTTCTTAGAAACCCCTGAAACTATCTCCTTGAAACTTAACAGGCATTGTGGCCTCAGCAGGGGATACCTTCTGTGCTCCCTGTTTGTATTCAAATCATGCAAGAAATGACAAAGGTATAGGCAATTTTATGATTCCCCATATCGCCTATGGTAGAAATGTCAAAATGGTCGAAAAAGTAAAACAGTTTCAACAAAACAAAATGAAACTCAAAATGTAATGCTGTCCCTTTGAAATGGGGAAACAGAAGTTAAAACAAAATGGTGCTGTTTCACACAGCCCTAATATATATAGATGTGTTACACTGAAAAAGGTTATGTCACCAGCAATATCAAAGCCATCCAAATCCAAAATATATATATAATTATATAGGATTTATACATGCAGACACCCCCCCCAATACACACACATATGTGTGTGTGTGTGTGTGTGTGTGTATGTATATGTGTGTGTATATATATATAGGCGCTGTGCAAAATGGCACTGTTCCATTTTGACTTGCATTTTGATGTTTTGATGGAACAGTGTTTCATTTTGAATTTCATTTTGATTTGAAACCGCTGTTCTGTTTCATTTCATCAAACCATTTTTGCTGTTTTGACGTTGTTTCGACATTTAGCCCATAGGCTATAATGAGGAAGCTCAAAACAGCTTATAATTTTGTCATTTATATTCTGATTTGGATGAAACTTGGAGGAATGGTAGCCACTTCTAAGGGCATGATTTCTGCCAAGTTTCAAGGAGATAGGTGCAGGGGTTTGGGAAAAATGAACCTCAAGCTGTGGACAAGCAAAACTCATGACATGGGTGACACTGTGTGTGTTACAGTGCAGCAGGGTGAAAACTGCAGGCATGCTAGCCCCTGCTGAGGCCCCAAACCTGCCAGATTTCAAGGAGATACTAGCTACAAGTATCAAGGATAATAAAAAGTCCTTTTTTAGATATATGAGGAGCTGTAGGAAAAGCAAGGGCAACATTGGACCCCTGCTAAACCAGATGGGACAACTGACAACCAACACCCAGGAAAAAGCCAACCTATTAAA
>NW_017729032.1:80992957-80993289 GCF_001723915.1 Gavialis gangeticus
AACTGACAACCAACACCCAGGAAAAAGCCAACCTATTAAATGGGTACTTTGCATCAGTTTTTCATCAGTACCATGGGACACCCCTGCCCATTATGGGACAGGGGGGCCGAAGTGAGGGAGATTCCTTGCCCTCCATCAATGCTGACCTCATGAAAGAACACCTTTTCAAGTCAGCCAGCCCTGGCAATCTACATCCCAGGGTACTCAAGGAGCTGGCTAGCATCATAGATCCATGCCAGGGGCTAGGCTTCAACAACTCCTGGCGCTCTGGTGAAATGCCTGAAGATTGAAAGAAGGCCAATGTGGTACCTATCTTCAAGAAAGGGAAGAAA
>NW_017729032.1:80994574-80994944 GCF_001723915.1 Gavialis gangeticus
ATGACCCCAGCTAACTTCCTGCCCCTTGGGCAGGGGGCTGCATTCAATATTCCGAGGTCACTTCCAACCCGAATGTCTATGAAATCTATGGGATACATGCAGGGGGAGTCTGGGTTCTGCACCTCTGGCTGCTGACAGGCAAAACTCATGACATGGGTACTTGTGCAACTGACTGTGTCTGTCTTAGGGGGGTGAAAACTGCAGGCCTCCTAGGCCCTGCTGTGAGTACAAAACCTGCCAGCTGTCAAGGAGATAGGTGCAGGGGGAGTCTGGGTTCTGGGGCCCTGCACCTCTGGCTGCTGACAGGCAAAACTGGAACACACAGCTCAGTAACTGACACCAAGGCAGAAAGCAGGGCAGTTCAAACAAT
>NW_017729032.1:80999944-81001355 GCF_001723915.1 Gavialis gangeticus
CAATACTGTCGTTTATGCAGTTTTTCCATCCCTCCCCCAGAGCACTGGGATTGGAAGAGTCCTTAGGAAAGGGTGATAGTCACTGGCCAGCTACATGGTCAATAATGAGAGCACTCTGTCCACCCCATTCCGCCCTCTTCCCCCCTCCATCTCCTTACTTTAGTTTCTGTTTCCCTGCACGCGAGCCCAGCTTGAACTTCGAAATTTGAAACGTTTTGAAAATTTTGAAATGTTTTGACTTGCCTCATTTTGAAGCTCTCTGTTTCATTTCAATGTCGCTGTTTTGAGCTGGAAACGAGTCAAAACAGCGTTGAAATGAAACTGCCAGTGAAATTTTGCACAGTCCTAATATATATGTGTACACACACACACACACACACACACACACACACACACACACACACTTGGATGGCTTTGATTTTGCTGGTGACATTACCTTTTTCACTGTAACACATCACTTAATGTAGGAAAGCCTCAGAAAAACATCAGTATGAAGACGACCAAATATATGGCTATTGATGTCCCCAAAACAGCCCTCAAATAGATGGAGAAATCTTAGAAATTAGTCATTTTACCTTTCTAGAGAATGAGAAGTGCACTGATAGCATAATAGCTGTCAAACAACTAATATCAGCAGCAGCAAATTACTTTCATAAACTTCAAGGTTTGGCAAAGCTGTGTAGTCAGCACTGACACAAAAATATGATTTATCAATCTTAGTATCATGTCTGTCCTTGTCTGTCATGTCTGTCTGTCCTTCTTTATGGAGTGGAGCTGTGGAAATTCACAATAATAGAATTCTAAAATCATAGGATTTTAGGCTATCCCAGCACCCTGCACTGGTGCAAATTTTGTGGTTCTTAAACCATCCTAGCCAAATGCCTATCCAGTGTCTTCCTGCTAATTTCCAGTGAAGGAGATACCACAGGCAACTTCAGTCCTATGTAAGCTTTTTGAGAGAATTATCCTGGCACATGTCCACGAGGGGCCAGCAGGGGAGATTATGTTTAGGGGCAACCAACATGGGTTCATTAGAGGCAGGTCCTGTCAGACCAACCTGGTGGCCTTCTATGACCAGGTCACAAAATCCTTAGAGGCAGGTGTTGCAGTGGACGTAGTCTTTCTGGACTTTAGGAAGGTCTTCAACATAGTCTCTCACCCATTCCTCATTAAAAAAACTAGGAGACTGTGGTGTTGATACCTATACAGTCAGATGCGTCACTAGTTCGCTGGAGAGCTGCACCCAGAGAGTGGTGGTGGATGGGTCATTTTCGGCCTGGAGGGATGTGGGCAGTGGGGTTCTGCAGGGCTCAGTCCTTGGGCCTGCACTGTTCAACATCTTCATCAGTGACTTGGACGAGGGGGTAAAAAGCACCCTGTTCAAATTCGCTGATGACACTAAGATGTGGGG
>NW_017729032.1:81006355-81014707 GCF_001723915.1 Gavialis gangeticus
TTCACTGTCAGGGCAGCTAGGATCTGGAACCAACTTCCAAGAGAGGTAGTGCTGGCTCCTACCCTGGGGGTCTTTAAGAGGAGGCTAGATGAACACCTTGCTGGGGTCGTTTGACCCCAGTACTCTTTCCTGCCATGGCAGGGGGTCAGACTTGATGATCCGACCCTACCCTACCAACCAACTACCAACTTGGTAGGCACATGTTCTATTGTCCTATGATCCTTATAGTTAGGAAGTTCTTCCTGGGATCAGATCTAAATTTGCTTTGCTGTTGTTTAAATAAGGGGTAGGAATGACCTACCTGGGTCAAAGGACAATGGGTGGACAAGTGCTAGGATCCTGCTGCTGTTGTCACTTTTCAGTCACACAGGGGAATGTGCCCTCGGATGGCACTTCTCCCTTGTGGTGCCTATGCCCATATTCCTCCCTCCCTTCCCCCCTGCTGAGTGCCTCCACAGCCCCACATGCACAGGCTGGATCCAAAAGATTCCATGGGTCAGATTTGGCCCTCAATTTGCTGACTCCTGGCATAAATCCATTACCATGCATTCTACCTTGTGTGGCAATGGAGAATACTCTTTCTCCTTACTCCTTATAACAGACTTGTAGATACTTGAGGAAAATTATTGTCTCTACCATGATCTCTTTTTGTTTCAAGTTAAACATTCAGGTCCTTTTTTTCTTTTCTCATGTTTTCATTCCAACCACTTTGTTATCTGTGTTTTTCGCCTCTACATGCCCTCCCGCCCGCCAGTTTTTCCTTAAAATTCAGCGTCAAAAAGTGGATGTAGCTTTACAGCTGCAGCCTAACCAGTGCTAAGCAGAATGATACTATCTCCTTCCATGTCTTGCATACAGTGCTTCAACTGTTATATTGATAAGAAGATGAGATCACTTCAAAATAAAAGCTGACAGAAGACCTTAGAGTCTCCTGGAAAGATATTCTTGCAGTGTTAGAAATTCAAAGTAGAAAAAACTTCTCAGAATCATCCAATGTTTAAGAGGATGATGGACATATTTAGGACACACTTTTAGAATGCCAACAGCAGAACTTCAGTGTCAAGGGATAGCATGGTTACAACCCAAGAACAGAGAAAGAGTATGAGTTAAAAAAAAAAAGAGTATCTAAAGTAATAGAGAAGCCTAATCTATCAGCAAGATACTCAGGAGCTTCAATACACAAGTGCAAAAAAGAGATTTAAATGGTAGAATTTAGTGGTCATTGTACCTGTTTAGTATGGACCTAAGGCACCTAAACACAATCCAGTCCACCCTGCTTGTGTTAAGGAAAAAATGTTAATATAAAAAGTGGGTGTATCTTTGTGTAACAGACTGGGTCATAGACAGTCTTGCATAATAGTTAGGCCACTGAGGGAAGGCAGGGGCCAAAGGCTGGGTCAGAGTTTAGGAGCCAAATTACTAGATCCAGAGGAAAATCCAGGGGCAGAGTCCATAACCCAGGTCAGGGGCAGAGTCATGGAATCAGATAGCAAGTCCAAGGGATAATCCACAGGTGAAGTTTGAGAACAGAGCCAAGCCAAATAGAGAAATTTGAAGACCAAGTCCAGGAACACAGAAGGCTTGCCAGAACAGACCAGGGTCACAAATAATGGCTGGCCTAGAGACTGCTCCCACAGTTAGGACTAAATGAGAACAATGAGCTCCCAGAAGCCAATAGGAAAGTCAGCCGGTTAATTAGCTGGGGCAGAGCTTGTCAGCCAGAGACCTAAAGCAGGTGTGGCTGTCTAGGCAATTAGCCCAGGTTGGGCTGCCTGCTAGGCTCCCTGGCATCTTTTCCTCACTGTTTTATTATGGCTCAATTATAAGCAGAGATCTTAGTGTTCTCCAATTTAAACAAATCCCCCAGTTTTGGTTAAAAAAGTAACCCCAAATCCACATTTTCTGTAATTTAAATGAAACGCCACTAATATGTAGCTATACATATAGTGATGTTTCATTTTAATAGTGGAAAATGAAGATTTGGGGTAACTTTTTTTTAAAATTGAAAATTGGGGATTTTTTTTTTTAAATTAGAGAGAACTAGGATCCCTGGTTATAAGAGGAAGATGGCAATGGGTTAAAAAAATAGATGCATGAGCAGGGTGGAATAGAATTACATGTAGGTGTCTATTTCCATTTACTCACCCAGAAGGCAAAATAGGATTTGGTCCCATATGTCCTTTATAGTGTGAGAGAGGACTAAATAGGGAGGAGTGAAGAAAGAAGGATCTTCACTGGGAATACCTTTTCTAATATATTCTAGTATGCATTTGCCCTTTTTGTAGCTGTATTAGATTGGTGGCTCACAGACATTCTCAGATCAACTATTATTCCCAGGTCTTTCAACTTCTTAGTCATTTCCAACTGATGAGCTCCCAATTTATAGCAGAAATTCTAATTAGTACCTAAGTGCATGACTTGCAGTTTTTACTACTGAATTTCATCCCATTTCTACTACTCCATTTCTGTCATTCATTTCTTCATATCTCTGAACCCAGTTGTGTCATCAACCAACTTCATTTGCACACTATTACTTTTTATGCTAAAATAATTAGTGAAAGCATTACCTGAAGTAATTAATGAAAATATTAAATAAGACTGGTCCCAGGACCAGTATTTTATGCACTCAGCCAATGACTGAGTATAAGCTTTGGCTAGCCATGAAAATCCTTAGCAATGCTACACTTTGAGTCTTGATGAAGGCTTCATCTTTTGGCACTGGACAATGTACTATTATTATATTAACTCTCCAGAAAATGTGCTACAAGTTACAGCTCTCATTCTTGTTCCAACAGAATGTCCAGGCTATTACTGTCAGGTTCATGGTTTCTTGGAAGCAGTTCTCCACTTGTGAATCATTTCCCCCATGCTTATGTGGTCTAGTTTTATTTCTATTTCCTCTAAAGTCACCAAGGGATTTATTTAATTCTTCTCTTCTATCTTGTTCTTTCTTCCAATTGTCATAATTTCTCTCGTGGCTCTGAGAGAAAGAAATTGATTAAAACATTGTTTTGAAAGGAAAGACATCTGTGATCATTTTCACCTTTGTCAGAAGCTAGCTGTTGAAAAAACTTGGTTTTCTATTCACAAAGATTTTGTTTCAAGTTGATCGTTTCACAGATCAGCAGTAATTAGATATTTATAAGGATTATTTTCGTGGAGATAGAAGAGATCTCATAGATAATGTGGGCCAGTCCTTTGGACTTTTTAAATAAAAATAGCACTGGGACCTTGACTTCAGCTCAGTAGGGAGAATGGAGTAACAAACTGGTGAGGATACAGGCTACTCCACTCTGAACCAAATTAAGCTTTCTTGAGATTCAAGTCCATAATTATATATGCAACATTGCACTGATCCATTTCTTCTCTCCTTTCTTCCTTTTCCTTTCCTTTAACTCTTCTTTCACTTTGACCTCATCTTCCTCACTGGAATGAGTCTAGTTAGGGTGTTATTAATTCATATCTCTGCAGTGTTTTGAACATATAAAGCTCTATGTAAAAGCTATGTATTATGAGTATTTGAAAGGAATCACAATATGCAAGTTATGTTTGAGCTAGTGAAGAAAGATCACTGTGACTGATTTTTTTAGGAATGATGTATTAAAATGGACTGATATTATTTAATCTTATGATCCTAATATAAGAAATACTGAAAATAGGCATTTGACCTAAGGAAGAAACTGTGTCAGTAGGTACTTGCTGGAGGCATTGATTACCACAGACCTCCTAAATTCATCTAGGATTTCCCTAGAATATAAGGAAGAGCTGACAATATTTAATATACAAGTCAAGAGAGCAGTTGGTTGGATGAAACTGGATAATTACCATATGTCACTTACTACTAAATATTGGCTGAAGCTCAGGAAAGATCCATGGGTAAGAGACTATGGACACCTCAAACCACACAGGTGCTTTACTAGTGGAAAGTCTCAACAGCTGCCTTTATTTTTTTTAACTTATGAAAATACAGTAAGAGATCATCAAATGAAGGTGTTAAGGGAATGATTGAGATTGTAGTTTTGTTAGAGGCAGAATATGTTTTCAGATGATGCCACAGCAGGATATTATTACTGGGATACTGGGATTTTGGTGGTAATCAGGTATTCATTTTAACAGCTTGTTATAGTTTACAGTGGATTGCCTCCCATATGTCTTTGTGGACTTAAAAAAAAACCCTCTGAAAAACTCATTAGGCAGTTGCCTGATTCTTCTGTATTTCCTCTTCTAGAATTCCTGATGATAAAGATATGTCTGGCCAGTTTTCCATAGTCCTTTATTTGTTAAAACACAATCACTTATTTAACATGTCACCTAATAAGCAAAATAAATGTCACATCAGTTCAGGAAGAAATAAAGAAATCATAAACAGGTATCAGAAACATCAACTCCAGAAAAACACCTCAGAATTTCATTACATGTTTTCCTATGATGCTTTATATATTATGCCCTTAGAAAATTTTACACCATTTCTTTGCCTTCTAATCAATATGAATCCTAAATGATAAGAAAGTTCCATATGTTTGACTCATAGAATTATAGTTTTGGAAGTGATTTCAAGAGTCTTCTCCCACAGCTGCAGGATTCACTATTCCTAAACTATCCCAAATGGATGCCTAGTTAGCCTCTTCTAAAAACCACCAATGAAGGAGATTTCATGTCTTCAGGCAAAGGCAGACAGCATAAAAGTTCAGTGCTTACCTAACTTAGGAAATTGTAAGTGTAGGAAAATATAACCTTGTGGATGCAGTGGTCATACCAGATCTTCAGATAAAATACTAAGGGTGTTGTTGCATTTTAAGCTGCTCCAGTGGTGTTAATGCTAGCTTGAGTTTGGAGCAGCCATATCTTAAGGCTAAAAATACTCTGACTGTCTCCCACTTGCACGTCTGTGACTTGCTCCTAGAGGACTGGTGAACAGAGGCCAGACTAAGAGCTAGAGATGGTGAGCCAGGATAGACTTCTATCCTTGCTCTAGGTGGGGGTTGGGGGGGTGAGAGATGGGTTGGGAAGGCAGGAACATGAAGGTGGGAGGTGGAGTGTTAATGTGATAGGACTGGGTAATGAACAGGGAGGTGAAATGGAAAAGGGGGTAAAAGATGGGTGGTGAAATGATGCACAGAATCACTGAAAGATGAGAATAAAAAGAAGTAAAAGAAAGACTATAAAAAGAAATAAATAGGTAAATTAAAGGAGGTATCATGTTTTAATAAATTGAAATTTGGGATTAGGGTGTTGGGGGGTGCTAGTTGTATTTCCTGGAGTGGCTGGGAATTGGGAGCAGTGAGGGAAGGTTTCTTTTGGGGAGCTACTGCCCTTGCCCTGAAAAGGAAGCCCCAGGTCATGGGAAGCAGATCCGGTTCCCAGCTCATGACAACAGATATTGCTGTGTTGGCTGGAAAAAAACAACAGTTTTAGACACTCACAAATAACCTGCGGTCAGAAGAAATTTAGTCACCAGTGACACAACAGAGAGATAATACATTCACGTAATGTACAACATGCAGGAATCCAAGCAATGTCTGGAGCAGCAAATGAGACACAGGTGGGTAAACACAAGACATTTACTCTGAAGTCGGCTAATTAAATCCGCCGGAAAGTCTCAGCATCTACATGTGTGACCCTATTAGGCTTCAGTAAACTAATAAACTCCAATAAACTTGTATTTACAAGTACTAACCTGTGGTGGAGTTTTTTCAGTGCGTAACAACACTGGCTAGCCCTAAACTGGAGCACCCTCGTGCCCCAGCCAGCCCTTTTGCAACACATTGAGCCATTTGATTCCTGGGGCCCCTGCCAGGTGGGGCTGCTCTGACCTGGCTCAACATGCTGCAGCCCTGGACGCATGGTCAAATGTGGCACCCGGAAGCAATAAACTCAGGCTCATATTGTATCATTTGTAGTATGTGTAGACACGCCCACAGAAGAGGAAATGTTACCAGTGGTCAAGCAAGGACATTGCTGTGATATTCAGGTGCAGACTGTTGTGACTGGGCAGAAACCTACACATGTAAGTCAAGGAAAAGAAATGCAGAGGAGATTTATTATAACCAGGGATCCTGGTTTTCTCAGAAAAAAAATGCCCAATTTTCAGGTAAAAAATAAATAAAACCAGAATCCACATTTTTCCATGATTAAAATAAAAAGCCAATAATGTATACATATTAGTATATCTATATATTAGTGGTGTTTCATTTTAATCATGGAAAAATGTGGATTTTGGGTTACTTTTTTAAACAAAAAAAAAAAATCTTGAATTTTTGATTGGAGAACAACAGGATCTCTGATTATAACTTAATGCAAAAAAATCTGTGGCATTGCACCTGCTCATTTAACTTGATAGGATGCTGCATCTCATGGGACACAGTTTTTTAGAGACTTGTAACATATTACACTTAGCATGTTTTATATTTAGATTATAGCAACTATTAATATGACCTAAATGGTTTTTGGAGAAGTTATATATTAATACTTACCATGATCTAAATTGAGAATGTAGTGCTACATTGGAACCTTGAACTGGCTTCAGTGTAATCCCAGGCCTGAGACCAAAAATCAGCTGATTTTCAAGCTCAGACCTCGGATTGCATTGTAGCTGGTTAAGGCTCTGGTGCTGTGTAGGGGGCAGGAATGATATAGGCTCCCAACCCTGTACCGCATGGGAGTCGGTTCAAAGCTCTAGTGCAGTGCAGGGGCTGGGAGCAACACTTGCAGAGCACAGGAGCCAGTCCAAGACCCATCCCATTGCATGGAACACTATCAAAGACTCCTATGAAGTGTGGGGGCTGGGAGCAGCATCAGCAATACGTGGGAGCCACTCCCAGTTCCCACACTGCACTGGAGACTTGAACCAACTCCCATATGGTACAGGGCTGGGTGCCTGTGTCACTTCCAGCTTCAGTTTGATGCAGGACTAGGTGCTTGTGTTACTCTCAGCCCCTACATGGCACCAGAGCCTTGAACTGGCAAGGCTCTAGTGTGGTAGGGGGCTGGGGGGTGAGAGTCTGATAAACAGCTATTTGTTGGGATTCTCCTCACCCACCACCACACTGGAGCCTTGCCAGGTTAAAGCTCTAACACAGTAAGTGTTCCCACCCTCATCATTGCACTAGCGTCCCCTGACCATATTACTTCCATGGAGCAGCCTGACATTACCTCAACACATATTAGGTAATATGACCTGGAGATACTTTTTGCTAGAAAAGGACTTACTTTACTATGCTCTGATGGCACTTAGCATGTATATCGCTGTTTAAATGCTCGGCCACTAGTACTGTGAGTGTAGTAAGTGGGTGCATCTACACAAGATTAAACTAGCAAATTAACTCACAGTTAGTTACTGAGCAGTAATGCACATGTTGACACTGACCAGGAGCAAATTTGCTACCAGTCAGCCCAACCACTAGGGGGCTGATGGGTAGAAAATTATTTTTAGAGATTTGCATTTGGGAATTGGCTTGTAGGTAAAGTAGATATTGCATTAAAACAATGGTCCAGGGGAATGATAAGGGCTAACTGGTTTCTAAAAGTCTGTTTGTGACAAAGTTTCCTTCAAGGCTCACTTTGTTTGAATGCAGCAGAAACAGACTGGGAAATTGAAGACATATACCACACTGTTCCATAACATTAACAGCATATTCAAACAGAGAAGAGACTCCACAGCATTGGCACCAGGTCATAGTGCTCAACCACAGAGCCCTTGGGATTTCCAGCTTTGGAGGACGGACCAAATTAGTAGTCCAATAAATGACCAAATTAATGTGTGCATGTGATGGCTTTGGGAAACAAAATAATATGCTGACAGGACAGAATGTGGACAGTATGATAACCACAGGAAAACCAATCAACAATGCCTGGGAATGAAGAGTCATCGGGGGGAGAAAGAATAGAATATAAAAGGATGGATTTCGGAGGAGCAAAGGGTCCCCTAAGGGGGAACCCAAGGCCACCATGAACAGAGGGCATACCACCAGCCCTGTCTCACCCACCCCACTGGAGGCCCTCAACCTCCAGACTAATGACACGTGAAATTCAAGAAAGAACCACAAGGTGAAGCTCGTGTACTGGCCAGACATACCTTCCCTCTGTGACAACCCTAGGATTCATAGAATCAATGAGTCGGAAGGGACCTAGACAGATCATCTAGTCCGACCCCCTGCCATGGGCAGGAAGGAGCATTGGGGGTGGCAGGGGTCATAAGACCCCAGCCAGGTGCCTATCCAGTCTCCTCTTGAAGATTTCCAGGGAAGGTGAGAGCACCACCTCTCTGGGAAGCCTATTCCAGGCTCTGGCCACCCTTACCGTGAAGTAGTTCTTCCTAATATCTAACCTAAACCTATCCTCCCTCAGCTTGTG
>NW_017729032.1:81015033-81018716 GCF_001723915.1 Gavialis gangeticus
CTGGGCTCCAAGTGCCTCCCTGACTACTGCCCTGAGCACATCGAAGTTGACTTTCCTAAAGTCAAGCATTTGCGCTGTGCTAGTTACCCTCCCCACCTTTCTCTGAATAGCAAACTGGATCATTTCATGATCACTGTCCCCTAGCCTCCCTTGTACTAGCACCTCCCCCACCAGGTCGTCCCCAGAGGCTAACAACTCTAACACCCTGAGGATTTCTAGTTTTTCCTTCACTTTCATTAAGTACTCAGCACTTCAGAAGGGGGTGGGCAATACTTTACCCTCCTGTCGAAGATGAGGCAGGTAAGTTCAGGTAAATCCATGAGTGGAGTGAATCCTGGTAGGCTGATCTCCACACACTACAATCGATCCTGACAACTACCAATGTCCTCAGTCTCTCACACAGGTACACCTCACTCTCACTGTGCTCTAACACAATTCACACCACACACATAAGTCACTAGTCTCACAGACTCCCAGTCACAATGCAGACTCAGTCAAGCATAATCCCAATCATGAGTCCATTTACACATGCATTCCATGCATGCATATACCCACGCATGCATGTGCTGAAATGGTGCCTCACACTGGCTTTTATAGTGGTTACCTCATGCCACCTGTCAATCATATCTTGGTCCAATCACTGTTTGCACATCTCAATCAATCAACAGTACCTCTCTCGTGGACCACTCATATTTATCATCCCTGCATAACTCATTAACATAATGTTCCCACTCTTTGGTTACATAACTAGGTCCAAACTGCACATGCTCAAATCTCCTGTGTAGGTCATAACATCATCAAAGTCAGAAGTTTAGATGTTCCAGAGCCTTCCAACCTCTAGCCATCCTATGCATGCATGACCATGCCATGACCAGGCCAGGACTCATCCTATCTACACAGCCTGGCACCTGCAGTGATGTGTCACTAGAGAAGGGACCTTTGGGTCACTAGGAGCCCAGTCTGCTGTGTTCCCCACCCCTGACCTCCTCTAGCACCTCTGGGACCCTGGGCCAGCACATGCTTTGCTGTTTCCAGGGGTGCAGCCCTACTTAGGTGGCCAGGCTGGCCACGGCACTGCCAGTCAGCAGGAGCTCCAGTTCCTCCTTGAAGAAGGCCTCTGCCCAGGCAGCCAGACACCATGCCTCTGTACCTCAGGACACTGCAGGAAGCAACACATCCTCACCACCAGCAGGGACCAACTCGGGCTGCTGGGCACACCTGCCATGCCTACATGGTAAGCCCTGCACTGGAGGAAAGGCCCTCCCCACTCCTGCCCCTGTCCCCACTCTCCACCTGGACCACCTGTGCTCCCCCTGGCCTTCAGAGACCCTCTCCCCCAGCATGCAGAGAGGTGGGAGACCTCTGTGGAGGTGGGAGTCTGTGCCCCTGCAGCTAGGTGGACATTGGTCTCTCACATGGTAAAGAATGTGTCAATGTCAGCAGTGATATCCTCCTCATCTGTGTGGTCAGGGATGTGTCGTGTAGCCACAAGTAGCCCTCCAGGCGGTGGTGGAGGCTGCAGGGCAGAGAAGGCTTGCCCTCTGCACTGTCAAAGCTCAGGGTCCCATGCCAGGTTTACAGGTGCACCCAGGGCACCATGGTGATCATCATCAGCAGGGCATAGTGGGTTGGGCACCCCTTGGTCCATGCAAACAGGTCCTTGTGGCACACCTGGGGCACTCTCAGCAAAGACATGCTCAGGATGCAGCCCTGGCACAGTGGGGGGCCGTTCCTAGGGCACCTCTCTCGAGAGGCCTCCTGGTGGGAGGGTGGAGGTGCCAGCAGCTCCGTGTCCCAGTTGGGCAGAAGCCCCTTGCCTCCTGAGCCCAAGTGTTGTGGGATTGGCAGCAGCACAGGAGACAGGCTGGCCTGCAGCAGGAGAAAAGGGGGTGGACTGGTCAGGAGCCAGGCCTCTCTTGGCCTGGGAAATAGGGGACAGGGGACAGGTTGCCTGTCGTTAGCACCCAGTGGCCCACCTGCTCCTGCAGAGTGAACTGAAGTGCTCAGCTAGTGGTCTCCTAAGCCAGGGTATGCACAGCTGACCTACCATCAGGGATCCTGGTTTTCTCTGATACCGCCCCCACCAATTTTCAGGTATAAAAACCGCACCAAAATCCATATTTTTCTGTGATTAACATGAAACCTACTAATATATGTAAATATATAGAGAGAGTGGTATTTCATTTTAATCATGGAAAAATGTGGATCGGGGGTTATTTTTTTTATATCTAAAAATTGGGTTTGTTTTTTTTTTGATCAGAGAAAACCAGGATCCTTGCTTACCGTGGTTCATGGGAAACCCTGCACGCATGACCCCTAATCTGAAGCTGGGTAGCACACAGGCCCCTGGTACAGAGCATATTATCTCAGAAATGTTGCAAACTCTCACAAACAAGCTCTTTCTCCTGGATCTGTAGGACTTGCAACTGCACACAAGGGAGAGGCACCAGCTGACAGCTGTGTTACCAGATTTGACCATCCCTTTGGGGTGTGCTAATTTGTTAGAGTTATGTTTCTGGGATCTCTGCAACTCTATTAATGTACTGCTTGTGTCACTTGTGTTTCTATATGGAGCTCTATCTCTCCCTCCTGCAAGTCCTCACCCCCAATACAGCTACCTTGCAGGGCTTAGTTTCAATGGGGCTGGGTTCCTACAGCTACTGAAACAGTTGAACACACACACACACACACGCATGCACACATGCACACACAAAGATTAACAAAGCACGTCTGAGTGGGCAGGGTTAGTCAGCATTTCCAGGCTGACATCCTCATATGCCCCAGACTCAGCACAGGATCAGAGCATGTCTGAGCTGGCCAGGTCAGTGTTTACAGGCTGACACCCTCATATGCCACAGCTCAGCACTTCCCAATCTCTTGGCCCAATTGTCCTGATGGTAACTCCTTTGATGAGCATACCCCAGAGGAATGCTGGGCTTTACAGGGATCTTTGGATTAGGTAAAAGAAGTGTTGCTGCAGAGCAAATGGGGTGTTTGTGTGTGTGTGTGGGGGGGATGTCAGAAAGAAAAGAGTAAATGAGGTTCAGGGAGAGAGTATGGCAACCGGGTTGATCATAAAAGTTATTTTATTACCAGGTATATGAAACATATGATGATACTAGTAGTAATAGCCCTACAAGGAAAAACAAACAAAACAGTTACAGTATTACATGACTTCAATTGGATATTTTGGGAAATGTAGCTGAAGTCTGATCAACAAAAGTCAGGTTTATAAAGTAATGGCTGTAGTAAGAAAGAAGGAGAGAAAGAGAGATTAAATCAAGTCTGAGGCTTAGAAAGTAGTCTCAAACAGAGAGAGAGCGAGAGAGTTCAAAGCTTGAACTGATTGAGGTTCTGGGTGTTTGTTGGAGCTTGCAGATAAGCTATTCAGTTTCAGGTCCAGAGTGCTTGAGACAGGCAGAGCCACCAGCACGATCAGTGGAGGTATTGCAGGCAGAAAAGCAGAATGTGAAGTCCCAGTGGAAAGAGTGGGATCCAAGCACCAGAACAGAAACTTGAGCTTAGGTATGGATTTTTGTAGGGAAACAACAATGGTTCAAGGGAGAACACTAGGTTTGTTTATGGGTAAATGGTGGCTCAAGGGCGTATACCAGGGTTGTTTTGTTAGGCTGGACAATAGGAGCTGATCATTCCTACCTATGGGTGGCTGTTACTTTGAGAGA
>NW_017729032.1:81023716-81042422 GCF_001723915.1 Gavialis gangeticus
GGCTCAAGGGAGTATACCAGGGTTGTTTTGTTAGGCTGGACAATAGGAGCTGATCATTCCTACCTATGGGTGGCTGTTACTTTGAGAGAGCTCACAATGCAAACAGGCAGATTCAGTGTTTTGGGTACCAGGAGTCATCACTAGAACTGGTCTGGTAAATGCTGAGATGGGTGCGTGCAGACGTAGGTTGATTAGCATTTGGAGCAGAGATCCCCCATCATGCAGTGCTCCCTTGCTTCTCTGGTCCCAGAGTTCAGTGCAGTCCTTGCCTTGGAATTTCTGTTCTCCACTCTGAATACTAATGGAGGTACCTCCCTGTCCCATCTTTAATGTAAATGAGACTAGGGGAGATGTCTTACTCCTATCACCCTTGTCTGAAGGGGTTTAGGTATGTCTTCCACTCCCAAGGCTCTTCATTGCCTTTTGTAAGTCCTTCTTCTGATCAGTTCCAGTTCAGGCTGAGGTGGGGGGGGGGAGGGGGAGTCCTTCATGAGGCAGACAGGCTGAGTACTGTGCCAAGGTTCCCCAAGAACACAGAGCTGATAGGTAACAGCTGGGATGCACCGTCAGGGTCACTGCCAGCCTTGGCTGGTACCCTCCACATACATCAGCTCTGGCAGTGCATAACCCAGGACCAGATCCAGCACTGGACCAGCTGGTCACCATGGCTGAGGAGTGCCTGGTAGAGTTGTGGACCTGGGATCCAGAGGACATTGCCCATGAGGAGGCGAGGGACCGTTGTGAGGAGGCAAGAGATGCCCATGAGGTGGTAAGGGACTGGGAATAGAAAGAGTTCTGGGACAGGCTCCTGGCCCTAGAACAGAGGCACCTTGAGGCCCAGAAGTGTCAGGCTGCCCTGGTGGCAAGGGCAGTGGAGGCCACGGAGGAAAACTGCCAGGTATTTGTCCCAGTTCTGACCCTGGCAGTTGCCTTCATGCCTCTTGCTGCCCTGCCCCTGGCCCTATCCCTGCCTACTCCTTGGCAGCCACCCACTGCCCAGCAGCAGCCTCCCACCCATAGGCCGGGTCTGAGGTGCAGCAGTACCTCCACCAGCCTGGTGCCCTTGCCCTGGCTCCTGGTCTGAGGCCCCCACAACCCAACCCCCCTGCCCGGGCCCAACCCATTACTTGCCCCAGGTCCATGTGGCCTCAGAGAAGGAGTTGCCTGCACAAGAGACAGCACCAAATGTGGGACCTGCTGGCCAGCCAACTGACTGCAGGAGCTAGCTGAGCAGCAGAGCAGCTCTAACTGTCACTTGCAGGTGGGCCTTCCACATGCCAGTCTTGCTGCAAGGGGGAGAGGATGCTTTATTGGTGGTGGGTGAGGTGTGTGATGGAGGGGCTCTGTGGCTCAGTGGGCAAGGGGGGAGGAGGTATGGTGTAGGGGAGGATAGGGGGACAGGCTCTGTTGTGGAGGAGGGAGGAAAGAGGGGGTACTGTGTTTGTGGAGAGGAATGAAGTGATTTCCTGAGAACTGTCTGCAGTGAGCATGGTGCTGGGGGTGCACAGTGGAGTGGGAGGTCAATGGGCAGCTGTCTAGGTGGGCTACAGCAGGGAGTGCAGGAGGAAGTGGTCAGCCAGTGTCTTTAGCACCTGGTACCTGGCCTCTGTTGGTGGGTGAGTGGCTCATTTGGGGTCTCGGCGATGGGGGGGCTGGCCACTGTCACTGCCACTGCAGCTGGCATTCCCACTGCAAGGCTTCCTCTGCCTGCTGTACTTCCTCTACCCAGGCCTCATGAAACGGCTTCTCCTGGGCCTCACAGATGTGACTCCCTGGGCAGCAACAATGCATACAGTTACAACAATGACCCAGTGACCTCAAGGCAGGTGGTGAGGGTGCACCAGTGTCCCTTTGGGTGGCTGAAGACACACTCCACCAGCAGGTAGGTCTAGCACAGGCATTAGTTGAAGTGTGCCTTGTGGGGGTCCAGCTGGCTGGTATAGGACTGCATAAGCCAGAAGAGGAGCAAGTAGCCAGGGTCCCCAGTGATGAGGGGCAGGACTGCCACCATGTACAGCTGGAGGTCTGGCACCCCTGGCACAAAGCACCCATTGTTCACCAGGGCTGGCAGGGTGGAGTTGCAGAACACGAGTATTGTGGGTACCACCAGCTCAGCTGGCACTCACCTTGGTGAAGGTGCCATGGTGGTTGACAATGGTCTGCAGCACAACGAAGTGGAAGATCCGCTGGCTGTAGTAGGGGTAGTCACCATGGGGCAGGAAGGTGATGAGGATATGGGTTCCATCTAGGGCCCTGCTGCGCTGGGGGAAGCTCAGGGCTTGGAACCCTTTCACCACCTCCAAGGGGTCATGCACTCAGAGCATGTTGAGCTCCAGTACGTCCTGGAGGGTACCAGCCACCTCCAGGATGGCCTCCCCAGTGGTAGTCTTACCCATGCTGAAGAGGTGGTTAACATACCAGAGGCTGGTGGGTGTGTCCAGTGTGAGCAGGACGATGGCCACCTGGGTGTCTGTGGGGATGGGCAGCTTCATGGTAGTGGATTGCTACTCCACATGCAGGCAGAAATGCTCAAGGAGCTCCTGGAAGGTTATCCAGCCATTACTTGTCATCCCAGGTGGTCTGGACAACATACAGCCACCAATGCTGCCTGGCTGGGCAGGCCCAGAGGTGATAGGGCCAGAGGCCCAGGAGTGAATGCACAGCTCCAGTGGTAGTATCCAGCAAAGCATTGTCAGTCCCTGCTGAAGTCCAGGCAGCAGGATGGGGTTCAGGTGGCTGCAGCACAGGGCTAGGAGACCTGGGACGTCATGGTGAGATAAACCAGGCTGTTCCACTGTGCAGGCTGACCACCATGGCTGAGACTCACCTGGGCCAGCCAGCAGTCACTGAGGTGGGTCAGCATGGTGAGCAGCGTGGTGAGCGGGAGCCCAGGGCACTGGACTTCATTTCCAGGTCATGGGGATGGAGCAGCCATGGTGCAGTGGACAGAGACTCCAGTGACAGAGCCACCACGAGCTGCTACTGCACTTTGCTTGCTGCTCAGGGCCAGGAAGGCAGGTGGCCAAGGAGCAGTGTACAGGGCTGCTTTTTAAAAATGCCTGCTGGTTGCAGGCAGCTGCAGCTGGCACTTCCACCTCCCCCTGACCGCTGCAGGGGGCCAGTACAGGGCTGGAGTGGGTGGGAGCAGACTGTTTTTTTTTCAGATTTGAGTTTTTTTGTCTCATTTTCATCCATACTGGTACCTCCATAAAGCACTAGAACAGAAACTATTGTTTGGGTCAAGGTAAAAAAGTATACTGATAGCATTGAATTCCAAAACATTTTAAAATTTCCAGTACCTTCACACTGAAGAAGAAGAAGAGATAACTTACTGGACTTTAAAAATACAGTATAGAACAGCTGTTCTTAGCCTTTTTGAACTCAAGTCACCCCTGGGAAAATGCCAGCTCTTGGTTTTCACTTGTTTTTTCACTGCAGAAAAATAATAAAGCAATTCTGTTACAAAGAACTCAGAAATACAACAACAGGGTAAAATGTTTTTTAACACTACAAATTCCTGTTTGAAGTCTCTGGGTTTATCATGTGAATCATATTTGCAAACTTAATAATACTAACCTTACCTGGCAATGAGAGAGAGAGAGAAATTGACTAGAAATTGCGTACAACTAATAGTAAATCTCAACCATCTGCGTTCAGTAGTCCATAAAAAGGGCAGAAAGTCAAGAGAAAGAAAAAATAGCATGAAACATATTAGATTTAAAAAAAGTTTTGAAGTTGAAATATCGATGATGTTATTAGTAAGATCACCAAGCACATTTTTTTTAATATCGTTTTTAACCATTATGTCATCACTTTTTCTGGTGAGAGTTTAGCCAAAAGATAAAAGGAATCACAGATTACAAACATTCTGCATAGGCACTCCCTGTCGCAAAATACCTTGAAATTTGTAGTCTGCATAATAGATTATGAATTTTTGCAATAGCAGGATTCTTAGTATCATTAATAGTATATTGTGTCATCACTAACTGAATCAGTTGGTTTACATTTAATTTAAAAAGCTGAAAACAAAGGTTGCTTTGAATTGGCTATCACAATCAAATGCTTGTGGAATGATAAAAGCACATGTTCTTAATTGCAAATAATGAATGCTGATTAGCATAGCACCAAAAGCTGTACTGTGAAACATCACAGACTCGCTGAATAGACTTGGTGAGGTCATCAGAGTCTCAGCAGAGTGATCATCTGGAAGCAAGACCAAAAAATAAATGTGATTATTCTTTCATATATTTTTCATTTGACATGGTTTTCTTACAGCCCTCCTTATAGCCCTTATTAATGTCACAAAGAGTCAAACCAAAATATTGCTGGGATTAAGTGTGTTGGAATGTCAGAAAATAGAAACTTCAGAAGGACCAATTTAACATAGGCAATTTTTCAAAATACTTTTCAATGGGAATAATTAACATCCATTCATTTTTTTCTATAAAAATGAACATTAAATATTATAATAAAAATATTCTAATGTTATTCTGTCTACTCCATTTGGTCATCAAAAATTATGTAAGCTTCTCTTATTACTGAGACATTTACTTAGTTTCTTTAGCAATACATTATGTGAAGAAAAGAACTCAACAAGCTCCAAAGTATTATTTCTCATTGACAGGAAAAATAAAAACAGGAATATAACATTGCATCTTCAGCACCTAGTTTAGTTACTTATCATGAGATGATGTATTCTAAGGATATAGGCAATTATTCAAATAAGAGTTAACATACATTTTCTGTTGTTACCACTTTTCAAAGCCTGATCACATTAGTCTGCCCTTCATGTGCAGAGGATTTCTGTGCCTATCCTCTCTTTGAGTGAGAGTTTATCATGATTGTTGTTATTATATATTTGTAACTGTACTTGAGACCGGTCAGGTTTGGCACCCCCCATCTTACAAGTTACGTGATGGGTACATGTAAAGAAACAATGTCTGTCCTAAAAAGTTTTAGTTTATTTATAGCAGGATGCAGACAGGAAAGTGACAATAATAAAAAAGGGAAGAGAGAAAAAGATGAGAGAAGTGATGGCAACTAGAACATACAGGGCTCATCTGCATGAGATATTTTATTGTGCAGTAGAGCTAATTACTGCACAGTAAGCATCCGGGTCTACACATACAGACCCTTACTGCACACTAATTGGCTCTAATCATGTGTAAATTTGCTACCTGCAAATGCAAGTAGCGAGTTTACTCATGATTAGTAACTGTGCAGTAGTGCACATGTAGATGCCTGACTGGGACCAAATGTGCTCCCAGTCAGCAGGGCAGCTGGGGGACTGCACCAAACCCAGGTGGGGACCATGTCCCTCTGTCCTGGCAGCAGGGAGCTCCCAGCCCCCACTCCATGATTGCAGTGCAGGGGCTCCTTATCTCCTAGCGCCAGCTCCACGATCATGGGGCTGTGGCTGGGCAATCTTTATCTCTCAGCCTGAGCCCCATGGTCACAGGACCTGGGCTGGAAGATCCTTATATCCCAGAGTTGGCCCCATGACAGTGGAGCTGGTGCTGGGAGATAAGGATCTCCAATACCGGTCCTGAACCACAGGACTTGGGCTGGGAGATAAGGATCTCTCAGCCCAGGTCCTGTAACCAGAAGATTCAGGCTGGGAGAACCTTATTGCCCAGCTCAAACCTTGTGGTTGTGGGACCTGGGCTGGGAGATTCTTATTTCCAGGAATCTTAGTTTTCTCTAATTAAAAAAAATCCCAAATTTTAAGGTTTAAAAAAGTATCCCAAAATCCACATTTTTTCATGATTACAATGAAATGTCACTTAGATAGATCTATATGTATATAGAAATAAATCTATCTATCTATATAGTGGTGTTCATTTTTATCACAGAAAAATGTGGATTTTGGGATACTTTTTAAATCTGAAAATTGGGGGTTTTCAGAGAAAACCAGGATCCCTGCTTATCTCCCAGCCCAAGCCCCACGGTGGAAACACATGGCCTGGGAGATAAGGATCTTTTGGTACTGGCTTCACGACCACAGAGCTGGCTCTGGGAGATAAGGATCTCCCAGCCTGGGTCCTGTGATTGTGGAGTGGGGGCTGGAGTTGTCTCTGCCCCTAGGAGACAGCTTTCTCTTGGCCCCTGGGCTAGCTCCCAAGGGGAGCCTAGAGTTCCACATGGCTGCTGCAAGGGCTGGTTGCTGGGCCACAGGGAGCAGGAGCAGTCTGCTGATAGGAGCAGCAAATCTCCTGGGTCTCTGCACATGTGATCACATGCCCAGGAGAGTTTACTCTTGAGTAGTTTACTCAAGAGTAATCTGCTTCCAGATTATTTGCATGTGTAAACATGCCCACCATTACATAAACTCACTCTTGCTCATCTGAATGGTTTCATTGACTTGTTTCTGGAGGAGGTTCTGATTAAATATGTTTAAGTTAGGTAGTATTTTCAGTATTTTTCCCCCTTCTATACGGATGATAAATTGGCTCAAAGTTACAACTAAACTGTTTCCCATGTATACTGCTTTTACATTTACAAAAGAGGTTAGATTATGCATGCACAGAATGTTTGTAATATTATGGGACTACCTAACAGTTTTTCCCCTTGTTACACATTTCATGTCAACTGGTGAGAATTCTGCTACTTTCTTTAACCATGTAAAACAATCTTTTGATACAGTTTTACTAGCCATGCTTCAAATACACCTTGGAGAAATATTCATGAAAGATAACTATGAGATGAAGTTAATCTATTTTTCCATTTAAGATTTTTCCAAAAAGCAATTACTATTTTTTCAAAAGTATTTGTTCAACATTATGCAACCAGTGTATGTAAATAATTCCTGGTCTGCATACTATTTACAAACAGGTTATAGTGAGTGTTAAATATTTAAAATAGTTGTTTTGATTGGCTCCATGGATCATATGGCATAGCTGAATTACCTCAGAATGCCTAGAATGAAGATTTCATGAATTATGAATTATGAAATTCATATACTGTGAGGATTCTAACAAACTCACTTAATATTGACTGGTTTTGTCATGATTTTCTGAATTTTAGGTGAAAGAACATTCATTAACTTTCTGCTGAGTTAGGTTCCACATTTATGTTGGTTGGAACTTTAAAGAGCTAAATAAACTTTTCCTTATTGCCTTTTGCTCTGTGAATCATTAAATAAATGTCTTTGCCTTGGTGATATTGATAAAATTCTAAGTATTTTCTGAAAATTGCATTAATAAAATATACTGGTTGCACATAGAATAGGTGAGATTTTCATTCTAGAAAGAAAAGATATGTTCCATTATGGAGCTTCTAAAATCATTGCAGAAATATGCAGATATACTCAGTAGCTTAGACTATTAGACAAACTGGCTTCTTAGCCATAGGAATTCTTAGTACATGTCTGTTTAATTGTCATCCTCCAATACCTTGCACATGAGTACTGGATGAAAAAATTCTGTCAAAAATGTTTTTCAACAGACATCTAGGTTACTGAGTAACCATTTTTTAAAATTTGGCTATGCTGGTGTTTGTCTTGGGGGAGTTGTAGAATTTTTGCCTTATATGACCATTGTTCTCTCTGTACCAGACTCTATAGCTGGGCTCAAATACTTTTATAGTGCAGCACCTCACTGAAAGAAAGATTGTTGTACATCATGGGAGATGCAGTCCTATCAGGGACCCTGGCCTATGAAAACATGAGAATAGAGGCAGGCAATACTCAACAGCAAGTTTGATATATATGCCCGTGTGCAACCAGAAGTTGTATTACTATATTCAAACATTCAGCATTGTTCAAGAGAGACTCAGGGCTTTATTCCATTTTATTTGGTTCCCTTTAACAATAGTGTTATAGATGTTTAGGCAATGCTATTTTTACGTTGTTCACATGTAAGCATGTACACATAGACCGAGTATATGCGGTAGGCTAAATAGGTGATAGGCACAGTAAATGGTTATGTATGCATTCAGCTAAGTGTCATTCCACGAACATTTGGTGCATCTACACAGGTACTTGATCCAGGATCAGTTTAATCATGAACGTGTCTGGGTAGGTGTCTACACATGAAAGAAAGTGGGAGCACATAAGGATTTCCTAGCCCCCTGCTCCCTGATCATGATGGTGAAAGACATAAATACTAGGGCTATGCAAAATTTTTCCGCCAGTTTTGTTTCAACATGGTTTTGAATGATTTTGAGGTTGAAACAGCAAAATCAAAATGAAACAGATATAGTCAAAACATCCTCAAAACAAAATGAGGCAAGCTGAAACATTTTGCCGTTTCAATGCTGTTTCGACATTTTGTCCATAGGTGATAATGGGGAAAGTTGAAACAGCCTTTAACTTTCTCATTTCTGGCCTGATTTGGATGCAACTTGCAGGAATGCTAGAGCCTTGTGAGGGCATGATGTCTGCCACATTTCAATGAGATAGGTGCAGGGGATTTGGGGAAACTGCACCCCAAATTCTTGAAAGCAAAACTCATGTCACATGTATGTGTTAAGCCACAGCGGGGTCAAAACTGCAGGCATGCTAGCCCCTGCTGAGGCTACAAAGACTGCCAAGTTTCAAGAAGACAGGTGCAGGGGTTTGGGGGAAACTGCACCTCAGGCTGCGGAAGAGCAAAACTCATGACATGCGTGACACTGTGTGTCACTCTGTGTGTTAAGGCACAGCAGGGTGAAAGCATACATCTAGGGCTCAGTGAACAACAGTTCACCAGGTCACTTCTGGGGAGAACTAGGAGTAATGATCACAAACTCCTGGAAGATCATTTCAGGCTTGTTTCAGGCTCAACATTAGGAAAAACTACTTCACAACTAGGGTGTCCAAACTGTGGAATAAACTCCCTCCAGAGGTGGTGTGATCACCTATCCTGGAAATCTTCAAGAGGAGACTAGACAGTCACCTTGCTGAGGTCACCTGACCCCCAGTTACCTTTCCTGCTTGTTGCAGGGGGTTGGATTTCTTGGTTTTGCTGGAGATGCATCAATTGATGCATGCCAGGGTATTGTTGGCCCTGCTGGCTACAGCATCGCACTGCTGGCTCGTATTCATACTGTGGTCAATTATTACCCCCAGGTCTGTAGTGGTAAGTGATGGGGGATCTTCAGTCTTGCTGCCTGATGAGAGGCAGCAGTTGCACAAGCTCCAATGTCACGAGTTTTGCCTGTCAGCAGCTAGGGATGCATGGCCCCAGAACCCCTGAAACTATCTCCTTGAAAGCTGGCAGGCTTTGTGGCCTCAGCAGGAGCTAGCATGCCTGCAGCTTTGACCTTACTGTGGCTTAACACATACAGGTGACATGAGTTTTGCTTTCAAGACTTTGCGGTACAGTTTCCCTGAACCCCCTGCACCCATATCCTTGAACTTGGCAGGCTTCATGTCCTCAGAAGGAGCTACCATTCCTACAAGTTTCATCCAAATCAGGCTAGAAATGACAAAGCGATAGACTATTTCGACCTTCCCCGTTATATTTTATGGGCGAAATGTCGAAACAGGGTCAAAACGGTGAAACTGTTTCGATGGAACGGAATAGAACAGCTGCTTCAAATCAAAACAAAATTTGAAACATCAAAACACTACGATACCATTTCGCACAGGCCTAATAAATACCCCCATAGCAATCTCTGAGCAGGGGGCTTCACCCAGGCACTTCACACAGAGTCCCCACCTAGGTTTTGGTGGCGGAGCTCCTGAGGCATGGGGAGAAATCTCCCTCCCCCTGGTGGACAGCTGACTGGGAACAGATTTGCTCCTGGTCAGTCATCTATACAAGTGCTACTGTACTGTTGCTAATCAAAAGTAAATTTTCTATTTGCATTTGCAGATAGCAAATTTACTCAGGATTAGGAAGGTTTACTGCAAAATAAGCTTGTGCATGTGTAGACACACATATTTACTTCACAGTAAAGTGCACTACTGTGTCATTAAGCTGCTTGTGTAAATGTGCCCAGAAAGGTACTGGATAGTCCTTCTATGCTTTAGCCTGAATAGGTGAGAAGTTAGGGCACTTATCTACAAAGTAGACTGGAAGACTGAGTGGCACCTCAACTCCCCTTTCCTCCCCTCCCCTCCCATTCCTAACTCCCTTTCTCTACTTATGCTTCTGGATGTGGGAAGGGAAGACCAGTCCCTGTCCCAGGCTGACCTGCGGTGCAGGAAGCTGCAGAGCTACTCTTGCCCTGCTCCAGCCAGGGATGGCAGCAGCAATAGTGGCAAGTGGGTTTCCCCTCCCTGCCCAGTCCCCCTGGGTGTTACCTGCCCCACTAGGAGTAGGTGCAGGAAGGGGGAACCTGCCTACCACCCCAGCTCCCCATGCTGCCATTTCCTGCAGCCCCAGCTGGACTGGAACTGGAATACCTGGGCACAATGGCAGCACTGGATGGGTCTTCCCTTCCTGCACCCAGAGGTGTAAGTAGAGAGTGGAAGCGGAGGGCTATTTTGCATCCATGGTGGGGTGGGGGAAGGCTGGGAGCAGTACTGGTCACTGTTGCACTACTCCACTTTTCAAAATCCTACATCCACCTATGTGTCCTTGCTGAATACAGGATCATCCCTACCTAAACCATCCTAGACATGCATCTGCTTAAAACTTTGTGAACAGTCCTCTTGCACAACTACTAGACACAATGCCCAAATCAAAAATGCTCTAACTTTCCATAGGTAAAGCAAAGGAATGAGGGCACTGACAATGTCTAGCCACTACAAGAAACAAATATCTGTTAAATACACTCAAGAGATCCAAGTATGTAACACCTATTACTTGTGGGTTCCTAGCAAGCCACATTTTAGTGACTTACATGCACTTACATTTCCAGAATGGGTGCTCATTAGCAACACAGCCTATGCAGTAGCCTGGCCAGTGCATAGGCTACTGCAGAAACTCAGTGTGTGTGTGTGTGTGTGTGTGTGTGTGTGTGTGTGTGTGTGTGTAAGCTCTTATGGTGCAGTGGTAACAGAATTACACCCTGTGCATAAATGCCAAAAATGTCATTTACTCAGCTAGAAAGCTGCTATTTAAGTACACAAAAAGAAATACAACTCTGCCCTCAGGGTACTGTTCAAGGTGAGGGAAAACTATCAGCCCAGAGCCAGCAACTGTAGCAATATTAAGGTAGTGTTGAGAAAATATAAAGAAAAGAGTTTGGGTAGATAGACCTAATAATAAAGTGGCAGGCAAACACTGACATAAAAACCATGTCAGTGGCTCCCCCATATCAATAATAATGAAAGCAATATTTTATTATATTATTTGGATATATAAAATTATTTTAAAAGAACTTTTAAGTGCACTAAGAATTTCTGAGAAAGCTGAAAATAAAAACAGCAACCTTCCCCAATTCGGAGGCTAATATTTTCAAACATAAGCATCTAATGTTAGGCTTCTGCATCAATATTTAGGCAATTGCCTGATTTTCAAAAGTGCTGAGTACCCAACAGCTCCCATTAGAGTAGTTACATGAGGAATTCGTACCTATTCCAGGACCCTCTCTTTTACCTAATATAAACAGATTGGGGATATGGCCCAAAGCAAGAAAGGTATCTGGTAATAACTACATATGTTGACTTTGAATATAAAAAGCCGGGGAAAAAAATTCTGAAGTGACCTCTTTCTCAGCTTTATTGTATTGGTAGTGGTAGGATGTACAGCTTATACATACAGTAATGGATCAGAGTTAACAGGAATTGCTAACCAAGTGGAATTTAGTCTCTACATGTTATGTGTTGATGTATATAAATGACAAATACAAAACACAATTTCACAAGGCAAGGAAAAGCAATCAAATATTCAAGAAAAGATTTACTGCACCTCTTATTACCATTCAAATAGAGGGGGAAAGCTTCTCTCTCAGGGGAAATAAGCTATTCCTAACTTTATTCTTTAAAATAACTGTTCTAAGTCAGGAAAAAAGCATGACATTTAAATATATACACACGATTGCCATTTATGTCATTTACCACAAACACTTACTGCCCAGATGCTGGTTAGAATGTGATTTTTATTTCAGCTGAAAATAAGAACACTTGCATTAAGCAGGTTCTCGAATCATTGGCATTTACAGCTTAATGCCAATTCTTGCCTGCAGCAAAGATAAATGTGAGCACATTCGCTAACAACATGAATATTCAGGCAATAAATAGGTGAAGTATGGCTGTTTTCCTCACTGGTAGATGTCTGTGGATAGATTAGGAAAAGGACACCACATGGATTCACCATGGGTTATAACTATGGGTTTTGGTGAATAATAGCATTGGGGTATTTTTCTTGAGAATATTCTTTCCAAGCGTACTTTCAATGGAATGTAATTTTCACTTCATAGCGATGAGGGAACATGGGAAATGGAAACAGAAGTTGATTTGATGAGTCTGAATGGTTTTCTGTTAATAATGAAACAGAAATATTGAACCTGCTTGAAAACATTCCTTTTCTAAGAAAAAATATTTTTCATCATATTGAAAATGAAAGAAAAGACAATAGAACATGGTATAATGAGTATAAGAAATTTGGGACACCTATTTAAATGTACTATTTCTATTAAATTGCTTAGAGTTACAGGCCTCTGCAAACTACAAGCCAACTCACTCAATAATTAGGGATATATTCTGACCAGGATAACTCAACAAAATTTTAAAACTACATTGCAGGCCCTATATTTGATTACAGAGTCCAGGGATCACACAAATGATGTAGCATGACATTCAGATTTTGAAAGACAAATGTGCTTGTCTTCACAGAAGCTTGGTTTTAATACTAAGGGGGTTTTTAAATCTAAATTTTATATCTTAAGTACTTGCAAATGTCTCCTCATGGCAGTGGAGATTGTAGTGCACTTGTAGATCAATTTAGGGATACCATCCTATGTGTATTCCAGGTGCAGAGGTATAGAAAACACAGAAGCAGTTGTGGGGGCAGACCAAATTTAGAATCAGTAATAAAATGGAGGGCGTACTAAGATAAGAGGTGAGGCAGACATGTATGCAACAGTAAAAATATGATCAACTCTTCTTTTTCCTTTAGACATTTGTATTTTTCCGTTTTGCCCTTAGCTCTTCCTTACAGTATCACCTTGATTTTCTCCAAGAAAAGGAACCATTTCTTGTTCAAATATTTCCATTGAGAAAATAACTTTAGTAAATCTTAGGTTCTTATAAGTCCTCTTCCTGCTTTCCTTGTGGAGCACAAAGAGCTGACTATGTGTACAAGACTGAATTAGTCCAATGCAACCCCCGAGTGGTTGATAACCTGCCCCCCCCAATGAAGTACCAGCTACTACTAGCAGTTACAAGAACTCTCCCTTAGTTACAACTGCAGAAATTTTTTATTCTGAAGTGGCAGAATCAGGGTTGTAGACCCAGCTTGGAATGTGTGTGTGATTTATATAACAATGGCTCTTTTCCTAAGACATGAATTCCTTTGTGATTTCTCCTTCTGGAATACCTCCTGGGCAATGGTGAAAACCCTCTAACGGCATAGGCCTGGTGTCTCTTCTGAAGAAAATGGGCAACAGACATTTCCTGAGTTAAATCATACTTTTTGGTTTGGACCTTCTCTCCCATACATTCATACTGATCTGGAGCCAGATTTAGGCTAGCAAACTTAGTATCTAAATGGGGCTTAGGCAGAATGTAGCTACATAAATTGCACAAAGGGATTCAGAATATTCCTGGTCCACTGGCCACAAAACTTACGAGCTGTCTGACTTCATTAGAGGCCTACAGTTTAAATTTAGGCTTCTGCACATGTTCTGAAGCTTTTTGGTTTGATCTAGAACTACAAACTGGATTCGTAGGAGTCACTTTTACAGACTTGCTCAGTTTCTGTATGTTTTTTTTGATCAGCTTGATCTCTAATACTCATTAACATGCTCCTACTTCCCTACTATTGGTTTTCTCTAAATAACCAACTTGTTCTTTATGCTACTCCCCTAATCTACAAAAAAGTCCTAACTCTTTCTCCATGTCCTCTTCCCTGAAAAAAGGTATTGTCAAGGCAACTTTCAAAGTTGCTAAGATGAGAGCCTTGATTGTTATCAGTAGGTGAATTCTTGACTTCACCAAAGTTAGTAGAAAAGTTGCCATTGATTTCAGTAGGATGATGGTTTCTCCCATATTTTTCAGTGGGTTTTTTGCTGGTTAGATTTCATTTAAGGCTAAAAGAGGCATATTTTACTATTTGTTCATGGTCAATGCTGTTCTCTTGTTCAAAAGGATTGAAGGACTCATTTTCATTTGCATTAGTAAATACTTTACAATAAATTTAGTTGCTTTGTTGAAATGTTGTGGATGGATTAAAGCCCTGGAATGGAACTTTGTTAGTTTGGAGTAATATCAAGAACAGAGTAGTTTTGGTAATGCTGTCAATGGAACAAAGCCAAATGGGTTTGTACAGGTACAACTGAGGGCAGAATTTGGTACAAAAGTAGGTTTTATATTATAATTAATGCAAACATTAACAGCCTTAATAGAAATTTGTTCTGCTAGGAAGAGATGTAAGTTCTAGATTTAATTAAAGAGATTTTCTAGTGCACTTTCTCTTTACCTCTCTGACACAATAGAACTTTTGTGCTAGATGGACAGTAAGGGTATTTTTACATATGCTCCAAGCAGGGTGGTGGCTCTTTAATTAGAGCAGCCCAAGAGCCACACTAATTAATGCACCACAGCATCAAATGAGCTTCAGTTAAAGTGCCCCCATCACCATTTTGAAGTGTGGGGATGCTGATACATGCTCCAGCAGACTGAATTAATAGAGTCTACTCTGGCATGCTGTAATTACAATGCGCTGGAGCAGCTTCCTGGCATGTCTACAGGCATGCTAGGTTCTATGGACCTGCTCGCTTCTCCAAAGGAGATACGCTAGGGGCATGTTGGGGACTGGAAACAGGGACAGCTCTTTTTTGCTATGATGTAGGCTTAAAGGTCTCTTGTCAGTGATGCTGTTTAGAACCACCTAGCTTAGGTCACATCTGTGGTGGACCCTAAATACCTGCAACTGACACCCTGGTGCAGCAGCAACCTCACTGTTTAGATGCTATAATGAAAGAAAATTTTGCCAATATGAATTCAGCCATTCGCATACAAACACCTCAACAACTAAACAACAAACAGCCTATATTTCCACTGCATTATTCACTAATGAAATGCTACCATTACTTCAAAAGGAATCTCAACAATATAAATGAGGATTTCCTAGTTCTGAGATTCCAAGTAGTATATACCCAAACATAAAGACAGATTTGCTTCTTCGCAGATAACTGGTGTAAAATACTTCCTGTAAATTCAGAGCCGTAGCATGGGAAAAAATGCATCCTGGGCAGCTGTTATTCTCTTCCCCCTCCACCCCTACCTGCTTGATTCCAGGTACAGGAACTGGAGAGAGGGAGGACAGGCAATGTTATGGAGTGCAAGGTATTCTGGGAACTATAGTTCTCTAGATGGGCAGGGCAGTGGAGGTTACTGCTGCTGGGGGAGGGGGGAAACTTTCACTCCTCATTTTGTTTCATTTTTTTGTTGTTGAAGCCTATGTCCAGAGGGAGAAGAAAATTCTGAGTTTGGTGACAAAAAGTCCCCTAGCAGCAGGAAACTCCACACCTGCTGTACCAAACTATGATTTCCAGAATGCCTTGGGTTCTGGTACACACATTGCCGGTGCCAGCAACATGCATCATAGAAACAGCAACAGGTAGGCATCCAGCAGGTAGCAAGGCAAGCAGTAGCCTCAAAGTATTGGTGAACCTCTTTTTAGGCACTGCCCAGGGCCTGTGCACTACTTTTTCTGTAGGCCTTCTAGTTTAAGAGATAGTGTTCCACAATATTAAATAATGCAGTATTAAATAAGCATAAGATGAAAAAAAAAACAAATCCATAATATATTTATATTTCTCCAACCTTTTAAATGTAGTCAGTAGAGATTTTACTCAGTTATTTTTTCTAATAGAGCCCTAAGATAATTCCTGCCTGGTCATAAAGACATGTACTCATTTAGTAAACTTTTGAGATTCCTTTTGAAGTAATGGTAGCATTTCATTATTGAATAATTTCGGTTGAGCTAGAAATGCTCAGCGGTGATTATATGAAAGTCAGATTCCTTCAAGGAGATTCTGAAAGACTGTCAGTCGCCGGTTAGCCCCCTTCCCTCAGGCCTCCACTTTAATCTTTCAGAGAAAGCAACAGGACTATTTTGTACCTTGCACAGATCTGTACAACACACAATATTTTTACACTGATATAACTATAGTGTAGTGAAGATATACTCAAGCTAGTTTTAGACTAGCTAGCTTGAGTACAGGTTGGAGCTTTAGAATCTCTTCATATTTCTGTGAACCTGGGGTTCACTTTAATCCGGCCAGTCACTAGCCAAATTTACTCTCAGGTCTACTTTCATTTACACAAGCAACTGTCAAAGGCTCCAAGGGGCTGATTTGAAGCCCAGGTATTGTTGAAGTATAGGGATGCCTCAAACAAATACTGTTGCATATGGTTTTTCCTGATATTAGGCTGTAGAGTGGCACAGAAGATCCTAGGCAGGGAATCCTCAGGTGCCAGCTTAGCAGGTTGACAACAACTCAGTGGAGTGGCACAGGAAAAAGCCCATAATTCAGGGGTGAGCAAAATACGGCCTGCAGGCCGGATCTTGCCCACAAGGCCATTGTATCTGGCCCACAGTGCCCCTAAAAATATTTAGAAAATTAAAATGTATCTGTCCTTGGTTTCTGTCAAAGATGACAGGCATAAAGGGCAGTAGGACCCATGGAAAGCCCTAAAGGGCTCCTTCAACAGCAGGGCCCACCTGGCCCCGCCTCCAGCTGGAAGCCCCAGCAAGGGCTTCTGGCCTGGGACTATGTGGCTGCCCCAGCGCCAGAACCTCAGGTAGTGGTGGGGAAAGGGCAGGAGACGAGCTGGTGTGGCATGCAGGGAAAAGCAGCCCCTCCCTTGCCCTGTTCCCAGAGCTCCCTGCTACAGCTGGTTGCAGCCCGCGCGGGACTGTCCTGAGCAGGCACGGGTACCCCCACACAAGCTGCGAGCCGCTGCAGCATGGGGCGCTGGCCATGGGGCCGGGGAGGGGCCGCTTCCCTCCCCACATTCAGCATCAGCTTGTAACCCACCCCTACTGCCAGCCTTGGCCCTGCGCCAGCTCTGGGCTTGCCCATTGGGACTGTGCTGTGGCGGCAGCAGCTGCGGCCCCCCCAGTTGCTGCACTGGACAGCGTTTGCTGCTGCTGCCCAGCACGGGCTGCAAATGGCTGCAGCAGGGAGTGCGGGCCACAGGGCAGACAAGGGGTCACTTTTCCCCCACTCTCAGCACCAGCTCGTTCTCTGCTGGCAAGTAGGGGATCAGGGCTGTGTGCTGCCCCCAGCCTGTACCGCAGGGCTGGGGGGGCACTGGGAGTGAGCAGGTATGGGAGCACAGGGCCTGCACCCATGTCCCAGGGCCAGCACCAGCAGGGCCCAGAGCAGGGCAGCAGGGGTACAGGGTCCCAGCTGGCAGGGGCTCTATGGAGCCAGGCCAGCTCCCCCCTCTCCCTGCTGGTGCAGCCCAGCCTGGCTCCACAGACCCCTGTCAGCCTGCGTCCTGCTCTGGGTCCCACCAGTGCTGGCCCTGGGACACGGGTTCCAAGATGGTGACCAGGGGGCGGGGCACCTGACAAGGGGTGGGGCTACCCATGCGGCCCTCAACAGCTTGCCACAACTTGGTAAGCGACCCTCCCCCAAAATAATTGCCTGCCCCTGCCATAATCTGATCCACTGGGTGGTCCTAAAGTACAGATATCTATACCTCAGAATCCCCTCAGTCATAAATAACAAGCACTATTATAGGGAATATCAAAAGAGAGGCCAAAGGAATACTTAGGCATGGAAACTGAACATCTCTACTTCCTCAAGTTGTTCATTTAAAGTCAGGCATGTTAATGGGGCAGTGTGAAGGAACTTTTATTGTTTATGCTCGTGCTTTATTTTACTTTTTGGAATCAGGGAAGACTACAGGGCTGTCAATCTGCCAACTTTTACAAGCAATAAGTTCACTTTAAAAATACAAAACAGAAACAGATTGTAGTGATATGCTCCAAATACACTTCCAAGATGCCCATCTGTAAGAAAACTCTCACCACTGAAATTAGGGAAAACATTGTTTCATTTGGTTATCCATCCTGAATTTTAAGAAGGGGTGTTGTGTTAAAGGTGGTTGTCTAAGGAAGTGCTACAAGACTGCCATAGTCACCATGAGTAGTGGTGGCCAAAACCCAAATATTCCATTTTGTAAAAAATATCAAATTCCTTATCAGAACAAAAAAATGAGAACTCTCCAAATCTGTTTAACAGGTGAGACTCCCCCAACCCTGAAAAGAAACAGTATCCCAGTTCTTAGGGCACTTGACAAGCTCTGGTTTTTTTCCTGCTCTTCCTGATTTAAAGAAGGACCCAAACCTCACATCCTCACAGACTAATAGAGCATGAATGTTGTGTGCCTCCTAAGGCTGGGGGGGCATGGTGACCGCCCACAGGTGGTGGCAGTGGCGGTGAGGGATGTCAGCTGTGAGCGGGGAGCTTCTGCAGGCAGCTGAGGCGGCATCAGCAGCAGGGGCGGGCCAAGTGGGGAGCTCTCGCAGGCGGCCACAGCGGTATCAATGGCGAGGGGAGGAGGTGATGAGCTCTGACCAATGATTGGTGACCACCTGCAGACTTCACCAGCAGCATTGGCAACAGCCAGTGGCGATAAGTGGCCTGCAGATGCTGCCGG
>NW_017729032.1:81047422-81050205 GCF_001723915.1 Gavialis gangeticus
AAGTGGGGAGCTCTCGCAGGCGGCCACAGCGGTATCAATGGCGAGGGGAGGAGGTGATGAGCTCTGACCAATGATTGGTGACCACCTGCAGACTTCACCAGCAGCATTGGCAACAGCCAGTGGCGATAAGTGGCCTGCAGATGCTGCCGGTGGTGTCAGTGGCAAGGGGGCTGTGAGCGGTGACCGCCTGCAGGCACCGCCACCAGCGTCGCCAATGTAAAGGAGTGCCCGCTGTGCTATAAGAACATAAGAATTGCCAGTTATTTGGTCAGATCATAGGTCCATCTTGTTCAGTACCCTGTATTACCGCAGAGCATGAATATTGAAAGGGAGAGTGAACTGGGTGTGAGCATGGTTTTTTTCCATTGTTCCTTTCTTACTTGTGGCCTCCAGCATTTAAAGTCTATGAAGTTCTAATTCAGAGGTTGTATCCCTAACTCCCACATGCCTCAATTTTTATTCATGTGCAACATGTGCCAGATATATTAGTATCTCAGTTGGAGCAGTCCTTTCTCTTCTTCAAAGGGTTCTAGATATACGTGTGAGTGAGCAAAAGTGCCCATCCTATAATGATGGTGCTATTAAGCATGGACTCTCATTCAGAGAATGTAAAGGCTTAGTTGTATATTCTCGAAATTCAACAGGTCTGGGACTATAAATCCTAATCAGGTGCTAAGTACAATGAAGAAGTTTGAGAGCAGATATAAGTAAGCTAGAGAAAAGGCCGGTAATAGAGATGATAGGTTCATTAGAAAATGGGGTTGGAGGGACATCACAAGGTCATTTAGTTACCCCCCCCCCGCTCAAGATGATGAAATTGTTTAATTTTAATAATCTCTATTAACATATATTTCCCTTACCTCTCAATGCTGCCTTTGTTAAGGAAGTTCTCTAATACTTTGAGATCACTAATGCTCCTTGATTCAAAAGCTCTTTTTGGGTCAGTCTTTCCATATGCTTACTCTCTGTTTTTTGTCAGCTTCCTAATATTAGATCCTGTCCTTGAGTTTTTGCATTCTTTTTAAGTGTGATGAAGACATTACTTGAATCAATTTTATAGTTCCCTTGATCATATTTAAAGACTTCAATTAGGTCACCAATCATGTAAGATAGATTCAGGCTGGAAGTTTTCAATGGTGCCTATTCAGAGAATTTACATATCACAGAATGGATCAGCAGGATTCTGATCCAGCTGAACAACCATATTTCATAAGAAGAAAACTATTTCTTAAATTAAATCTGATCTAATATACCGATATCAAGCCATATCCTAATGTAACTCCAAATATATACTATTCTGCCCACAATCCTCAGAGCAAATGCAGTGAACTAAATTAAATACATTTTGGGCACCTTGAAACCAGGGACTTTTCAGAGCTTGATAATTTACTGTTTATGCACTACTTACTTGTACTGGGTAGACATTGTATAGTTTAGTGCTTGTTTGCCATGAAAGATTTAACAGAAGGCAGAACTTGTAAGTTAAGAGCTTTTTCGCCCTTTGGCTCAGAAACTAAATGAAGTCATTTTGCTTGTTCTCTCTCTGACATTTTGGTAAATGTTTTAATTTGTCTCTGAATGTGAGAGAGGGACCATCATACCCCTAACTCCATTCTTGACTTTGAGCAAAAAACCAAACCAAAACAACAAAAAAAACCCTATTTGGAAATAATTAGAATACAAAATCCAAACACACTATAACGCTTTTCTTAAGAACATAAAGAATATAAGCCAGATTCCTGCCTATATTGCTGTCCCCTTGTGCTATCAAAAAGGTGCAAAATGTGCTGTAAAACTTTCTTAACTGGTCACCTGGAGATTTCTCTTGTATAAGAGTTCTCGGATGCTGTGAAGTCAGCATAACTGGCTTTATGCAACTTCATTTCAGATTCCTGCTGCCAATGTTACTTAGAGGCTAGATAGAGGTATGTGGGGTGCGCTGTGCTGTGCTACAACTGCTCCAAGCTGATGAAAATGGCTCTGGGGAGCCAGTATTGTTGGCATCAAATCAGAGAAACCCTAAGGTTGCTCCAAGTTACATAACAGGTTGAACATAGCTCCAGACAGGAGAAGAATGCAGTGATGGTGCTTTGCCATTCTCCCACACCTGTTTCAGAAGTGCTCAGCAGAGCTTTGGTGCAAACTGTGTTCATGTTTTCTGTGGGCTACTTTGCTGAAAAATAAAGATCATTTAGCACCATTGTATAGAACTGGACTCATCAAGTAAAAAATGCGACTTTCTTTAGCCTAGTGGAGCTCAACCTTTTTGGACTTGAGACACTCCTCACTGGACTCAAGACCCGTCATGTCCCCTCAAGACTCCTCCATAACCTCTGTGAATTGAGTGGCACCCAATTTCAAAAGTGTTCGAACATGTGCATTACAGTGCTTACCTCCTTACAAAGGGGTTGGGTGAGAGGGGTAGGGGATTGGTTAGGCAGGAACAAACATGAGCTTGTCTTATCTGCTCATTTCCAAGCATGAGCTTGGATTAACTGCTTTTTTGCTTCTTTCCTTATACCTCACTTGGCTTGTCACACCTTACAGAACCCTTTAAAAGGATCTCATTCCTGCCCCGCCCACCCCCCATCCTATACTCTTTGGCTGTGTCCAGATGAGCATGGACGTTTGGTTCCCCAGGGACAAGTAGCGGTGGTGCACCTTGCGCCGCAGCTCCTTGTCCCCAGGGAATGTCTGTGCCATGTGTGCTTTGGGGTAGGGGAGACTTGGGCTTCCTGGGGATGCAGCAGCTGTGATATCGAGGGGTCAAAAACCCCATGGAA
>NW_017729032.1:81055205-81055938 GCF_001723915.1 Gavialis gangeticus
CATGGACGTTTGGTTCCCCAGGGACAAGTAGCGGTGGTGCACCTTGCGCCGCCGCTCCTTGTCCCCAGGGAATGTCTGTGCCATGTGTGCTTTGGGGTAGGGGAGACTTGGGCTTCCTGGGGATGCAGCAGCTGTGATATCGAGGGGTCAAAAACCCCATGGAAAAAAAGGTGGAGCAGCACACACGGGGAGCGTGCCCTTCTAGCACAGAGAACATTTCAATGTGAGGTCTGTGGTACCACAGATGTGTTTGCAGCACCACACACCGTATGGCCACTCTTGTCTGGACATGGCTCTAGAGTGTAGTTGCACCTTAGAATTAGCACATGCTAGTTTTAATTGGTGTTAAACTTAGCACATGCCTTAAGCAGTTGCATGCTCAAGGTTAATATGCCTTGTAACATGCACTGCTGTGATGTGTCCTTCGAGGGCTGGTGAGCAGCAGTATGGCTAGAAGCCAGATAGGTGGCCCAGATTGTGGGCAGCCAGAGGCTGGCAGGGTCCTATCAGGTCTGCCAGCCCCTGCCTGCCCTGCCTGGGCCCTCCCACCCTCACCCCAGATCAGGCCTGTTGCTGTCTCCACATGTCCCCCTACCCCCAGGACTCCCCCCTGTCTTCCCAGCCCTCTTGGCTCACCACCACTCCACATGTCACTTGGTTCACCTATGGCTGCCAGCACTGTCCTGGGTCACCCATTCCTGCTGACTCTCAAATCTGTACCACCCACACTCCC
>NW_017729032.1:81056167-81066600 GCF_001723915.1 Gavialis gangeticus
AGGGTCCTATCAGGTCTGCCAGCCCCTGCCTGCCCTGCCTGGGCCCTCCCACCCTCACCCCAGATCAGGCCTGTTGCTGTCTCCACATGTCCCCCTACCCCCAGGACTCCCCCCTGTCTTCCCAGCCCTCTTGGCTCACCACCACTCCACATGTCACTTGGTTCACCTATGGCTGCCAGCACTGTCCTGGGTCACCCATTCCTGCTGACTCTCAAATCTGTACCACCTCCCCTGCACATTGGATCCCTGCTCACTGTGCCCCCCACCCCTCAGCAGCTCTTTGCTTACCTGCAACTGCCTGCACTTTCCCAGGGGAGTGGCAGGGAAGAGGAACTCTTTGGGCTGGATTTTGCCTGGAGAGCAGTAGCAGCCCAATGGTGGCAGTGGCAGGCATGTTCTCCTTCCATGCCTACTCCCCTGGGACAGCTCTAGACATGAAGGGGGCAGGGAAGAGCCTTGGGGTGCAAGGCTAGGGGAAGCCTGAGGGGCAGGGGAGAGCCTGAAATAGGAGGGGAGGATGATTCCTTACCTTGAGAAAATATAGCAGCTGGGAGTGGTGCCTCCTGGGATGCTTAAGGACTGCTTCTAACTGGTTTTGGGCCTGTGGAGAAGTCATAAGTGACTGTAACATGAGTTGCCCCAAAGCAATTAGAGATAATCCTGAATGGAAGAGGATTATCTCTGAGTCTCTCAGAGGACATTTAGCATGTGTTTCCCTGCCTTAATGTGTGGACACTCGTACTTTAAGAGCCCTTAACTCATATTTATGTTAATGTATAATAACCAGGGATCCTGGTTTTCTTTGATTAAAAAAAAATCCTCAATTTTCGGGTTACAAAAATAAATAGAAGATGTGCTCCCGCTAGTGACATTGACCAGTCATGTTTATTTTTCTGGCTGATATTTTGGGTCTTGACTATGCTAGTGTACTTGTTAAGCCAGAACACAGCCCCACTAAGTATACTTAGTGGGCATGTGGACCTGTGAACTCCCAAAACTAAATTGCAAAGCATGCATTAAGTGGCATTTAAACTACAGTTACATATCATTTAAGTGCTTAAAGTGAAATAGCATTCTGTCCATTGCCTTTTGTATCAAAGGGCACATCTAGGTGTGTCACTATGGCAAAATAGTTACTGTTCTGTTATTTAGTATTTCTTGTGGAAATGCTAAATCATGGCGCTGTAATGCTAAATCATGGCACAGCTCATACTGTGCTGTATGCATGGCGCAGTTATTTTTAGTACCTACTTTGCCATAGGAGTGTGCTATACTGGGGGACTGCATCACTACAGCCAAGTAGCTGCTGGTCATGTGCAGATAGTTTAATAGTTTCATAGTTAGTAGGGTTGGAAGGGACCTGAGCAGATCATTAAGTGAGACCCGTGTCATGGGCAGGAAAGAATGCTGGGGTCAAATGACCCCAACTAGATGATTATCTAGCCTCCTTTTAAAGACTGCCAGAGTAGGTCTTTAAGAGGCCTCCTGGCAGCACCACTTACCTTGGAAGTTGGTTCCAGATCCTAGCCGCCCTGACTGTGAAGCAGTGCCTCCTGATATCTAGCCTGAATCTACTCTCAGTCAACTTATGGCTGTTATTTCTTGTTATTTCCAGTAGCGCTAGGGGGAACAGGGACTCTCCCATAGCTTGCTGGTCCCCCTTGGCCAGTTTGTAGATGGCCAACAGATCCCCTCTCAGCCTCATCCCCATAGATGCCTCTAGACACTATATTGCTGTAGCGTAGCACATTGCTACAGAGACTTGGTGTTACATGTAGACACTCCCAAAATGGTTTTGTCTGACGAAACCAGAATTACTCAATGTTCAGGGCTTCAACAGCCAGATATCCAGAACTAGCGGTACAGTAGCATAACTAGGGGTGAGGGAGTGAAGCACTAAGGCTGGGCAATGATTTAGAGGGGGTACAAATGGTGGCTGCTGCTATCACCGCTCCTGCAAAAATTGCTTATTACACGTCTGTATTTGTATCTCAGAAAAACCGTAAAACAATGGATGTCTCATAATGTTCTTACTATTTTGAGGCTTCCAACTTTGTGATAGAGATGGATTTTAATATATTTGGAACCAAGGCTTTCTGGGCTGCATTAGCAAGATTTATTGACTTTTGTAACAGAGTACTGCAATAGGACAGGTAAATTAGAACAGCTTCAAGCAAGGAACAGGGATAATGATGCCTTCCATTTTCTGACACCAACAGAAATAAGTCACTTCCACCCCTAACTATAGTTCATGTGCCAGCAGAAAGCTGAACGGAGTTGTAAAAGCCAACCATCCTGACTTTTGGCAGGAAAATCTTCATAAGGAAATCTCTAGGGGTGCCTATAGATGTGCCAGGAGGCTGCTCCAATGCACTGTAATTACAGTGTATCTGAGTCTGCTTGAGTGTACTAATTAGCCCACTCCAGCCAGCCTCCATGTCTCATGTATCAGCGTCCCTGCACTTCAAAACAGTAGCAGGCAGTGCTTTAACTAAGGCTATCACCTGCAAGAGATGCTGCGGTGCCACTGTTGGAGCCACTCTAATTAAAGCACCCCTTCTCCTCACCCCTGGAGCACATGTAGCAATGCCTTAGGTGTACAGTTAAAGCAGCTTTATGGTGAGATGTGTGGGGGTATGCTATAATGTGCTAGGATGGGAAATTCAGAAGTGGAAAGACAGGAGGGAAGATCTTACTAGAGGAATTTGGGGTGTAGGAAAATCTACAGCAGAACAAAGGTAGATGTCACCTTCACACAAATACAATTTATGTGAACAGGTTATGTTAAGATTTACTTGACCGTGAGGATTATATTATACACTTATGTATGTATTGGCATACATTGATTCATTATTAGACTTATTCACTCAATGTTTATTTTTTAACAAGGCCAATTATCTTAAATCATAAGGCAGCAAGAACGATTATTGTGCAATAACAATGTATCCAGGGTTTATTTATGCTTCACATCATGCCTTTTTGAAAGTATGGATTTTTGCATAATAACTGTAGATTATATAGTCTGAATGTATTTCCATCAGTGCTGTTGAAAAAAAAAGTAATTTTTCTTCTTTTGATTATAATGTATAGTTTATTTTGTAATAAATAAGGATGATATGTTTCTAGTAATTTAATATGCTTATTTGCAGGTGCTTCTGTTGTATTTATCATTGCAACATTAATAATTTTATCTCCTTTAATTGATTATTTACACTGAAGTTGTAAGAAAGTTGACTTAATGTGAATATACAACTAAACTAAATCAAAATAGGAACATATTTTTTTATTTATGTAATAAAATCTTTCACCTCTTTATGTATACAGATACTCAAAAAAGGCTTTGCCGGATGCACCTGAGATAAATGCAATAATGCTTGCCACATTTGCAAATAGACCAAAGCTAAAAGCTAGATCCCAACACATTTTGTAGAATGGCAGGGAAAGTTACCAACTACAAAACCCTAATCTAGGGGAGATTTGAAGAGTTTCAAAATTAGAATAGGTGTCTTTGGCCAAAGCATACATTGATTTCCTTGTGTTTTTATTCAGCAAATGGTTTGATAGCCCTAGCATTAAATGCAAATTCATTACTGGCATCATTTTTGTCATGTAGCTCAGCATTTCTGATATAATCAATTCACAGTGTAAATAAATTAGGAATGTAGTAGTGCTAGAACCCAACTATTTTCTTTGATGTGCACAATTTAGGGCTTAATTTGGCTTTCAGTGTATATTGATGAGTTGACATGCCTCATGGTTATGGATATTATATTGAATTTGATACCAGGACTACAATTGTGCTCATCACACTTCAAGAGCTACCAGTATTCCCGCAGGTTACCAAATCTGCCATTAAGGTGTATGTCTTGCATTTCACCAAGCAAGTTAAAAGTTTCTGGCTTCATTGGGACATAGAAAACAGTGAGCTTAGAATTAAGGATAAAGCATTACAATGCACTTTCCTTGGCACCCATGACTTTCTAGATAGAATAACTGGACCATCTTTACCCATTACACTGCTCCAAAGGTCACACTTTGTTTGAGATCACATATGAAATAATTGGGAGTTAGCCTGGTAACACTTTAAGTCTTGCATTCAGAAATGGATGAGCAGCCAGTTCTAAGCATGGAACCCAGGTTTCTATGATATATTCAGATATCTCCTTGCCATATAGAAATGTTGCCAACCATTCTTATTTAGTTGCAGAAGGACATTCAAGTTCTGCAACTAAATAAGAATGGTTGGCAACATTTCTATATGGCAAGGAGATATCTGAATATATCATAGAAACCTGGGTTCCATGCTTAGAACTGGCTGCTCATCCATTTCTGAATGCAAGACATAAAGTGTTACCAGGCTAGCTCCCAATTATTTCATATGGGATCCTAGTTTTCTCTGATAAAAAAATCCTCAATTTTGGGATTAAAAAAAGTAACCCAAAATCCACATTTTTCTGCAATTAAAATGAAACCCTACAAATATAGAGGTGTACTAGGTAAAGATGGTCCAGTTATTCTATCTAGAAATGCATGGGTATCAGGGAAAGTGCATTGTAATACTTTATCCTTAATTCTGAGTTCACTTTTTTCTGTCCCAACAAACCTGAAACTTTTAACTTTCTCAGTGAAAGAATATAAATATATATTAGTGATATTTAATTTTAACACACAAAAAATGTGGATTCTGGGTTACTTTTTTAAATTTGAAAATTTTTTTTTTTTTTAAATCAAAGAAAACCAATACTCCTGGTAATAAGTAATCTGGATCTAAAAATAATAGATCCTGCCAAACTATCTTGCTTATTTTGTTGTTAATTTATTTTATTTCAAGAAGTAAATGACCACAGGTATAATAAAAAGCAGTCTGTTGTAAAGAAATTCACTGACTATATTGCAAAGATAAAGAATATTTAAAATATTAGTGAAAGATGACAATGCAGTAGGTGAAATATATTTAGAATTATGGAAGTTATTCAATAGTGTGTCCTAAAAAACATTCAGCAGGTGGCAGGACAGGTGGCACCTTATAGGCTAACTTGTTCAGAGAGGCATAAGCATTCATAAGCAGCCTACTTCATCAGATGCTTCTGACAACGCAGACTGTTTTTTACGAAATCTGAAATCTCTGAAAGAGTTAGCCTGTAAAAAGCCACCCTGCCCTGCCTTGTGTCTAACTCTATACTAATATGGATAACTACCTTTTTGTGCCTTAACAAATAGGGAGCAGATATGGAGCCTACCATGAATGTAGCTAGTTTATTGTTATCAGCAATAGAGCTCTAGATATAGACAATAAGCTAAAACTTATTTTAGAACAAAAATGTTTTAGGCACAGACTTCATTCAAAATCTGAGCTGTTTCTAAGGAGACTGTGTGGTCTCAGCACAGTGTGATTCAGCAAAGCATGTAAACACTTAAATCCTATTGAAGATGATGGGATTTCAGCTCATGCTTAAATGCCTTGCTGAATCCGGCCCAGAAAACCCCCTCTGCTACTATTTTTACTAAGTTAATTGAATTCACACAAAAGTCGGCACAGAGATTTGCATGAAGAAAAATGTTTATGCCGATCCATGCAGATACAAATAACAGAAATGACTGTATGCTCAGTTAAGAGACAAATGTACCATAAATTCACCAGAAACAAGACACACCAGGCCGCTATCTCAATTGTTTTCTTAATGCAACCTTATCATTCTTAGAATTGCCCATCCAGACTCAGTAAACTATTGGAAACCCCAAAGACCACTTTATTAGTCATTCTAATTTGATTACAAATTGGCCAGGAGGGCTCATTTCAGAGCTGTTTGAACTCCAGATCTTTGAAAGCTGGAGGATATAAACAAAAGAAGGAGAAAATGAGAGAGAAGCAATTAAATGATGTCTTATGAAAATTGGTCATTACCAGCAGGTAGGGAAATTACTTTTGAGACGGCTAAAAGATGGCAATACTGTAAAGTAATAATAATTAATAAACCAATTGAGCACCATTATTAGCTCATGAATGACTGATATTTGAAGAACATGAGTACTTAAAATCCTAAACAACAACTTGTAATAACAGTAATGCATTAAAAACTGTAGAGGAGATTGAGCAGGACACAAAAACTGTTTGTTTTCTAGAAGCCAATGACTGATTTTCTAACATTTCTCTCTGACAGTATTGTGTTACAGTCTTATATCAATACTCTAGGTTGTAATCCTTCATATCTTTAAGACTACTCTGCACAGGCACAACCTGCATTGTCTCCAGAGAAGTCAATAGTGTTTCACAAAGATGCAAGGGTCCAGTCATACAGATCTCCTTGTGAGCACGTAGTCCTAGTTCGCAGGTCTCCTGACATGCATACAGCTTTTGGTTTTGATTGCACACTTATTAAAATCCAAGGCAGTATCACAGGGCCCTTTGTTAAGTTTATAAAATATTTATTTTAAATATGTTCCCTAAATAACAGTACTCCTCTAAAGGTTTAAATAAAATTAACTTAAATGTGGATATGCAATTAATTTTGGTGCATAGTATGTTCAAAACAGAAATCAAAAGCCCAAATTTAGTCTGTAACAGGGTCTCCATTGAGGCCCTGTTGCTAAGGGAACAGGGGCAGCTGGAAATAATTACCCCACGAGGAGGGCGGGCCCCTGACCTTAAGGAGCCAATGGTGACCAGACTCCGGGGGATAAGAAGAAGAGAAAGAGGAGGAGGGACGCCTTAGTGGAGAGCAGAGAGAGGCATTGCAAGAGAGGGAGCCTCCAGAGAAAAGGATCTGGGAAGAGAGACCCAACAGAGGAGCAGAGGGAGCGGAGGGATCCTGGAGCCTAGACACCGGCTGACCTGAAGTCCACAGGAACGGTGGTGAGTGAGGGCATAAGCGGGGCCTCTCCGTGGGCTGGAGTCAAGGCTGACATCAAAGATTGGGGAGGCGACAGTGAGTCGAAGGGGTAGCAAGAGGGGGATGACTCCTGTCCAGACCCCTGAAGAGTCCAGGTGACTCTAGGACCCCAAGGGGAGTGGGACGCCGCGGATCAGGAATTCAAGTCCCGACCAAGGGAGAGCCGCAGAGCCTGCATGCCAGCTCTGCCGGAGAAAGCTGCAGGCGGTGGCTGTAACAAGTTACTAATTGACTCATTAGTGGCAATGACGGGACTAACAGCAGCTGTAACAAGCCACTAATAGGTTAAATAGTAAAGTGCGGTGCAGCATACATTGACTGTAGAACTAGAACGGGGGATGGCCAGGAGGCTGGAGACCCCAAGATTAACCCTTTGGACTACAACCTCCCACAAGGGAAGTTTCCTGTTAACAACAGAGGGCCTTTGAATAAAAGCACTAAAAGTAAGTTTTGTTCAGCGTGGTACTTCCCGCAGGTACTTCTTTCTGTAACAACCACTTCCTCCCTATTTCATTTCTTTAATATCCAAGTCGTGGCAGGCGGGAATTATGAGGATAGAGGGGGTACTTGGCAGAACCGCTGACACAGTCTAACAATAAAATAGATTCAAAAGGTATCCACAACAATTGTTCCGCATATGCTACTTAGGTAATATGTATTTTATGGATAAAAAAGGATTGTACTTTAAGTTTTCACTACTTACTTTTGTCAGATGTTTACAAAATGAACATATGGAATAAGCACTATTTAAAAAGTTCAGCCTGCCAAAAAGCTGGATGAATTTGGACTTGATCAGAGACCAGCACTTTTAATTTGTTTTTGGCAGACTGGAGCTATTAGAATTTGTATTTATCAATTCAGTTGCCACATATGGTTACTATTAGTCTGAATGCTAAAACTCTCTCTGAAAATGTAGTGGAAAAATATTAGCTACTCCAACAGGATGGTATGCTATGTAAACATAAAGCATATCTGTAAATTATTAATCCTCATTCTCATTACTTTCTCCCTAGTGATACTCAAAGGCAGTAATCACAATGGCTTCATGTGACTTACAAAATTTCAATTGAAGAGAGCAGGCTGCTAATGTTTTGTTTAGTGCAAGTCCAAAAGTGTAACAGGAAATGATAAATGTTTATGGGACACAGCCATGAGTCTCATGGCTTTCTGCCACTCCCAAATAATGTGTTACTTCTTTTGGCTAGCCATGTTCAACTTTAAATGGGTAAAGGGATTTGTTTACATTAAACTTGCTCCATTGCTGAAATTTTCATGCCAAGTTACATTTTGGCCTAGAGTAATTTTTATTACCAGGTTATAAACCCTTGAAAAAGTGACTTTATAATGGAAACTGACACATTTTTACCCACAGCAGCATGAATGGTGCCTGGAGGGTTGGTTTTTTTTAAACTCCTTAATGATATAGCAACCTTCCACATTATATTGTTTCTTAAAAAAACAACTGTGTCAAGGGCTTTGGATTTTATTAATAAAAATAATTCCAAGGATCTAGGTTTTTTACTGCCCTACACCTGTGCAGTCACCCAGAACTGTGCTAAGTGACTGTAAAATACAATGCATATTTTGAATCTGGCACAGTGCCAAGGAATGAAGAGGCCTACTTTAACATCATGTATGTCACACCAACAACATATCATGAAGTCAAATTCTGCCATTAACTACAAGCAGGAATCTCCACTGAATTTAAAGTGCTCAGAAGACTGTAAGACAGATGAAACCTAGGCCAAGATCAACACCATACCATCCTGTTGTAGTAGCTAGGTAAAGTGCTCAGTGGGTGTGTCTATGTGAGACTTTTTACTGTGCAGTAAGAGTGAGCATCTACATGTGCACAAGCTTACCACACAGTAAACTTTTCTACTCGTGAACAAATTTTTCCCTGCAAATTCAAGTAGCAAATTTACTTGTTGTGCAGTAACACATATTACAAGATTTGCTCCTGGTCAGCCCTGCCACTAGGGGGAAGCCTGAGTTCAGCCCCAGGGCCCCAACGCTGGGGGCCCTAGGGCTGGCCTGCCCCCATGGCAGCCCCAGCCACAGGCCCTTTAAAAGCTTGTAGGCATTTTGAGACCTGGGGAACAACAGCAGAGAGCCTAGGGAAACTCTTGGCCACTGCTGGCCCTGCACAGGCTATCGGCTACCTGTGCCAACCTGTCTGTACCCCAATGCTACTGCCTGGCACCACAGTGGTGCATAGCTGTCAGGCCTATGTTGTAGAGCCCTGAAATATGTTGCTGGCTCCTTCCAGGGCTGCCAGCACCTGGGCCCAGCTGCACCTGGCTCCTGGCCACTGGGCCCAGTGCCAGCTGCCTGAAACCAACGCCCAGCATCCTGCCCAGAGCCTGAAGGTGCTGTGAGTCATCACTTTGCTGTGTTGCACCTAGTCCTAAGCTGTGCCCCTGTGCTGGGCACTTCAGGCAGTTGCTCAGGCCCAGAAGCAGAGGGACAGCCACATGGAGGCCCAGAAAGCTGGTGCAGGAGCCCTGATGGCCTCATTGCCAATGCCATACACCACCACCCAGGTCCCCAGCTGGTCACAGGATAAGACTGGCAACCAGATGAGATGACACGGCAGTGCTGCATGAAGGCCAAGGCCTTGCAAGCACAGTGGGATACCATCACCAACCACAGTCATCAGTCAGGGAGTACCCACAGGTCTATGGCCTTTATGTGGCAACTGGACACCATCCTTGCGTCCTGGGACTCAGGCTGCAGCTATGCTGTGTATAGCAGCACAGGCAGCCTGCCCAAGCCCTTCCTCCAGCCTGGCACTCATGGTGTTGTGTCACTGGGGGAGAGCCCCTCACAGCAGCAGCACCCCCTCCAACCAAGTTCCACATACCCAGTCTCCACCAGCAGCTCATGGAGCCCAGGCCAGCACCTGCTCTGACAGCTTCGCAGACTCAGCCCCAGTCACGAGGCAAAGCCATCCATGTTACTGCCAGGTTCTTCCCAGGGTGGTGGGGAGGGAGGACTGGCTGGACACCTGCATACCATACCCCACCACCTGATGAGTCCTCCAGGAGCTGCACTACATTAGCACCAGCCAGGACTGACTAGAACCACCAAGCATGACAGCCCCACCCACATGGTAAGCCCTAAACTGGAGAGGAGGTTCTTCTCCACCCTGGCCCCTTCCCCCTGCCCCAGCCCCAGCACCCACTTCCTTTCCAATTTGGCTGTGCTCCCCTGCTCCTGGGTTCTGCTCCCAGAGCACAGGTAGCCTTCCAGGTGGTGGTGGATGTTGTGGGGAAACCTAGGCTCATCCCCCACACCATGAAAGCTCAGGATCCCATGCCAGATGCATAGATTTTCCTGGGGCACCATAGCTATCAGGGCCTAGTGGGATAGTCATGCTTCAGTCAGCACAAACAGCTCCTTGTACAGTGCCTGGGACACGTGCAGTAGAGGCACACTTAGGGCATAGCACTGGTGCGGGGGGGAGCTAGCCTTGGTGTATCTCCCCAGAGAGGTCCCCTGCAAGGAGGGTGAGGGTGCACCCCAGTCATCAGGGAGCCCTTT
>NW_017729032.1:81071600-81073405 GCF_001723915.1 Gavialis gangeticus
CACTGGCGCGGGGGGGAGCTAGCCTTGGTGTATCTCCCCAGAGAGGTCCCCTGCAAGGAGGGTGAGGGTGCACCCCAGTCATCAGGGAGCCCTTTGCTACTCAAGCCCCAGTGCCATGGGATTGGAGGCAGCACAGGAGAACAGCATGACTGCAGGAGGAAAAGGGGGGCAGCAGTGTTTGGAACTGCAGCAGCAGGTGCTGCCAGAAATCTGGCCTGTCTTGGTCTGGGAATGGAGTGGAAGAGGCAGGCTGCCTGTGGCCAGCATCCAGAGGACTGATAGCCCCTGGGGACTGAGCAGGAATGGGAGACTCAGGTGGTGGCTGCCTGTGCCCGGACCTGCCCAGCTGACTTACCATGGTGCCTGATGCTCTATAGCAGGGGCCATGCATGCCCGACCCAAGATCTAAGGCTTGGCAGTGCATAGCCCCTGGGACAAAGCATCTTATCTCATAAATGTTGCAAACTCTCACAGACAGCTTCATTCTCATGGCTCTGCAGGCTCTGCAGCTGCACACAGGGGAGAGGCCACAGTTGGCAGCAAGGATGTGGCCTCAGGGTCACTCCCAGCTATAGCCAGTGTACTGGGGATGCACCAGCTTCACAGGAGGAGGATCCAGGATCTGACCCTCATCCTGGACTGGCTAGTAATGGCTGGGGAGGACTGGCAGGCCGATGGAAGGATTTGGCACATGGAGGATATTGCCCAGCAGGACAGGTGTCAAGCAGAGGACATGGCCCTCAGGACTGGTACAATGAGGCATGGGACCAGGTAGACTAGGAGGTCAGGGCATGAGCATGGACCATGGACCATGAGTTTGGGGCATGGGCTCCATGCAAGGACATGGAGGCCTTGCAGGAGCAGGGACCAGTTATGGCCAGAACAGTGCAGGCCATGGACGAGGACCTCTGGGTGATGGATACAGTCCTGGCCCTGGTGGTCACCTTCATGCTGCCTGTTGCCCTGCTGCCCTGCCCCTGACTCTAGCTCTCCACTGGGCCTGGGAGGAAGTCCTGTGTCACCTCTACCAGCCAGGAGCCCCTACTCCAGCTTCTGCCCCAGATCCCCAGCACCCAGTCCCTCAGTCCGGGCTCAGGCCCAGGCCCACCACTAACCCCAGCTCCCCACAGATGCAGAGCTGGAGCTGCCTGCAGCAGGCTGGTGGTGAGGTGTGTGGTGAGGGTATGCCAGGGTCCTTAAAGGCACCTAAAGATGTACTTCACTAGGGCACAGGTGTGGCCCAGACCCTGTTGACATGGGCCTGGTGGGGGTCCAGCTGGCTGGTTCAGGGCTGCATGAACCAGGGGAGGAGCAGGTAGGTGGGATCCCCAAAAGGAGGGGTGGAGCCACTACGGCATCCAGCTGGAGGTCCAGCACCACCAGTGTGAAGTGCCTGCTCTTCACCAGGACTGGCATGGCTGAGTTTCAGCAGATGCACATGTCATGGGCACACTCTTTCTCAGCCAGCATGCATGTTTTAGCTTGGTCCTCAAGTGGTATGGACATGAGTAATCTGCATACTATTAATTTAGCCTTTTATTTAATGCATAACTGTAGGTGTTGCAACATTCAGTGATACAATATCCAAGTTTCCTTTGCTGATTTTAGCCCCATATAGCAGTGGTTTTACATTGTGCTGCTCATCTTAGACATCTTCCACTTTTTTCTCCTGTTTCTCCAAGAATTAGACATAATCTGGCTATTATCAGGAGGGGAGGTGGGAGGGGGGCGGAATATCACAGGTCTCATTTTGATTTCAGACAAAGCAGTTTAAATCTAAAGTGAGTCCTTTTGGCTTCAGAGGA
>NW_017729032.1:81078405-81080013 GCF_001723915.1 Gavialis gangeticus
TGCTGATTTAGCCCCATATAGCAGTGGTTTTACATTGTGCTGCTCATCTTAGACATCTTCCACTTTTTTCTCCTGTTTCTCCAAGAATTAGACATAATCTGGCTATTATCAGGAGGGGAGGTGGGAGGGGGGCGGAATATCACAGGTCTCATTTTGATTTCAGACAAAGCAGTTTAAATCTAAAGTGAGTCCTTTTGGCTTCAGAGGAATACAAGGAGGCAAAACTAGTTTAAGACAGAAAAGACTTTTGAGTTATTTGGTTGCAATACAGATGAAGATTCCTGTTGCAATCACAACTTTCACCATTTCCTGACCTTGTGATTTCATCAGTGCATTTAACTTTATTTAAAGGTAAGAACATCATTAGCCTTTAAATGGGAAGATCCAGAAAAATGCATTGCTCTCAAACATTCTATAGCATTCTATAGCCTGATGGTATCCTCCTACACACAGCAGACCCTACTACAGACCCTACCTAGACAAATTCCCCATTCCTCTTCCTGACATAATTTGCCTATGGAAAGCGTTCACTATTTTTTTCAGCACTGGCAGTAAAGAAGTCTTGGCCCACTGTACATGTTACAGGTATCATGCAATGAACTGGTTAATTGTGCAATTACCTTGAGACCAGCTACCCCTGCAAAGTAGCTATCATGATATAAGAAACCTCCAACCAGCTATAAAGTTAAACCTTAAAAATATATACTAACTTTATAGCTGTTTGCCATTGACCTTTAATTGCCATGTGTAGGTCTCCCTTGTGTCTAGGAGCCACATCAGCTGACAGGCCTCCCACCCACAGGGGTACACCATGCTCAGCTGGGGCTGGGAGTCCTGCAACTGAGGGGACCCTCAGTTCTAGGAGTTGCTGGTAGCTGAAACCCTTGGGGCTAGATCACAGCTGCTGTGACCCGCCCCTCCCCCCCAACTCCAGGGTACCCCTGTTTCTGAGAGATCCCCTATTGATGGAGTTCCTACCCATGGGAGTTTGCTGAGAGCCTCCCCTGCATTGGCAATAAGGTGCGGTGGGATCTAATGTGTGATTCTATAATCACACCTGCCATGCATGTGTGGCATGGCAGGAGGTGTGATTGCACAGATCACACATTAGATCCTATCGTGCCTTTACCTGCACACGTAGAGGGGCCACATGTAGAGGCACCTTTTTAATAGAAAATGCAGGCTTAGCAAATCACAAATCCTGAAAAAATGCCAAATTACTTTAGCCAGATGTTAAAACCCAGCCAACCTAGATTAATTCAAAAATCCATATAGAAAATAATACTCATTGATGTTGGAGAGGGGGAACTCAATATAGAGTACTCAAGCTAATCAACAATTCTGTGAACGTGGAAATCCTGTACACTAATAAAAAAGTCTAAACAACCTTGGAAAGGATTATATTACAGTTTAATTTTTCAAGTAAGAATTCCTTTGAAGGGTAAAAAGGAACTGAAGGGGATAATGTCATGCAGTGTTCTGGGGTAATGAGGGGGTCAGACAAAAACAAAAATGCATGGTTAGCTAGGAAATCACAGAAATGGAGGGAGCAGAGAAACGTCACCTAGCAATAGAATAGAGTGAGTAGGAGTTTGAAGCAACTAAAAC
>NW_017729032.1:81085013-81086378 GCF_001723915.1 Gavialis gangeticus
GGGGTCAGACAAAAACAAAAATGCGTGGTTAGCTAGGAAATCACAGAAATGGAGGGAGCAGAGAAACATCACCTAGCAATAGAATAGAGTGAGTAGGAGTTTGAAGCAACTAAAACTGAGAAAATAATATAAGTATCATGAGACTTGAAGATAGGAAAACCAGGTACAGAGACAGCAATAGATACTGTGGAAGTCAGAGCAAGAGATTGAAAGTGGGCCTGGAGACAAAACAAGCCATGGGAGGGCTGGCAGGATTGGGATTTGGTGGTAACATATCTGCTCATTTCCAAATGTATTTCAATGCATTTCAGTGTATAGAGTCGTTCATATACTTCAGAGACCCAAGATCTCATTGGCTTTAGCAATGCAGAAGTGTTGCATTCATGATTTGGTAGAGGGTGAAGAGGGTTATGGACAGTCCTGAAACGAATGGTTTAGGCATTAAATGATTTATGCGGCCATGTACTTGTGTTTACAGGTGTTGGAGTGACTGGTGGAAGTGGGAGCAAGAGATTGAAAAGACAGGGGGTCTGGAGACATCAGAGAGGTATCGGGTTGGAATAACAGGGCACACAAGGAGCAAAAGAGAAGGAGACCTGAAACTCTGTTTTGGCTAATCACTGTTATGCAGCATTTACCTGTAAAGCACCATGACATGCATTAATTAATTAAACTTCACAACACATTGTGAAATACACCCCAGGGAAGCATCATGACTTCATTTAATAAATGAGAAAACTGAGGCAGAAAGATTGGGATGTTTGCCAGAGGTCACAGGATGACTCAGAAGCAGATCTTGAATACGAATAAAGGAGTGCTGATTTTCCATTCTTGTTCTCTGTCCTTAATGCCTATGCACAATATCTGGCCCTTTGACTAGTAAAGGAAGCCTTGAAGTACTAACCCTGCTTTTGGCAAGTTTTCAAGGACTCCAGAATCTTAAAGAAGGACTGTCTCCTTAGAACATTTCGGAATATCACTGCCAACATTGTCCTTGAAGGAATGGATGTATCAGTACTTAGGAGATAAATGTATGCATATATATATTCATAATGTGGACTGCTTTATTTAGTATCAGTCTTTGGAAAATCTCTGATGTAATCAGATTAAAGGGTAAGCATATACATAAAGCACACACCCTAAGCCAGATTTGTTTGTTATTTTGAGAAATTTCTCTGCTATGGAGTTGTTGTGTGCTGTACCATGATGTGTACAAAAAATAATATGAGGCTATTCTGTTTCATGTAGAAAGCTGGAAGGAGCACACAGAATCCCATTTGAACTGGAGGGAATATCTGGCACTGAGTTCAGTTCAACATGAAGCGGTTTTGATCCAGAGGATGGAAGCAAAGTGGGAAAGAACAA
>NW_017729032.1:81091378-81091941 GCF_001723915.1 Gavialis gangeticus
ATATCTGGCACTGAGTTCAGTTCAACATGAAGCGGTTTTGATCCAGAGGATGGAAGCAAAGTGGGAAAGAACAAAGTAGCATGCTGTAAACTACGACTGCAACTCAAACAATATATAGATCTGTGCAATTTGGAGCCAGCTGTGCCACTCGCAAATTGGGCTTGTCAGCCACAGATGGATGCATTGGGTATCTGATCTTCTCTGTGTATGCCATGATCCAGAGGATCAAGGGTTTCCTACTATATTTTAAATAGCACAAGAACTGCTAGTAAGGAATTTCCTTATTAGGTTTGAGCATCTGCAATGAATGGCACTTTCTGCTGGGGCGGGATGGGCTTCACCTCTCTCCTAAAGGCAAGCGTGTCTTCTCTTCCAGGTTGGCTGATCTCGTACGGCGAGCTTTAAACTAGCCTCGCCGGGGGAGGGGGCCACAGGAAGACGTGGAGACACCACCTGAGCAAAACAGGTGACAAATGCAAGGAGTGCCCAGGTAGCAAACAGGGGTCCAGACAGTCTCCCAAATTGGGGGTGGCACACGCAGCTATGCAAAGCCTTAAATGCCT
>NW_017729032.1:81094540-81097971 GCF_001723915.1 Gavialis gangeticus
ATCTACAAGGTCCCTTCCAACCCTAATTCTATGATTCTATGAAGCATCTACACATGTACCCGACTGCACAGTTGTTACTGCACAGTCATTTAGTTCTTGCTTTAGCTGTTACTGTGCAGTCCCAGCGGTGCACAGGTCATTTCTGACCCTACTGCGCGGCAGCAGCAGCGTTACTGTTCATGCCCACTGATGCTACGTCAGCTTGTCAATACTGCGATGTACCACCTCGTGTAGATGCACCTCCTGTGTAGGATATGAGGCCACCTTTCAATGCCTCTCTTAAACTGTTTCAGAAATATTTACAATTGTCAGAAACTTGCAGACAATACAAAATCTAGGCAATCAAATATGTTGTTCAAGGTGACGAGTCAAGCTGTCAGAGTGGAGGCACACAAACAATGTTTTGTTTTCATGACTCTTTGTGAGGAAAGGTCATTTTGACATGAATAAACTTGTTTGCAAATGAATATGAATAATTGATCCTCTGAAATGGTTTCACGGGCATCCTAGGCTGACACTAAAGTAAATAAACAAATGATTTACAGATATATGATCAATCCCTTCAGAAATTATATAGCATGTGTATGCATGAACATGGTCACTGGATGTGCCTGTAACAAAAGAAAACTGAAGTATTAGGCATGCATTACATCCAATAAGTTTTATATTCCTATCTTTAGTCTGATACTTGTTTATATAGCTACAACATAATAATCGATCTCAAGGGATCGACAAAAGATTTACTGCCTTTGCTACCCACCTCCATAAGTGTATCAATTTGAAGATTTTATTCAATCCCTTTGTTACACAGAAGTATTGTCTTCCAATCAGGGAAGAAAAACAATAGAATTTAATGTACATAACCAACTGTGTAGAGTGCCATTGGATTGAAAATATTGAAAACAATTCCTAGAGATTCCTAAGATAAAGTATGCTTGCAAAACCAATGCAAACAACAAGCAAAGCTTGGAAGCTGTTATTTGTTTTCACAAATTGTTATTTGTTTTCACAAATGGAGAGGGGAATATACTTGAAAAGAAATATCTTTCTAGCTAGGCTTTTATAAGCTGTCTGTCACCAAGGCACTGGAGCGCCTTTATTTAAAAGCAGATCATAGGAAGTAGCCATTGAAATACCACGCTGAATGAATTCACCGTACCATCAGGACATACTGGATCCACTGGGTCTACAAAAGATACCATACTGGATCAGACTTTGGATTTATCAATTCCAGTATCCTCTGACAGCAAACAGACATCCTACCAAACTTTTTCAAAGAGTGCCTAATAACTCCATTATTGGTAGATCGCAGAATCAGAGGGTTGGAAGGGACTTTTAAGATTACCTAATCCAAGGTTGGTTATGACCTATTTTTTCTGCTTTTATACAGTCTATAAGCTGAATAATAAGATCCATAAGCTGCAACTATAAAAGGTCATTTTAGTTCCCATCAAGGAACATGTTTTTCCTTTGTCAGAGATACAGCTGATGCTACCATTAAGTCATCAAGAGTAATGGACACACTTTTCTGAGAAAAGTACGCTCATTTTCCATGAACTAAAAAGAAAAATTTTAAATTGGTGCATGAAGATTCAATTCCCTGTTTTATTATAGGTGACAGTGAAGAAATGTCTTTGTAAACTCCCTAGTGGAATGCTGACAAGACCGAATACACCTCAGCCTGTGGGATTGATCTCAGAAATGTTTATTTTGAAAAAAATATTTGTAAACTAAAAAACCCTAGCACTAACAGCATAACTGAATCTGCATGAATTATGAAGCTGTAATGCATTCCTGATTTAATTTATGAAGGAAGGAAGGTGTATACTGATTCTATTGCTGTTGGGTTATAAAACTAGATCTGTGAGAAACACATCTTCATTGTGCAGGAAGAAAAGAAAGGAACAAGTGTATTAGAGCCGTTGCTTTTCAACTTTGATATTCTCTGGCAATGCAAAATTTAAAAACTATATTTCTTTGTGCAACATATTAATCTGTCTTTAAAAAAAGGATCATACCAGTCACCAATGTAAAGGGTCTACAATATTAAGTTACTTAACTGATTGTTAGATTGTTTTTTATACCAAGGGCCAGTTTTTAAAATAATATAATACACTAAAGCTCATGATGCTACATAAATTTAATGGTGATAAAGATCTGGCCTTATGGCTTTGAATGCTTTCTCTGGTATATTTTAAGTGACACAAACAATAGGCTTTCTACTGTATTTCTTATATGAGAATATTAGTATTTAATAGCAGTCTGGAAGCATGACTGAAATGAGTTCCATAAAGGAGGAACATTGAAGTTTAATGACTTATTCAAGGACACTGAGGAAGCTGGAAGTACTGACTAGATTTCAATCCAATCCAAAAGTCTTAACATTGTATTGTGCTGTAACCAAAAAAAACCTGGATAGCTTTTAGTGAAATTCAGCATATACAAACATATAAGCATAATTGAAGTCAATGGACCAATTGTAATTTATTCCAGATGAGGTTCTTTCTCAATTTTTTTCTGAAAATTGCCTGCACTTCCTTCCTTCCTATTATTTAGGTATAATTGCTTGGATCATCCTATACCATTCTTTTCCCTGTTTGGCATTTTTCTTAAATAGTGTTAGTGGGCACATCTACATGAGACACTAACTGCACAGTAGCCTAATAACAGGGTGAAGTAGTGCATCACAGGATGAACAGTGTTAACACACTACTGTGAAGTATTATTAGGCTACTGTTCAGTAGTATCATGAAAAAGGCATCTGCTGGCACTACTGCATAGTAACTGGTTAGTGCACATTTATTTAGTACTTGCTTATACAAGTACTAAATAAATGCGTAGTAGCCACTGTGCGTTAATGAAAGTGTAGATGCACCCAGTATTATAGGGTTCTCAGGGCAGGGATTATGCCTTCTTTGTTACAGAACTGCTTTTTCATGTCTGGCTTTTTTTTAGTTTATATTCACCAGATTTGTTAGATGACATTGAATTTTATCTTACATTCTGCTCCTTAGCTGTATTCCTGAAGTCCTTACTCTGCTTTTTATTAGGGAAAATACCTATTCAGGGAGAATACCTATTGATTCCATGGAAGTTTGCTTGAGTAAAAGTTGATTAAGAGCTGTGTCATCTATACTTATTAGGCTTTGCAATATTTCATTATGTGGTATCACTTTTGATTTTAATTTCTAATGTGTTTATTCCTTTGATCTGTATTCTGCATCATTACCAGCAATATTAGATAAAAACACACCCAACCTTGTTGCCAAAGGCTTTCACACCATGCCTTAACACATTACCATTTATCAAGAAGCTTAGCTAGTTTTTCATTCATGTGACACCATTTCTTTTTAAGACAATACAAATTATTTTTTAGTGATGGTGCCTGGGGTTGTGGGGGTAGCTTTGGGGGTGAAAGTTGGGAGGTGAGG
>NW_017729032.1:81098263-81114932 GCF_001723915.1 Gavialis gangeticus
GCTTTTTATACTGCTGGGGACAGCACAGGTGCTGGGCCAAGGATCTTGCTCCCCCTGGCTGAAGTGGCACAATTTACTCCACAACAAAGTGCATGTCTGAGCATGTGCGCTGAAGCAAAAAGCCCCGGTTCAAATTTGCACTGCTTCTATTTGAGCTGCTGCAAGCACATGTGCTTGCATGTGTGGACAGACCCACAGAGTGCATCCCTATAAGAGCATGCATGCATTTCCTGCGGGACAAATAGCAGCAGAATATATTTGTGCTGCTATTTGTCCCTGGGCAAGCCCCTACATGTGCACTCTGGCATGCAGCAAATTACCCCAAGGGGAGTAGGGGAGGTTGGGGCCAGCACCTGTGCTGGCCCCAGAAACCTTACCTGGGGTCCTTGGGAAGCAGCAGAAATCTGGCTGTTCTGAGCCTGGCTAGGAGCCCTGGCTGGCCAGGCACCCTTTCTGGTGATGCAGTGCTGCTGCATGCATTGCACTGCTTTTTTGTGTGTGTGTTTTTGGGTTTTTTTGACACCAGGATCTTCTGCATATACTAGTACTTGTAAAAAAGAAAATAAGCAAATATTGGAAGCCGCTGGCATGATGAGTGCTGGATCCCTTTTTTTCATAGTTTGCAAAGAAGAGTTCACTGGACTCTCAGCTTAAATTTAGAAATGGGGTAGGGTTCCTAGTGTAACCCAGGTGTAATCCCCTTTACAATAGAAGGGGATGGTCAGCAGGGTGTACGTGCTAGAGATGGAAACTGCAGCATGCTTGCAGCTTCCCCTTCTCCAGTGTCTTTATAGAGGAAGAGCAGGACACTATCTTAACTATATGCATATTTTATTCAGATGCAGAATAGAAGGGGAAGGGATAGAATAAATTGGATGGGTGATAAAGATAAGTATTTACATATAATACATTCAAGTCAACAAATAACAGAACAAATTATAGCAGTCCTCAAGACGCACAAGAGAAACCTTGGCCACAGATCCTCAGAGAGTAAGTATATCATCCCAGGAATTGATGGGTAAGCACCCCCAAAATGTAAAGCACAATAATCAGTTAATAAACTCCAGAATAGAAAACACAACAACTAATTAACAAACCCTCCAAAATATAAGATGCAGCAAACAATAAATACTCCAAAATGTAGGTGTGGTAATCCCAAATACCCACCTCCTCTAGAGGAACTTCTCTCTCTCTCTAGCCTAAAACTCCTCTGATGGGGGCTATCCACTGTGTCCCTCCCCAGTGGGAAACCCCTTGCCCGAGAACTCACACTTCCTGGCTAGTAGGGGTCCAGCAAGGTTTCCTGGTGTTTCGTCCCTATCTAGGCAAGTGGTTTCTGCAGCAGGTGCTCTGTCTTGGTCCCCGCGTGGGGTGCATGGCTCGTTCATATGCCCAGATAGCTTGGCCTTCTCAGCAGGTTGCAGGCCTGGGCTGCACTGTGCATGCCCAGGGATGGGGCTCCAGTACAGGCCTGCCACACTGCAGAGCCAGCACTGCCCATGGCCCTTATGCCTCCTCCAAGGGCCCTTGACCTAACAGTGACTCACTGTGCAACGGCATCTACAACGGTGCTGGCCTTGTGTTGGGGTTGGAGACTTGAGCTGCCTCAAGCTCCCAAGGTCCCAGTCCCTCTCAGAGCCTCCATGCAGTGATGCCTGCACCCGCTCATCATGCTGTCTCGCAGTGAGGGGCTGAGGACATGGTTGCCTGCCTCTCCCATCTGATGATGAAGTCTTTAGGCTCTTCAGGGCAACTGGAAGTGCCCCCTGGGTAGCTGTTCCTCAGCTCCGGCTTCTTCTTTCTTCTCCATCCCTCACCATCTCTCCCTCATACTATGCATGCAGCTCCTTATATACTCTCTTGGAGCTCCACCTCAAGATTGAAGACTGACTAGTCAGGTGGGAGGTGGAGCACACTCTTCAATTATGTCCACTCCTTGCCTTGCCCTGACGTAAAAGAGGGGCAGACTCCTCCCAAGGCTCCTCCCCTGATGGTCTCTGATTGGTGGGTTTGTCCCACCAATTGCTCTGGCAATTCTCTAAGTCCAAGGAACCAGGCAAAGATAGGCAAGTCCACCACACTAGTATGTCCTATGACTAGTGAACATCCTCATGAGATGAGTGAAAATTGATAAAACCAAGGATGGACTTTGAGCGGAGCTGTTCAGAAAAATGGAATAACTCTGAGTCTGCATGGAACTCAGAGCTTCCATGGAGCCTTGTAGCATTGAAGGTTGACATATTGATCATTTTCATAATAGAAAGGTCTGAAGAGTTGCTAAATGGAAATATTGAAATAAAAATAAATAAATTCTGCCATTTTCCATCAAACCAAAATCTGACATATTGAACCTATTTATTACATTTTGAATTGAAATAATTTAAACAAAAACTTGTTGTTTCAAAATGTCAGTTCTTAAGAACACTGGTTGTTTTGATTATATTAAGTAAAGGGAAAACAATTGAAAGTTACATTATTGTGACAGGGGGCAGCTCTCAGAGCCGGGTCTCATGCTGGCCGACCCACCCATCTCTACGGGGCAGTCCATCCAGTCTCATCTGCCATGACTTTGCTGTTCCATTAACTGTTGGTATAATGTGGGAGACTACCCATTACTGCGCTGATGCCAGGGGGTGCCATCTGTAGCTCTGACCTCCCCCATACTGCAGCCCATACTTCACAGAAGGTATCACAATTCTTAGCATCTGTAGTCCCACACTGGGCCCCATGATCCTCCAGTCTGGACCCCAACCAGGCATGGTTCCCCCGGGACCTTTGGCCACACAGGCCCTGGCCTCACCTCCAAAACCAGTCAGAACCCCGGGCCCTCGGCTCTGGGCATCCCTTGTGGTGGGTCCCTTCCCTTTTGACCCTTCTGGTCCTGGCCCCAGCATTGACCAGTCAAGGATGCCACAAGTCAGACTTCTGAGCATCTAGCCCACTTTTTCACATGGGTCTGCCTTCTCAGCCCTACTGTGGGGTAACCCACCCAGTTGTGGAGGCTAGGGTTATTAAGGCAACCCAACCCACCTTTCACCAGCTTGGTAACTGGCCTGACATTTTCTGTAGGATCCCACACTGCTAGGAACCCTACCAGGCCACCCATCTCTGGCAGGGTGAAGTTTTAGGTCATGCCCAGGACTAAGAGCCTCCCAGCCATCCCCATAAGCTCTTGCCCTTACCTCCTGGGTTCTTCCTGCTGCAGCTCAGACAAGCAATGTTTTTTCCTGTGCTGGTAGCAGCAGACTTCAGCCTTTGTATACTAGGTTCTCAAAATGGCTGCTGCCATCAGGCACCTGCTGGTTGCCTGACTCAGCCCTTAAAGTGGCAGACACCAATAGTACCCTGCCACAATTATCTAGAAACCTTTTGATTTGAATGAAACCATATTTCCAAAACAGGAAAAGTTTTCATAGAGAAAATATCAACTAGCTCCGGCAGTCAGTACAGGGAGCATGGAAAGAGAAGAGGGAAATTCTGCAAAGGTGAGGGAGAAAGAATATTCTCACCATAAAATGAAGGCATAGTAGCTCTTTCCTTTATTCTACCTCTACAGAAAGAAATGGCTGATGCATGCTACCAATACACGACATAACACTTATTCCTTTATCTGCCTCTGGCTTGAGATTTTCTTCTTTCAATGCGACAGCTGCAAGAGCTGTTTCAAAGAGCTGTCCTCCACGGCTCTCCAGAAATCTGCTTACACTCTGGATGAGCGCCCCAAAATTATTCCCTTTGCGTATGTGAACTAGTCCTGTTAGCTCACCCTGTAAAAAAGTGGTGAGAACAGAATTTTCCCTATAGTATTTCCAAGTCTATTATAAAATGTAAGGGATGATTACTGCATAGACCATCAGTCTTAGTGATTCATGGTAAGTTAGGGGTTTACCAGAGTGGGAGCCAAGGTCAAAGCCAGGTATTTGCCCAAGTTCAAGAATGTCAAGTTAAAGGTCAAGACAGAAATAAGTTTAGGCTAAGCAGTCAATCCAAGCTGGGAAAGCCTAGGCTACAGCAAGGTTTAAACAGAGCCAAATCCAATTTTGAACAGCTATACCTAGTGGGACTATTGCTAGAGTAAAGCCATATAGGGAATGGGAAGGGTTCATGGCCTTCCAATCAGGGACATTGTCCTGGTTTCCTGGTCTCCCACTCAGGACCTCATGGAAGGACCCAAGCTCAACTGCAGCTGGTACTTGACTAGTCTTCTGATGGTGCTTTTGCTTTGGTTTCTGTCTCAAGGTGCCGAAGTTCTGGGTTTGAACCTGAGGGGTTCTGGCATATAGGCTATTTCTTCAACATGCAGGGAGGGGAAAAATAGAGACTTTCATTCCTTTGATTAAAGTTTTGGGGATAAATATAAATAGGACTGGAAGGGCCTTCCTTGTTAATAGATATATATTAATATGTGTTCCTGTATCTACTGTACTGATACATATATACTTTTTTGCATTAATAATGCTTTTTGTCTCCTTTAAAATAAATTTATAGTAAAAACTAATATTAATTTTAAAAAGTGGCCTGGGCTGTTGGAAACTATTGGGCCTTTACAGCTAGATAACAATAATCTAGTGCTAATGACTTATGTATATTAATATTGATGTCATTCATACTATTGATTTTTTTCTCTTAATGTTCTGAAATCTAAAATTCTCATAGCTTTATTCTCTACCTATATTTAGTATACAGACCAAAAGATACCATATAAACCCATACAATACAAAATCTATGAATCTATGAAACCCATCAAAATTACTAACTATATCAAAGCTTAAATAAAAACCACTACTATGCAGATGGCTTGGAAAAAAGTCTGTGAACAAATACTTCATTTTTCAGTTTCAAATGTGTCTTGTGTGTTCATGTTTTTTCAAAGTCCCCTTGACACTTGTCCTTTGATAAAGCAGTATTAAATACAGAGAGTGCTGACAAAGAGGTCCCTAGACACATGCTCTTCATTGTGACGGGTAAATCTACTCAGTTCTAATCAAAGAGAATGTTTTACAATTTTTTAATGTATGTTTGTTTTCTGCTATTGAGAATAAAAAATGCCTGGCTTTCTAAAAATAAGGATAGAAAAAGCAAAAATATGATAAGAAATATCCATATAGCCTTCCAGCTATTGTTATATGCTGAGCGGCTGAGCTGTATGCCATAGAATTGATTAGCCTTTTTATTAAGTCACACATAATGTATTAAAGTGGGGAAATAAGGGATACAGAAATGGCAGCTGACATGAGCTGTAATGGGGTTATGCTATCTTCAACTGCTCTATTCATAAAGGAACAACTGGTACAGGAAGATTCTAAAAACAGCTGTATGATTTCAGTGACATGGAAGCTGAAGTCATCATTCAAGAGTTCAAGAGAAGGGGATGAACAAGATATATGCATACTTCTATTGACCATCATGAGTTTACCAAAGGAAAGTGTCAGTGGAAATTCCATCCTGAACCTGAGGATCATACACAACAAAAGTTTCATCAAAAAGTTTTGCTTCCAACAAAAAAAATATTGAAAAAATAAAAGCAGGACCAGCTCTAGGTGTGAGAGCCAGTCAGCAGCTTGATTGCTTGAGAGGCCTAGACAGCATTAAGAAACATGAGCAGAGCTCTCTATAACACTTCCCTGCTGGTGAACAAAATGCAACTATAATATACTTTCTAAGCCACACAGAGGAGAGTTTTTTAGAGACACAGTTGGCAGCCAGGTGCCTAACTTCTATTGACTTTTAATAGGAGCTAGGTGCCTAATTGACATTTCTGTCTTTGGAAATCACCCACTCACACCTTTGAGCATTGTAAAAGTGAAGTGGATGGCACTAAGCACTGCGTATTTATCACCTACAATCTTTCAAATGCATCATGGCTCTTGTTTTTCTTATTCTAAATATAGGGAACAGAACAAATACTGTGACTCAGGCTATTTTTTAATTGTATCTACCACACACAAGACAATTCAGCTGTATTGTACAAGTTGTAATAATGTCTCAAAGGAGAATTCTTTGTGAGAGAAGTTTTTTTTTCCAAATAATTAATTTGCATCAGATTTTTTTGATCTTTTATGATGAAGACTAGGGGTCTTGAAAGAGTGATCTTTTTTCTTTATGGACCACCTAAGAACTAGGCATAATGATAGTCTTGACCTTATGGGAATGCAAGTTAGATTGTTCTAAAATGGCCAACCCAATTTAAGTTAACTTTTTCTCTGAGGTATTCTAACCTAGATCAGGTTGGCCATTTTTAAACTAATCTAACTGTCCTGAACTTCTATACAGTTCCCAGCACAGCCCCACAGCTGTGAAAGTCCAGTCTCTGGCCACAGTCCTGGGACTGTGATTTTCCTACCTTTTCCCAGGCACCAGGTTACTTTTAGCCCCATGGTCCTTCTGCCCTTGACAGCCAGCCCCACGCCTAAACCTGCCAAACCCCTGCCCATCCTGCAACCCACTCCTGGTGCTGATTTTACCATCATTTGCCAGTGCTGGGAGCTGAGAAAGTAAGTCAAGGTTGGGGTAGGGGTGGGCATGGTGAGGGGGTTGGTTTGCCAGGGTAGGGGATGGGTCAAGAAGCTAAAAATAGTCTCTTGTACTGGGGCTGGGGGAAGAGAGTCCCCTCATCCCCCAAGGCCTCCTATGGACCCCGTGAGCCCTTCTGATCCAAATAAACCCCGCTAGATCCCACTGACCCCCCAATCCCCTCCACAGACCCCGCTTCCTCCCCAATCCCCTGATCTCTCCTGATCCCCTGATCTACCTCTTCTTCCTGCCCTGCCAATCCCTCCATGGACCCCACCTGTCTCCTGAACCCCATGCTTGAGTCCCCCATTTCTCCTGAATCCCCCTGACTTATGCTCCCTGCCTCTCCTCCCCCCCACCCCGATCCCCCACAGACCCTGGACAGGGATGTCTCATGCAGGGGCTTGGACTTGATGACATCTGTTGATCCCTTCTAGCCCTACTTCTCTATGAGTTTATGATTGTCCATAAAGAATAGTCAGTCTCCATCCTTATAAGACAACCCTTCAGATATCTAAAGAATGTTATCCAAAAATCTGTAACCAAATTTGACTGTTATTGAATTTTGTGTCAGACTTTCTCTTCTCCAGACTTTTCTTATAAATCACATTTCCTAGACCTTTAGTCATTTTTGTTTCTCTGTTGCACTTGCCCTAATTTGTCCACATATTTCTTGAAGTGTGGTGCCCTAAAATAGACATAGTACTCCAAGTGAGGCTTTACCAGGGCCATGTAGAGCTGAAGAATCACTTATCTTGACTTCCAAGTGATATTCTTTTTTAACCACCTGATATGCTATTGGTTTTCTTTTTTCTTCTCCCCACCCCAACTAGAGCAGACTATTGGCTCATATTCAGTTTACGCTCCACTAGAACTCCCAGGTCCTTTTTCTGCATTACTGCAGTGATTTTTTGATCTGTATTTGTGTATGCAGCTGTTCAGGACTTTGCACTTGTTCTTACTTAATTTCATTTAATTAATGTCAGGCCATTTCTCCAATTTATCCAGATACTCTGGACAGTAGGACTGGGATTTCGACATGTCTGCAACTCCACCCATAGTTGTGGCATCCTCAAATCTGCTAACAATGGACTCAATGCCATCCTTGAAATAATTAGTGATGATGTTAAACAATACCTAACCCAGGACAGTTTCTTGGGAAACCCTACTTAATAACTGTTCCAATTAGACATCAAGGCACTGATAGCTACTCTTTGAACCTGATGATACAACTGGTTAAGTGACTATCATGCAGTAATTTCATTTAGGCTATATTTCCTTAGCTTACGAATATCTTGGGAGAGTTTCAAAAACCTTGTTAAAGTCAATGTACATCACATCCACTGCTCTGCCCCCCATACACAGACCCTGCCAGCTAGTCACAGAAGAAAATCAGCTTGGTTAGGTGTATCCTATTTTTTATAAATCCATGGTGGCTCTTCCTGATCACCTTGATGGTGATCCTTCAGGTACTTAGAAATACACGCCTCGATGACCTCATGATCTTTTGTGGGGCTGAGGTCAGACTGGCTGGTCTGTACCCAGATCCTTTTTTTTTTAAAGAAGGACAGTATATTTGGCCTTTTCTAGTCATCTGTGACCTCACCTGACCTCCATTAGTTCTCAAAGATAATAGTCAGTGGCTCTGAAATTATCTCAGCCAGTTCCTTGGGTACTCTAGGATGCATCCTGCCCAGCCCTGCTGACTTTAAGCAACCCTTAAATAATCTAAAACCCACTTAATCTAAGCAATCCAGTTTGTGTAATTAATCCCTAGCCTGCTCTTCTAATCTAGGGTGTTAATCTCTCCCCATATCATCGTTTCCAGCTGTACTGCTATATTTGTGCAAATTGAAGTAAAAAGACATTAAGTACTTTAGCCTTCTTTGCATCATTTATGATTAGATTGCCCTTTTCAATCAGTAGGGTATCTACACTTTCCTTGATCTTCCTCTTACTTCTGACAAACTTATAGGATGTCATTGTTGTCTTCTATTCCACTTGCTAGTCCTATCTAAAATTGTGCTTTGACTTTCCTGATTTTCTCCTCACATATCCATGTTATATGCCCTTATACATCACCCTAATAATAAGGCCAAATCTCCACTTCTTGTAGGATTCCTTTTTGAGTTTCAACTCACTAAAATGTTCACTGTTTAGTTAGGCTGGTCTCTTATTTACTTATTCAACTGTGTACACGTATGTACAAGTGTGTATATATATGACAAATATTAAGTGCGGCTGATGGGCAATATCATTCATGTGCTTTAAAAAAATCTTTAAAATGTTAAGTTATCATTAACATTTTTAAACTGTATGAGGTTATTTTCTTCCACTGTCATGTTCTCCTTAATTGTATGTTATTTCTCTGTTTTGCAAGTATTTTTCTCTTGATATTAAATGCTTTTCTCTAGAGTTAAACATTTTATGAACATAATGAGATACTTGAGTGTGTGTATTATGATCCAATAATGTCAGGCCTAGGAGGTCGCTGGCACTCAGCTTTCTGCTTTATATCTAATAATCACAAATCTAAGTCATTAGTATATCATAATAGACGCCTTGTTGTGCCTTTCTGCTTAGATATGAAAAGTAACTATACATGTACAATCATATGAAAAATATAATTATAAAATAAATATATGGAAAATGTTAGGGGATTTATGTACCTGAAGGATTAATCAGAACAAAACATTTGGAAAATGCTAAACATATTTGTTAGGAGGACATTTCTTTTAATTTAATGGCTGATCCTGTGTTACAGTTAAAGCCATAAGCAACTTGAGGTAGAAATTGGGTGTATTTTAAGGTAAAAAGGTCACTGGTCTATCTTTAGAAGTATGCCTGAGAAAGGATGGATATCCCAGGGGTACTGTCTAGTAGAAAAATATTGTTCTGTATTGGTGTCTCATGGAGTGCGATAAGCATGTGGGCTGGGACTGGGTCAGAACTGAATCAGAAAACTTTACCCTGCTCCCTGATGCAAAATCATCATCAGTTATTGGTATTTATTTGTGTTATTATCATTTTCCATGTTTTTAAGTTGTAAAAAGACAAGACCATATGAGAATCCATTTCCTTAAACATTGCAGTCAAAATGGCATGACTGCATAGCAATTAAAGTGACTACATTTTTAAGTAATATATCTGAACAAAAATGTCACTAACTTACTAATGCCAGAAATGTAAATATATAAGAGATTGAAGCTTGGCACCATTGTTCATATGTAGACAGTAATGTTATTGTCTTTATTTTCAACTGTGTGGAATAACTAATAGCTTCTAATAAAGTGTACAAAGAGGAAAATTTTGAAAGCTACTAATAGAAGACTGGGGTTCACACACCAGTAACTTTTAATGGGAGCCAGATTCCTTACTGCTCTTACATTCTGGAAACCTGCCAGGTGTTGCATTGTGTTTAGGTACCCAACAGTTGATAGTCTGCTATTTGTATTCTTGGCTTTTGGTGCAGTATACTAGGTGCTCCCTATTTTGAAATCATGCAGCATATTTAAATGTTTGGAAAGAAACTTAGGTATCCTTTACTATTTCCTATGCAATCCCTGTTTTAAGGGCAATTATGTTTCTAGATTTCAACCTGGACAATTAACATCTGAATACCAAAACACTAAAGAACAGATAGACTAAGAAAAAATTAAGATATTTGTCCTTACAGTATCCCCACACTTTATGTATCATTCAAAGCTTATAGACTTTAGACTTGCACAAAATCAAAAAACACAGAGAAGTTTGAAAAAAAGGAGAGAAATGAATAAAAAAGCAGCCACAGAAAAGAATTATGCAATACAGCAAAGGTGTGTGCAGCACCTATGAACTTCTAAGCAACATAGCAGCATGTGCTTGGCTTCAGACCACAGTGAGACTTCAGATGAAGCAGATCTCTGCCTTATTTTCACCTGGCATGCTAACACCATCTACTTAAAACAAACATCTGCACGTGCTTTTATTGACTCCTGCATGACAAAATGAACCCTGAAATCAGTCCAGAGAGAAAGTTGTAGCTTTATGAGATTTCAGGAAGATTTTCTCTGTTCTTCCTGGTGGCTCATGCACATCTATAATTGAGAACTATCTTAACACACTGATATTGTGGCAAGATTTTAGCATATTGAAACATCACCATAACATGAATGCAACAGCTTGAGCAGGTGAGCTTGCTGTTTATCTCAGGAAGATTAGAGAGGGACCAAACCTACATATGGAGACAGAAGACAACAGAGTAGATACATGGCAGTGACTTTTCAGAGGATGCTATTCATTGAAATTAAAGTTCTGCTATGCTTTGCCCCCCCAAAACACACTATGATGTTATAAATGAGGACATAATTGACAGAATTATTGAGAAGACATATAGTATATTTAAGCATAGATAGTGTAGGTAACTAACATGAGGATATCTCAGTTCTGACCAAATTTCTCGATAGTGTGTCAGTAAGCTGTTTGTTTCCTGCCAGACTCACATTCAGGGTGCAAGCGATTCTGTTGCAAAATATGAATCTGAAAATTGGTTTAGTCAATGTCATGAGACTTACAACAACACTATAGACACAGAAGTGATAACAGGACAGGCTATTAGAAAAAGTGCTCTTATGCCAAGTCACATTATGCCCATCAGATATAGTCAGAGACATAACAAGCTCCTTGGGTGGGGTAGGGGTGGTGGTAAACCAGCAAATGGAGACCAGGAGGAAGTGATAGGAAGGGGAGGGGGCTTTTTGTACACTGAAGGCAGCTGCTGCTGCTGTAGCAGCATCAGCTTGAGCTGCAGCAACCCTGAGATGCAGGCTCCCTGGCAGCTGCCCCTTGTGCCCTGTTGGTTCCACTTGACCCCCAGACATGGTACTAGGGGCAGACCTGTGTTGGCTGTGGTAAAGATTTGGAGAGGGAGGTGCCTTGGCTGGCCCCATTCACCTCACACTACAAACCATGTCTGGGCTTGCTTCATAGGGTGTCTCAGACCAGGAAAAGGCCATGGTGTTCCTGGACAAGCCCCTCCCCCTGTCCCCCACCACTCCTTCTGCACCCCACCACCTGGTGGGCATTTTATGACATCAAGGTAAACACATGATAGAGTAGGTATTTACTACCACAGCTTGTGTTTGAGCATGGCCAGCTACACATCTGACATGATTCGAGAACCTGAAAATGCAAATTATACAATCAAATGATCAAGGAATAAAATCAGATTTGAAAAGATTTGCACACAATGTGGTATTCCACAAGATCCTCCAGTGCAGTTTGGAATTAGAATATGCCCCCTCAAGATCACGTGCTGTTTTTCCATCCTTCATGCCTTGCAAAATGATTACTTTCTTATGTGTGTTCAAATAATGTTTTTGAACACAGTTCTGAAGCTACCACAAATTCACCAAATGATTTTAAAAGGTAAGTGGATTCTTTCCTTATAATTTAGAACCCAGTTTTTTCCTAGGGTTCTGTGGAAATATTTGGAAGCAAAAGATGGTATGATAAGGTTGCAAAGAGTTCTAAGGTTGCTATAGACTGGGTCAAATTTTTAAAGAGAACCAACACACTGTTTTATTGAAGATTTTTGACAGAAGCTTTAGTCACATTCAATACAGAATTTGGCTGAGGATTAATAGGACAATCAAAGAAGAGCTAGCCTTCAAAGAAAAAAACTGCAGCACTGGGGAAGGAAGAGGCACAGAAACTGGGAGTACAAATGAAATGAATGTGAGTTGATCAGTGGCATTATATCACATGTTGCAACTTGAGCCATCTTTTAGCTTTACATCTTCAGAGAGCTTGCAGTTGGCAAAGAAATACAGTGTAAAGGATTATTTAGGAAAGAATCTTACTTATAAAGCAAACATGTAACCACAATAAATGTTTTAAGGGAAAGGTTGTTGCTCACACACTTGTTTAATATAAATGTTGAGCAGTGTATCTTCAGAATAAATCTAACACAGTGTACTGAAGGAATGTTCTCATCATACCACAATTGTTTAAAATTTGTGTTTTCCTAATTTACCAGGGTGATTAGGTGGACTGCATGGAGCTTAAGACTCTTCAGACTTTAATAGTTTTACAAATGTCCTAGTCTCAAATTACTCTTTTCACAGTGAATTGCTTAGGGAGGACAATATTTAATACAATACTACAATACTTAAGACACCTGTGGGTAAGGTGGACATGCATTTAAAGTGTACAAATTACTCCAGGAATTTGGCTATTCTCATTCATTTCATGATTAATTGTTAATCTGATTTAAGCTACCTGCTATTTCATGCAGGAGGAGCCTGATCTTGGATGTTCACACCTCATTAATGACAATTACATTGTTAGACAGAGTGTGCCTTCAGCCGCTGTTCAGATGTTCCAACCTTTTTAAGACTCCTTACATTGTTACTCAGAGCCTTGTATCTAACTGAAGTCTTGAAATTGACAGGACCTAATCAATTTCAGGGTTCCTAATAGCACAGCAATGCAGGCACTTGGGATAGATTAGAAGGATTATCCGGTAAGTACCCATTGCTCATTTTGGGAGATTGTGATTGATAGAGGAACCTGTTACATGGATTTTAGGCTCTATGTAAATAAAAAAAAAAAAAAAAGAAGAATATTCCTGTTTTACCTCTATGATTCCATAATAAAAAAATGTCTTCAACTTACTCTGTGTTATTCTGACCAAAATGTCCTAAAGCACCCTCTGGAGATTACGTTGTAATAACTAAACACCACAGTAAACTACTCTGTTTTTTGTTTTACATGTAACACTGAAAAACATTGTTCTTCCTTTTGGTTTCCCTAATAACCTGAAGCAGGCAAAGATGCAGCCAACAAAAATGAAGTATTTGATGCATCTTCTAAACACTTCCTGTGTTTCTATGTGTAAGTTAGTAGTTTTAGTGATTTGTATTTGGTTCAAATGATTTCTTTTTCAGCAGAAAAGAAATCCAGACCTATCACAAGATTTTAATGTAAATTGCTATCCTGTTAACAAACAGATATTGGCTGATTCTTTTTTTTATGAATTAACAACAACCTGGAAAGCATTGGACTAGTGTACAATCTCTGAATTGAAAAAAAAATGTTTTAAAGGAGAAAAGACCCACTCTTCAATACCAACCTAAAGAGATGTCTCATGAATGTTAAGAGGAAAGCCACATGCTTACGTTATAACCAGAGATCCTGGTTTTCTCTGATTACTCCCCCCCACCCCAATTTTTGGATTAATCAAAGTAACCCAAAAGCCACATTTTTCTGTCATTAACATGAAACACCACTATGTATATATTTATATATTAGTGGTGTTTCACTCTAATCACAGAAAAAATGTGGATTTGGGGTTACTTTTTTAAATCTGAAAATTGGGCTTTCATTTCACTTTATTTATCAGAGAAAGCCAGGATCCTTTTGACTATAACCAGAGATCTGGGTTTTCCATTTCCCATGGGAAAATAGAGTAAACTGCAGATTTTACCTTTTACCAGAGGCAAACACAGATTTCTCATTTTACTAGAGAAACCTGCAGATTTTGCAATTTTGTGATGAGCTCCCTGAAGGATGGCAGAGTTCCAGCCTGCAGGGAGCTGGGACAGAGCAGGAGGAAGGCAGTGAGACAGGCGGTCCCATGTGCATGTACATGCACATGGCCCCAGGGAGCCTGCAGAGCAGCTCCACCAGGTAAGTTGTAGGGAAGAAGAGGATTGAGGCTCCTGTTGGTAGAGAGCTGGGCAGGGTCAGGGCTGGTGCCCAGCCAGGTGGGGCTTGGGCCTCAATGCACAGCTGCAGGGCCCCAGTGGGGAGCCGGATGGGGCTGCAGGTGGATTGTCTGGGGAAGGGGGTGAGCTAAGTACCCACTGCCGCACTCACTTCCAAGGGGTAGGGAGACCTGCACTCCCCTGATCTGTACATGGGGCAGCAGCATGCTGCAGGCTCAGGCTTCCACATTTCTTCCTTCCCCTGGGGCCTCTGCAGCCCAGCAGAGTGTGGGCAGGGAGCAGTGGGGCCACGTGGGGATCTCCTCACCTCTGTGAGCTTCGTGCTGCCCTGGTGATGCACCTCCTGTGTGTGCCACTGCTCTTAAGGGCGCAAGCCTTGCAGCCCTGCACGCAGGAGGTGTATCACCAGGGCAGTGTGTAGCTCACAGCACTGAGCAGCTTCTCCACATGGCTCTGCTCTTCCCTCCCACCCTACTGCCTTCTCTCAGGGCCTCCACAGCCCAGTGAGTATGATTTGGTGTGGCAGGAAGCAATGGAGCTGTGCAGAGAAGCTGCTCATGGTTGCAAGCTCCGCAGCTCCCTGGTGACTTGTGTCCTTCATGCTAGGCTGCAGTGAGAGCAGCAGCATGGGTCTGTGCCCCTCAAAGCAGCAGCACATGCAGGAGGCATGTTGCCAAGGTAGCATGGAGCTCGCAGTAGTGAGAATATCTCTGCACAGCCCTGCTGCTCCCTGTCACACCAAGTCATACCCGCTGGGCCAGGGGGTGGGCTGTGGGGGGCCTTTAATTTTGACCACAGATTTTGGGTTTTTTATTAGAGAATTTGTGATTTTGTTTTTTTATCAGGGAAAACCAAGATCCCTGACTATAACATACAGCAAGAAATGATTGCATATAAACAAGAGTATGTTGTCTGAAAATGTTTCCCAATATGGCAAAGTATAACTAGCTTAATGTTAATGAGATTTCATAGATTTCATAGACATTAGGGCTGGAAGGGACCTCACAAGATCATTGGGTCCGGCCCCCTGCCCAAAGGGCAGGCAGTCAGTAGGGGTCAAATGTTCCCAGGAAGATAGGCATCTAAGTGTTTCTTAAAGGAATCTAGAGTAGGTGCCTGCACCTGTGTGGGGAGTCTATTCTAGGCCCTGGGGACTTGGACAGTAATGAAGTTTTTCCTTATGTCCAACCTAAAATGGTCTTCCAAGGGTTTGTGACCATTGGATCTAGTCTTCCCATGGGGTGCCCTAGTGAACAGATGTTCTCCCAGTTCTTGATGCATATCCCTTCTATAGTTATAGGCTGCCACCAAGTCACTCCTGAGCCTACTCTTTTCCAGGCTGAAGAGTTCCATATCGCTCAGCCTCTCCTCAGCTGTCTTGTCCTCTAATAATTCATGTTGCTCTCCTCTGAAGTCTCTCAAGCTTCTCCACATGCTTTCTGAATTGTGGAGCCCAAAACTGGATACAGTATTCCAGCTGTGGTCTCACCAAGGCTGAGTGAAGTGGGAGGATGACTTTCTAGGTCTTGTTTGAGATGTATCAGAAGATGCAAGCCAGAGTTTTGTTCCCTTTGCTGCCTGCAGTGTTGCATTGATGGCTTATGTTCATCTTGTGGTCAATCATGAACCTCAAACCTCTTTCAGATATGATGCTAGCTAGTGTAGCACTGACAAGTCTATAAGTGTGGTGTGGGTTCTTTCTTCCAAGATGGAGCACCTTGAATTTCTCAGCATTGAATGCCATCAGGTTTTGATCTGCTCACCTTGTAAGATGGTCGAGGTCAGCCTGGATTGCCAGCCTACCCTCTAGGGTGGCTGCACTTCCCCAAGGTTTGGTGTCATCAGCAAACTTAGCCAGTCTGCTTACAACACCCAAGTCTTTTATTCTGGTTTCTCAGAAGGCAATAAAAAAATTTGCAGGTGGTATCAATAGGAGCAGGAACTGGAATCTATGTACCCAAAATAAATGTAAATTGGAATGTTCGTTAAGAGACTGTAAGTTCCCATGGTATTCACTCGTGCACCTAGATCATGGAGGCCTCCCAGGTTTCACTATTTTGCTGGGATCTGGACAGTTTGATGTTAACGTCTTTGCCTTGGAAGTCTGTCGGGGGGGGGCGGGGGGCGGGTTCTCACCTGCCATGTCTTTGATGAAAGAAATAAGTTATTATCGGGAGTATATCATGTCCCACCTTCCCTGGGGTCTTCTGCAACGAGGCCTATTGGGTTTCCCAATTCAGGATTCTGCCTCCCTTACACCACGCCTTATGCCAACCTCAAGATGTACACCCTGTTGGGGCAGCCACCTCTGCTCCCCTCAGGAGCTCTTTCCTCCTTGGGGCTCTTCTGGCCCCACCAGAAGCCTCACTTCTGATCCTGCCAACTCTGCTCCCAGTGGAGCTTTTATCCCTTCCCTAAGGGGCCGAGCAGTGAATCAGTGCCAGCACACT
>NW_017729032.1:81119932-81120986 GCF_001723915.1 Gavialis gangeticus
CCTCCCTTACACCACGCCTTATGCCAACCTCAAGATGTACACCCTGTTGGGGCAGCCACCTCTGCTCCCCTCAGGAGCTCTTTCCTCCTTGGGGCTCTTCTGGCCCCACCAGAAGCCTCACTTCTGATCCTGCCAACTCTGCTCCCAGTGGAGCTTTTATCCCTTCCCTAAGGGGCCGAGCAGTGAATCAGTGCCAGCACACTGCCACACTGGGACTGGAGCCGACCCCGGCTCCTCCTGGACCAGCTATACCTTTTCTTTTTTTTTTTCGCTTTCTCTTTTGTTGCCGCGCACGGTGTTTTTTTCCACCATGGTTTCACTCCTGCTAGATTTCCTGTTTGCCGCTGTGTTTTACCAGGTTGGAAGCTCTTCTCTCCCAGGTAAGCTTTCCTTTGGGCCATTACCCCTATCACACATCCCCCCAGTTAAGTTGCCTTGTGATGGAAGTGCTTTGTGGGTTTGGTTATTGCCCACTTAGTTCGTCATCTTGAGAGATGCTGTTGCTGTTCCGTCCATCTCGTTGCATCTAGACAAAAAATCAGCTACCTTGTTAGTCATTGCGGGCCTATAACTGACCATGAATGTAAAAGCACCCACCGTGAACAAAAACATTGTTCAACTTTGGCTAGGGTCTTATCTTTCCCCATGTCCCCCCATGGGGCTTGTATGGGCCAGCTCCCATAGTTGTTTATGGAAGGGACGTGGCACCATCAATTGCCATGTCCAATCCTCCCTGATGGGGTACTGCCTAACTGTGTATAATGATACATTGTGCATTTCAAAATGGGGCTCACTTATGTCACGATCTGGATGGGTGTCTTCATTGTCAACCTGTGTCACCGCTTCTTCTCGTATCTTCACAAATTCTTCGTCTTCCTCTTGCTCAGTCCGAAACTGATGGCCCATGACTTCCACCCCTAGATTTGTTGCCCTGTGGGGTCAGGCCAATGCTTAGGATCTGAATATCACACTGTTAGACAAGAGGGCATGGTGTATAATTGCATATGCACACATATCACCAATTCAAGCACATACACACTCTAATGATAATGAC
>NW_017729032.1:81120997-81122619 GCF_001723915.1 Gavialis gangeticus
TTGTTTCTTGAATGTGGAGGGTGGTTCCAATGGCTGGGTCATTGGTTCAGGTATTGATTTTAATGGTGGAGTGAATTAATAAGGGGTCCTGCTATCACTGTGTTTTACTCATTCATTCACTCATTTATTTTAGGCATTCAGGGAAAACCAATTTACATAGGAGGGGTAGGTAGAAGTCATATTTACAATATATTGTATAGGGCATGGGACACAAGGTGGAGGCTTGACATAAAAGGAAACTTGACATTACTTTACAGATGTAGGCTTAAACCATACAGTATTAATACGAAACAATAACAATCAATGCAAAAAAATGATAGGAATACAATATAATACAATTTAAAACAGTAAAAATCAATACAAACATAACAGGACACTATTTACAATATAAAAAGGGGCTTATTACAATAATAGCATACAATAACTTAGCTTAGCTTACCTAGTACTACTTGTAATCACTTATAAGGGATAGAGAAGGCAGGGAGAAAGTCAGAAATGGTTAGGGGAAGGGGAGGAAATGTATTTCAAAATTAAAAAAAAAGGAAAACTGGGGGTTTTGCTTCAGATTTACCAGGTCTTTTTCCCCCGAGGGTGCTATTTCTTCCTCCACTTCCCAGTCTTCAACCTTGGGCCAGCCTTTCCTCTTCAATTCTTCCTTCCATACTTCCTCTAATACTTCATACAAGGGAGGCCAGTCTCATCCAACAATCATCAGACCATCTAATTCAGGAGCAAATCTCACTTGCATCCTCCCCTTCCAGTTGGATATCGGGACACTGATATAGCCTCTTTCATATTGGTCGGGTTCTCCATGGATACAGCACATCCTCATGGGTTTACATCCAATCCTGCCCTTACTAAGGTTTGGGCACAACCTGTATCTAGGGTGACTTGGACGGCTTTGCCCACTACCCTTGCTGTTACTACAGACTGCTGTTTCCTCACTTCTCCTGAAGCTGAGGTCCATCTTTTCTATGCCTTTGTTTGCTTCCGCACAATTTTTTAATCATGAGCTATCTCCTGCAGGCTTCAATTTCTCTTGTGGGCCCAGGGAACGTTACCAGGAGACGTGTCGGGACCTTCGTATCTGTAGCACATCATCCCACCTCTTGGGTATCTGGCTGGTCTGCACCATGTCTCTTTGTTTCTTTTGTCATGGACCTTTGGACTCCCTTTCTTTGACATGATCAGCTTCAGAGGCTGAAAATGCCTCCACTATTCTCTACACTTCTTCAGCTGTCTTTGGGGGATATTGATATACCCATAATTGGGTCTCATCTTATAAATCTAGCACAAATTGTTCTAATAAAATCTGGTAAGCAAGGGTGGCCCTGTCTATCTTTTTAGGTGGAACCCATTAATTCAATAGATCTTTTAAGAATTGCATCAGGTTCTGAGGCTTCTGATCATCCTTCCCTTTCCAGGCTCTAAGCAATCTCCGGTAATGGTCTGCTGTGAGTTCCAAGCAATGTACTATGGCCACTTTGACTCTTTCATAATCGTAGGCCTCCTCCCTAGGGATTGCCTGGTATGCCACTGAGCTTTTCCTATAACTAGAGATCCTAGCTGATTTACCCATTGTAGCCAGTTGATCCCCATTTGTAATGCTGTCCGCTCAAATG
>NW_017729032.1:81127619-81128040 GCF_001723915.1 Gavialis gangeticus
CATTGTAGCCAGTTGATCCCCATTTGTAATGCTGTCCGCTCAAATGATTCTATATATGCCTCCACATCAACTTCTTATCTTGTCATCTTATGATATGGAAGGTAGTCCAGTTCCACTGCATCCATTTCTGCTATTGTAAGGCTTGCTCTTGCTGGACCTTTAATACTTTTGTGATGGTGGCCCAGCAACTCAATCTGTGGTGTTAAGTCCACCTCCATCTGCATATCGGCCTCCAGGGTCACTTCCAATGCACCAATTTGTAAGTTCCCATGGCGTTCACTCATGCACCTAGATCTTAGGGTCCTCCCAAGTTTCACTGTTTCTCTGGGATCTGGACAGTTTGATCTTAGCATCTTTGCTTTGGAAGGCCATCGGGGGGGGGGGGGGGCCCCCCCCCCCCCCTTTTTTGAAAAAAAAAAAA
>NW_017729032.1:81133040-81148075 GCF_001723915.1 Gavialis gangeticus
ACATCTTTGATGAAAAAAATAAGTTGTTATAAGGCGTACGATGTCATGTCCCACCTTCCGTGGGGTCCTTCACAACTGGGCCTGTCTGGTTTCTCAATCCAGGGCTCTCCTTATCTTTCTCCTTACACCAACCTTAAGATGTTGTCTTCTGATCACCTTTAAGGTGAGCTACAATCATAAGTTTTTCTTTTGTTTTGGTGTGGTCCTTGTTCTTAAAGGAAAATAAAGTATGGACCTCACTTGGCCTGGGCTCCCTGCTGTGGCAAAGAATTGCTTGGGGTCCTTGCCCTCTGGGGTACCTTGTTACCAAGGATGTCTTGGTTACCCTGTTGTGCAGTTATTCTGGTCCAGACTCTCAGCTCTCTCTCCCCTTTGCAGGGTTCTTAGCTGTCTAGTCCTGTCCAGAGGTGTCTGGGATCCACACCTCCTCTCCAGGTATGTGCCTTAGCCCCTGTGGGTTCTTCCTGTCTTTGTGTTCTTGAGCTTTTATCCCTGCCTTAAAGGGCCGAGCAGTGAATTAGCACTGGCACACTGTTATAAATGGGTCCATGCCAGGGCTGGAGCTGACCCTGGCTCCTCCTGGACCAGCTGTGCCTTTTCTTTTCTTTTTTTTTTTCTTTCTCTTTTGTTGCAGTGGCATTTTTTTCCATTGTGGTTTCACTCCCACCGGACTTCTGGTTTGCTGCTGTGTCCCACTGGCTCGGAAGCTCTTCTCTACCAGGTAAGGTTTTCTTCAGGGCATTGCCCCTATCACAGAGACAAAGACCTTACTAAGGACATAGAGTCAAATCCCAAAAGGACTTAAGTGCCCAAGTCCAAGTGAAAATTTTCATAACTCCCATCTGAGCAATTTAGGTGTTTGATAGGTCAGAAGTGTTAGAATTGCCATTTTTAACCATCAGACTGAGCAGTTCAGTGTCTATCTTCTGCCTATATCTATTCAGGACTTAGAAATTAGGTGCCTTTCTGCATAAGTCCTCTGAGGAACTTTGACTCAGTAGGTGTGCTCAAATTACATCTAATACCCAAATCACAGCTCCTTTGTGGATCTAACCTTATAGATAAGTGGTACCCAAGAAAAACAAGCTTGTTTCTTGACTGGAATGATTAATCAAATGTCTCATATAAGAACACTGTAATGGGCAATACTTTTTTCAATAGCTGTACATGTTAACTTCTCAGGTAAATAAATCAAGGTGCATATATCTAGAATAAGCTTTTTGGGGCTGTAGCTCTGTCTTCTTTATCTACTTGTCTATATTCCAGTTCAATGATGACGTGACGGTTGGGGCCTGTAGGAACTATTATAATATAGGCACTATTATAATATAAGTAAATAAATAGTATAATAATATAAATAAATAAATAGTAATAATGCATGAGACTCTGAGATAAGCACATTGGATAGGCAGCCAAATAAGTCACTGCTTATCTGAATACCCAATATAAAATTGTACGGTTTCCTGGTAATACTAAAGCACTGTTTTCCAGGGAGTAGGTGCAAATGACTAGCCAGGGAGACATAAGGTACAATCTATTTTAATTCATATTTAGCTTACAGGAAAATCTTTAGCTTACAGGAAAATCTTTAACTGCTCCAATGTGCAGATAGTTGGTTAGCCATGTTATTCACCTAGAACTGACATATAATTTCAGCAAGGCCAAACAGCACTTTTGTTTTTCTCAGAAGTGAAACAACATTTTTAAGGCAGTTTTTTTTGGAATATCACATAGGTACACCATCATCACAAGACATTCCTAGTTGCAGTTAGAGACATGATATAGTATATACCACCATTTATAAAGATTAGGTACTAAATTATCTATCCCTGTTAGAAACCTCAGACTGAAGATTTTTTAACATTGTGAGGAAATTAACTGAAAGCCTAGAAGCTTGCTCAAACCACCTGTATAAGGCACTGTTTGAAAAGATGTACTTTCTTTTTTCAGAGGAAGTTGAAAAATGAGAATGTACCATATTTAAAATATTAAGGGTCCAGTGTGCCATTGTCCTGACAGTGCAGTGAAGTTAGATCAAGCAGACTGTGGGTGCATGTACACGAAATATTTACCACAGATGAATAATTAGCTCCGGAGTAAAGTCTCAGCATCTACAGGTGTGGCCCTATTAGGGTGCAGTAAACTAATTAACTCTGTCATAGGTTAGTACTTGCAAACACAAGTACTATCCTGTGGCGGTGTTATTCAGTGCACCACAATGCACATGTAGACTCTGATGGGGCTGACTGGGGCATGAAGGTGACTCAGTGTGGGGGCTTCCTGCTGGCTAGCCCAGCACTGGAGCACTGTCATGCTCCAGCCAGCCCCTCTGCAGCACAGTGAGCCAGGTTAGAATAGCCTCAGGCTGGCAGGCTGGCCCTCTCAGCCTCTTACCAGCTAGGGCTGCTCTGACTTGGTTCAGTATGCTGTGGTCCTGGGTGCATGTATAAATGTGGTGCCCAAGAGCAATAAACTCTGGCATGACATTCACTGGAGTTTATTCATTTACGTGGATAGCACATGTAGATGCACCCTGTGTGTAGGATATGGAAAGGGAAAGCTGAGGAACCCTTGCTGTCCTTGATCTGAAGTGGTGGAGTCCCCAAGGGAATATAGAGTCAGGTATCATGAGTGTGAACACTTCCTCTTGAGGGACTTTTGCTGCATAGAGAAAGTGAGGACCTCAGTGGGCCTTTCAACTTCCCTGGTGTTTTCCAGATCTCAGAATAGTAGCAGGATGGGCAAATCTATCCCTTGCTGTGTAAAAACAATGAGATATAACCCTGCCCTGATCATTTGCTAATTAGCATGCTCCAGCAGACTTAACTAATCAAATCTATACACGTACTTCAGGCACTATGCATATGCTCACCCAGAGTCACTTCAGGCACGTATATAGGTGCCCTAAAAACCTGGCCCACTTCTCTGACATCTTATGGACAATTAGCCGTTGGTTCAAATTCAACATGGCTAAAACAGAGGCTCTTAACTTTTAAGCTCCCCCTGAAATCTTTTAGTCATCATCATCATCTTGCCTTTCACTCAAGGATATGATTTTGGATGGCTTTATCTTCTCATATCCTGGCTACTTTTAAGTGTTGCAGATATTCTTTTCATAAAAGCATTAAGATATGACTTTTCCTATCCCACCACACAGATAAAGCTCTCAACAAGGCTTTCATCTTCCCATATTGTAGTTACTGCAATGTCCTCTTCTCTACACACATGCAATCTTGTCTTACTCATAGCCATCCTGCATATGGTTGTAAAGGCCATTTTATGATTCCATCTCCATGACTGTGCCAATCCTCTATTTCCTTCCATAAATGACTCTCCAGTCTCACTATCTCTTCAAATATAAGCTGCTTTAATTTACTTTTAAGGCTGCTACTCCCACCCTTCCTATCATCTCATTTGTTTTCATAACATTGCCCTTCACCTCTGGTCCACAATGCTACCATCCCTTAGCCATTTGCTAAAACTTTGAACAAGTGTCTTTGTGCTTGCTTCCATAATGTCTTAATAATTTGAGAGACCAATGATGAGGCATGTGGTGGGATAAGAACATTGTCTACCACACAAAGCAATAGTCTATCACTGTTTCCAGATATTCCCTAATTATATTTCTGTATCTGTTATTTTTGGTCTTATGTATGGTCTTTCGGCAGGGTAGAGAGCAGTAGCTAGCAGAGAGAGGAAGATGTAAGCTACTTGAAAGATGCCACATATTTCCTAAAGAAACTAGGTTCCATTGACAAGCTTCCAGATAACACCATGTTCATTACCATGCATGTTACATTTCTGTATACCAGCATCACAAACAAAGGCACTGCATCTGTTTCCATTGCACTCCATTCCATTCCACTCTTCCTATTTGTCCTCACACATAACTATTTCAGATTTAGGGACTCCCTATACCTACAAATGAATGACACTGACAGGAGCACATGTATGCTCCCCCAGTATCCCAATATTTTATGACAGACCTTGAAGTCTTCTTTTTCCATGGCTACTCTCAAATGCCCTAATATATCTGAAGAACATTGATAACATCATCATATAGACTCAGGTGAAGGAATCTCTGAAGAAATTCTACCAGGGCTTTAACTATTTTCTCTCTCTATTAAATTGACTCTGGAATACTTCTCACAGAAAATTAATTTCTTCTACTGTGAAAGTTTGCAATGGCCATATATTTACCACATTGTATTGGAAACCAGCTGATTGCTACAGCTACCTTCACAACAGTAGCTATCATCCTAAGCACTTAACTAAATGCACTTAACTAAATGCATTGACTACAGTGAAACTCTATACTCCAGCCCTATATGCTCTGATCTCACTGAGCAGAATACATACCTTAAGGATCAGAAGAAAGATTGCTGCAATTACAATACAATCCTAAAACTGTTACCACTCAAATCAACTGATCCATAGTCAGACCCCATTGTGATCTGCTATAATACCAACCCCAATTCAAGGACAATAGAACCCCTTTAGTTGTCATGTACAGCCCTAAGCTTCAATACATCAGCCATGTCATTAATGACCTCCAACTCCTCTTGGAAAATGATGATCATCTTAAGGTGGTCATAGAGAAAAAAAACAGTCCTGACTTACAGGAAGTCCTCCAATCTCAAACAGTGTTTCACAGGCAACAGACTACCTAACTGATTTTCACTAAGGCTAGGGACAGACATTCAAAGAGCCTGATTCTGAATTGATTCAAACTTTGCAGGTTAGTCTGACCTGGCTAGGCTAAAACAGTTTTGTAACTAGAAATGCAGGCACATACCTGCAGTGGCTCAGGCTAGAAGCTGGGGGGCACTAGAGCAGCTCTCTCTTCTTTCCATAGCACTGAGCTGAGGGGAGGGAGGTGTGGTCTGGCCCTGGCAGGATGCTCTGATTAGCCCAGCAGGGAATTGCTAACAGTGTTTATCACCCCATTAAGGAAACAAAAGAGAGACATTACCAGCTTCCTGTTGATTCTCGCTGTTGATTCAGCATGCACCACAGCCAGCATGTGGTCTGCTAGCTAATACACAGACACCTCTCTGCAAGGCAGAGGGGAGGGGGGAATTCCTGCTTAGCAAGGAGTGGTGAGAGAGAGTGGGGGAGCAGCCTATAGTCTGTGCTGGAGCTGCAGCTAGGGAGCAGAGAGGAGGGGCCAACCCTGCTGTGGAGCATGGAGCCCTGTTGAGTCCAAGGAGCATGCCAGGATGCTGGAGTTGTCTGATTTATCTTAAATCAGGAAGGGGTCTGGGACAGACATTGAATAAACTGGTTTGACCCAAATCAGTTAAGTCTGATACTACATTCAACCAGGTTTATCTCAAACCAGTTTCAGCCATTTTCAAACTGGTTTATGTGCACAGAACATGTGTTCTGTTACAGGTTTAAACCAGTTTCTGATCACTTAAACTGGTTTAAGTGTAAGGTCTGTCACTAGACTTTGTCATGGGCCCAGATGCCAGCTGTACCCCCTCATTAACAAAGGAAACATCATCATTAGTCCAAGTAACCTGTGTAATAACAGCCAATGTTTATTTGCCTGCAATCTTATAGATACCATCACCTGCTTATAATGCCCCTCTGCCATCCACATTTAACAAATGAGTGATCTCTATGGGCACTGAGATATGTGGGGGAAAAAAAATTGTGCTTTACCAAAAAAGGAAGTGCATCAGTTTGACCCAGCTCCCCATCATCTGTATAGCTCATGCACTTCTGTGGAGTTTTTCAGCACTTTTATGTAACTGCACCAAAATAGTTATTCAATCCACTATTAGGCAAAAGCACCAAAAAGCTCTATTGAAGCAAGCTATACAGACTCTGGGCAAGCCAGGTCAAACAGATTCAAATCCTTTTCTGGGCATGCGCTGAGCTTGGTGCAGAGGTGTGCTGAGCTGTAAATAAAGCGCTGTGGTTTTTTCACATCTGTAAGCTGTCTATGCGTAAGAAAGAATGAACACCAATTTTATATCAGTTCTAGAAAGGTGCACAAGCCAGTGACAAAACACTTTAACCATCACTGACCTTAGAGTGGCTGTTCTTAGAAAACAAAACTTAAAAAATGATTTCAACAGGAAATTGTGGGCAAGAAATCATCTACAGACTGGATTGTGTAAAGTATGATCTAAACCACCATGTCTCAATCTGTTATTCGCAGCCCAAAAGTAGGTCACAAGAATATATGAAAAGGTCATGAATAAACTTTAAAAATGGATTGTCCTTTAAAAGAGAAAAATATGGGAAATTCTGGGTTTTCCCTTTCAGGCTAGCAGAGTTCCAGTTTGTAAGGGGCTGCTTGGAGTCTCCCGTACCCCATACACCCCACTCCCTGCCCCATACACCTACCTCCTACCCCACACAATGGGGTGGAGGGCAAGGAGCAGCAGGCCAGAAGTGAGATGCACTGGCAGGGCCAGGGACCTATTTTTTACTTAAACTATTTACTGGGTTAGGACTCGCCATTGATGTTTACAAATGGGTCCTGGTACAAGAAGGTTGAGAGCCACTGATCTAAACCAAGACTACAAATTTTTATCCCATTACTTGGCTTAGCTTTTATAACATATTGATGGACATAAAGATTAACTGCCTTTATTGTTCCTTTCTCCTATGTATCTTCCCTCTTCCAGCAGTGACTCTTCTTTTTTCTCCCTTTTTCTTACTTTTTCTGTTCTAAGCACTGCTTTCTATTAGCAGTGCTGCATCCTGCAGTCCCTTTGTGGGATCTGATGAAGTTCTGGTCCATGCTTAGGGTACCTAGGTTTTATAGAAATACTCTTCAAAGAAATGCCCAAGGGATGTTAGGGGAGCATGGTGAGGGTGGATGAAGTGGAACAACACCTCTGAAGATATTCTCCAAAATTGCACACCCTTAGAGAAGGCTGGCCCTAGCTACAGGAGCTACTGCAGCAGTATAATTGCTGTGCAATGACTAGTCTCACCGTATGACATGACAATACTGCTTCCATCTTTCCCCCAATCTAGATAAAGCCCCCTTGTGTAGAGCATATTTTTACTTAGGCTGGCTAAAAGGTCAGGATTAGCTCTTTACTATGAGATTATGATGACTTTATCTGAAAGTTTTCTAGTGTTGTTAGGGAGCTGCATTTTAGTAGCTATAGTGCTCTGTGCTGAATCTCAAACCAGTTTTTGGCAGTTGCATCTAATCAGCAGTGAGCACTACTTATGCAATGAGCTATTCTGAATAAATGAAAAAGGGTTTGTCTGCTACAGTCTATAACCTTTTTTAAGAATTGTGACTCTCATTTTCCGATCAAATTTTGTTCAAGTGAAAACATGTCACATTTAATAAGGCAGTATTATGTCCCAAGCGCTGTTCCAGCCTGACCGCAGGAAAGTTGCGCTTATGGATAAAACTTTGCATTTGACATAGACACATTATTCTACAAATGTAGAGATATTTTTGTTGCTGAATTGTTTTTAAGGCACTGCTTTTCTGTGTCTGTTAGAATACTGATGTACATTTACAATACAATTCTTAGAAAAATGCTTGGAATTTTCATTTCAATGCTTTTGTCTTGTATAAGCTGAATATCAATTCTTCAGAGAAACTAAATAAAATATGTTTTAATATAAATGAGCAAGAATAAGAAGTATTGTTTAGTTTGACAGATGCCACCAGTTAGCTGAGGCAGTAGACACCACTAAGTTTTTACTGGCTAATTTATTTTTCCCTTGATAATAAATTTGTAGGAAAAGTTTCCAAAAGTCTCAATTCATAAGTTATCACAATTAAAATTAATTAATGGCAAACACAATTAAAAGCAAACATCATTAAGAAATATGTGTTCAGACCCTAGTTACATGCTGAATTTATAGGTTTTGGAAACCAAGCTAATTAATTCCAGAACTCTGCTTAAGTTTTTTTATCCCAATGTTTAAAGAAGGGCAATTATGAAAAGCCTCCTGACTATTCTGCATAATATGTTTAGATTATGGAGTTTAAATACTGAGGGAAAATTAGCTGGTGGTAATCTAAATGGTTGAAAAACCTAAACAACCCCCCTCCTCATAAAAAAAACCCCCCAAAACTACAAAAAGCCAAGCAGAAGCAAAAGAATGAGTCGTTCCTGATGCATTCTAAAATATGAGCTGTAACAAACACCATCAGCAAACATGCTTTTGAATTTTTATGGCAGAACAGCGCTTATAGATGAATAGTGATAGCTCATTGCTGGATTCCATCTGCTGCAATTGGACATCTGCAAGTTGTAATCTGCTGCTATCATGGTCACTGCATTTCAGATTTTCATAAAAAGCAGTAGATTGGCTTACTTTGACTAACAGACCAGCTGCATCACTCTTCTGCTAGCAGCCTTTACTATTAACTTGCACTCTTGTAGCACCTCGAGGTCCAAATCAAGGAACAAAGCCCCATTTTCCTAGGTATTGTATTCACAATAAAAAGACCATTCCTACCCTAAAATAGTCGCAATCTAGTCCATGACAAGACCCAACAGTTGGATAAGCCAGGTGGGGAGGAAGAGAAAAGGTGAAGTTACAGTAAGGCAGGAAAATTATTGCATTCTAAGAAATGGTCTTGGCAATCAGCTACCATACCTCGTGGGCATGGCATTTGTCCCAACTCTTAAGCATAGATTTGAAGGAGGATAGGATTGTGACTTTGGAGATTTTTCCAGGGAAGTTTTCAATTTCCCCTTGTATGCAAATTACCTAGCATACTGGCTTCTGCAGATGGGCTTTCTTCCCTGAGGAGCTTCTTAATGGGTAGGTCTACACATGAATTTACATGTGCCTGAACTTAATGTGCCTTAGCCTAAGGCACATTAAGGCAATTTAGGCACAAGTCTACAAATGGACTCCTAAAGGCCCCTTATGGCAGCTCACTGGGAAAATGCATTGGTAGTCTGTCCTGGGCAGTACCCTGGACAGCCCCCAGAATCGCGCAGCAGCATAGCCATGCAGTGCAACCCAGCTCTGGCTGAGCGGGTGGGAGCCTCCAGTCCCCCTGGATGGGATCAGCCCAGCCCTGGCCCTGGCTCTGACCCATCCACATGTTTCTGCCTCCCCAGCTTGGGACAAGAGTGGTCCATAGCCAAGCCTACAGGGCCCAGAGCTGCCACTGGGGACCAGCAAAAAGATGTGGTGGGTGCTGTTCTCCAAGGCACACATGCTGGAGCTGGAGTAGTGGTACCTGTCAGTGTGCCAATTGACTTGGGACAAAGTTGGCAGAGAGGCAGGAGATGCAGGGGCTCCTGTCAAAGCACAAGGGAAAGCCCCCCTCATGCCTCCCTTCAGGGCTGCATTGCCTGGCCCACAAACCTGCCCCAAGGGAGGGGCGTGGGGGGGAACCACTAGCAAAATCCCTGCCTGTGCTGTGCTGCCCACTTCCCTTGGCTTTCTTTGCTCCACCCATTCCCATTCTGGGCAAGCATCTGGCTTCCCTGCTGGACGCTTCCCATGGGGGCTTTGTTCAGTTCAGCATGAGCAGGCTGGGTGCAATGTGGATGGGGACTTGGCTTTGGATCAGGTGGACCAAGGAGAGGGCTGAGCCCCTGCTTGCATTGTGCCCAGCTTACCCAGGCTAAGCCATGCAGAGCCCCTAGGAGCTCACGCTGCCTGCCTGTCTCACAGGCAGTGTCTGGCAGGGAAGCCAGATGCTTGTCCAGAATGGAGGTGGGTGGAGCCAAGAGAGCCATGCCAGGTCCTGGGGGCAGAAGCAGTTCCAGCCCAGCTGCTGTCCTGTGAAGAAGACCTGTACAGGCTTCTAAAGGCACCTGAATCCTGGGCAGGCAGTGAGGCATCCTGCCCCTTCAGGGGCTGCATTTCTTAGTCAGCAAACCTGCCCCAAGGGAGAGGTATTGGGGATCTGCTAGCAAAGGCCCTGACTGAGCTGCATCTGCCCCTTCTCCTTCAGGAAGTTAATGGGGGTGGGGGAGATGGAGGGTGGGGGCTTTCCCTTGTGGTTTGACAGGAGCCTTCTCACCTCCTGCCCCCTCTTCCAACTTAGTCCCAAGTCAGCCAAGACACCAACAGGTACTACTGCTGCTGGAACCACCACTCCAGCTCCAACATCTGCACCTTGTAGAACAGCACCTGCCATGTCTTCTTTCATAGATTCATAGATTGTGAGGCTGGAAGGGACCTCAGGAGATGGTAAAATTGGCTCAAAGCTACAGCTAGTGTTTTCCCATGTGTATTGCTTTTACATTTACAGAAGAGGTCAGATCATGCATGCACAGAACATTTGTAGTATTATGGGACTACCTAAAATTTTTTTTCCCCTTTTTACACATTTCATGTCAACTGGTGAGAATTGTGATACTTTCTTTAACCATGTAAAACAATCTATTGGTACTGTTTTCATAGATTCATAGATAGTAAGGCTGGAAGGAACCTTGGAAGATCATCAGATCCAGCTCCCTGCACCAGGAAGGAAAGACAACTGGGAGTCAGGTGACCCCTGAAAGGTGACCATACAGTCTTCTCTTGGAGATTTCCAGTGTAGGCAATTGCACCACCTCTGGATGGAGCCTATTCAACAGACAGGACAGCCTAGCTGTGAAGAAGGTTTTTCCTAATGTAGAGACTGAAACAGTCTTCCAGGAGTTTGTGACCATTACTCCTGGTTTTCCCCAAGTGTGCCCTGGTGAAGAGTCATTCACCGAGCCCTTGGTGTATGCCCCTGGTGTAGCAGTAAGTCACTATCAAGTCCCCTCTCAGCCTTCTCTTTTTCAGGCTAAAGAGTCCCAGGAACCTAAGCCTGTCTTCATATGGCCTGCCTTGCAAATCTCTGATAACATGGATGGCCCTTCTCTGGAGTCTCTCAAGCTTTACCACATCCTTGTTGAAGTGTGGTGCCCAGTACTGGATGCAGTATTCCAGCTGCAGTTTCACCAATGCTGAGTAGAGTGAAGAATCACTTCCCTAGTTTTGCTGGAGATGCATCGATTGATGCATGCCAGGGTATTATTTGCCCTGCTGGCTACAGCATCGCATTGCCAGCTCATATTCATTCTGTGGTCTATTAATACTCCCAGGTTCCTTTCATTTGTGGTGCTAGTCAGTTTGGCGTTGCCAAGCCTGTAGGTGTGTAGGGGCCTTTTTGTCCCCAGGTGGAGCACTTTATATTTCTCAATGTTGAACTTCACCTGATTCTGATCCGCCCAATCCGCTAGCCCCTCTAGGTCTGCCTGTATCTGCAGTCTATCTTCCAGTGTGACCACACTTCCCCATAGCTTAGTGTCATCCACAAACTTGGCCAGTGAGCTCCCCCAAATCCAAATCATTGAAAAAGATGTTGAAAACCACTGGACCAAGCACCGACCCCTGAGAGATACCACTGGCCACTTCTCACTAAGATGACATAGAACTGTTCTTTAGAACCCTCTGGGTCCTACAATGCAACCAGCTCTCTACCCACCTAACTGTCTCATGGTTAAGCCCACAGTCCTCCAATTTTTTCACAAGAACATTGCAGGATACAAGATCAATGGCCTTTTGGAAGTTAAGTTAGACAATGTCAACCTCCACTCCCTTATCCACGTGGTGAGTTACATGATCATAAAAGGAGATGAGGTTAGTAAGACAAGACCTGCCTGCGATGAAGCCATGCTGGCTGTCGTTCAGAATCCTACCTTATGCAAGCCTGTTGCACATAGACTCCTTAATGAATTTTTCCAGGATTTTCCCTGGGATAGAAGTTAGGCTGATCAGCCTATAGTTACCCAGGTCCTTCAACTTTCTTGAAGATGGGCACAACATTGGCCCTCTTCCAGTCCTCAGGGACCTCTCCAGAGCTTCATGAGTTTTGGAAAAGTTTGGCCAGAGGTCCCACAACAACTTCAGCCAGCTCCGTCAGCACCCTTGGGTGCAATTTATCCAGTCCTGCTTACTTGTATATGTCTAATTTTTTCAAATGTTCATATACCAGTTCTACGGTAATAGTAGGAAGGGAGTTATACCCTGCTTTTTCTATACCCAGTCTGGCATGATTTTGCCCTTTGCTCTGTGAAAGACCGAAGCAAAGTAGTCATTCAGGAGTTCAGTTCTCTCCTGAGTGCAGGTAACCAGCTGTCCTGAGCTGTTGAGCAGTGGCCCTACACTCCCATTTGTTTTTCCAGTGTTCCCTACATACCTAAAGGACTTCTTGTTGTCCTTGATACCTATTACTAATTTTATTTCAACTGCCACCTTAGCCCTTCAAATCTCTTCCCTACAGGTGTGGGCCATTGTTGTATAGTTCTCCTTGGGGCATGCCCCAAGCTTCCATTGTTTATACACCTCTTTCTTCTTTTTTCAGAGGACTATGATATCTTTGTTTAGCCAAGCGGGCTGCCCAGCCCTTTTGTTACCTTTCCTCTGCATGGGAATGGATTCCCTTTGTGCTTCGAGGATCCCTTCTTTAAAGAACAACCACTCTTCATGCACTCTTTTCACCTCCAGCACCTGGTCCTCCAGCACGTTCCCTACTAGTCACCTAAGTTTGTTGAAATTTGCATTTTTGAAGTCCCAAACTTCAGTCCTGTTGTCTAATTTGTCTGCCTTGCAGCAGGCAGTGAACGTGATGATTTCATGGTCACTGTCACCTAGGCTACCTTGTATTTGAAGTTTGTCACCAGGTTGTCCCCCTTGGTTAGGACCAAGTCTAGAATAGCGTTACCTCTGGTTGGCTTGTGCACCTCCTAAGTCAGGAAAAGCTAGTCAGGGAGGATCGTGACCAATCTGACTTGACTGAGTGTTCCTCCCAAAAGATATCTGGATAACTGAAGTCACCCATGACGACCATGTCCTGTGCTCGTGCAGCCTCTGCCAGTTCTTGGGCAAACTCTAGATTGAGTTCCTCCCCGTGGTTTGGTGGTCCATAGTATATACCTACAGTTAGGTCTCTCTTGCTGGCCTCTCCCCCCACCCCCACCCCCAGTTTGACCCAAAGGGTTTCAAGCTGTCCTTCTTTGGAGCCGATGTTGGCCTCCTGGGAGGTATACTGCTCCTTCACATAGAGAGCTACATTTCCACCTTTCTTCCCTCCTTGGTCCCTTCTATGAAGGGTGTAGCCCTCCATGGCTATGCTCCAATCAAGTGAGGAGTCTCACCAGGTCTCCATAATCGCTTCTAGATCATAATGCCCACTGGAGAGCAGGAGGGCTAGTTCCTCCTGTTTGTTCCCCATGCTCCTGGCATTAATGTACCTCAGGCATAATGACCTGAGTCCTGCTACTGAGGGTCTCAACTTCCTGTCACGCTGATGGAAAACTATTCCCTCAGCTCTTGCAAGAGTGGCTCCTCTAGTGTCTGAGTGAGTCCATTTGGTTAGCCATCTTGTTGAGCACCATCTCTGTCTCCTTCTCTTCTTTACTCTTCTGGAGAAGGTCTGGCAGTAGCTGTCAATGAAGTGTTCGTGGGCCCTGACAGTGTGCAGCTGACATATCTCCTCCTCAAGCTCTTGCACCCAGCCCTCCAGAGACTCCACTAAGGGGCACACCCAACAAGTGGGGGTGTCCCCATGCCAATCTGCCAGCAGCTACAACAAGCAGCGCCCCCAGTCCAGGGCCACAGCCTCTGTCTGGGTGGAGGTTTCAGCAGTGCTGGGGAGCTGGCAAGCATGATGAGTCACTGCCATGGCTGAGAGTGAGTTCATGCCTCTCCCTGGTCCCAGCAGCTCCTCTTCAGGCTTTGGGCTTCCAGCTTTGGGCTCCTTGCTTGGACCAGTCTCCTGGGTGCCTTCTGTATGCCTCTCCATGTGAACTGTCATGCAAACTGCTGTGCCCTAGTAGGGCCACACCTGTTTGCATGTTCTGTTTGTCTGGCTCTGGTTGTGGGGCTCTCTGGGGGCTCAGCCAAGTAGGGACCGGGGGTGGAGGTGTTCCCCTCCCAGGCTCCACTCAGCTGGTGCATCCCACCTGGCATGTCTCCCACCCACGCACATGCATGCACGTAAGCACACACACGCACACCCAGTCATGCATACATACCTACTCCCTCTGAGTGCCCCTGCATTTGCCCAACCAACACCTAGCCCTGGTTTCCTTTACCTCCTGGCTGTCACTGGGGTGTCAGTGGAATCCAGGTCCGGGTCTGTGTCTTTGGCTCCCGGGGGTGCAATGAGTATTAACCCATGAGTCTCCTCCAAGGAACTGGCCAAAACTGGTGGCACAGACTCAGCTGCAGCCTGCTCAGTTACATAGATAGCATTAAGGAGACTTAGGGTGTCTACATGTGAGTTAAGGCACCTTAAATAATCACACCTAAATTTGATACCTGATTTATGCAGGTATTAAATTTAGGCATTATTAGCCTAAAATTGCCATTTTTAAGGCACATTAAGGGCATTCGCATGTTGACCCATGTCCTTAATGCACCTTAAAATGGATAATGCAACTTAAATCACTACTTGTAGATGCACCCTGTTAGTCCTCTTAATTTATACAGTCTTTAAGCAACAAACAAACTGCCAAATAAACAACCAAAACAAAAACCCTTCTGGCCTGTCCTGGGCACTTGAGAAGAAGCGGATTGGTTCTGGATCCCAGCACAGCAGCCTGAAGCAAGCAAACGGCTGTATTCACTTGCTTCTTCTTTCCCTGCTTACTCTTCTGGGAGCTTTCAAGGCTCCTAGTATGACATTCCCTGTCTATCCAAATACCCTGCAGCTGGACTTTTTCAACAGGGCAGACATTTTTCCTCTTAAAGAAACAGACTGCCTTTTTACATCCTTATACAGAAACACAGAAAGTGTGATAGTGCTTTGAAGGAGATGCAGACTGATACTGCAGCCTCATTTCTATCCTGGGGAAGGTCTTTGAAAAAATTACCAAGGGCCACATTTGTGAGAGCCCTGCAGGGGAAGTGATGTTGAGGGGTAACCAGCATGGGTTCATGCAAGGCTGATCCTGCCTGACTAACCTGATCTCTTTCTATGACCAGGTAACAAAGAACTTAGATGGGAAGGAGGAAGTTGATGTCATCTTCTTGGACTCCCAGAAGGCCTTCGACACAGTGTCCCACCCAATTCTGGTGGGCAAGCTGAGGGACTGCGGCAC
>NW_017729032.1:81148813-81151021 GCF_001723915.1 Gavialis gangeticus
GACCCCTGCCACCCCCAGTGCTCCTTCCTGCCCATGGCAGGGGTTCGGACTAGATGATTGGTCTAGGTCTCTTCCAACTCATTGATTTCTATGATTGTCAGTGAAGCTTATTTAGGCTGTGGCAAAGAACAGCAGGGGTTGATATAGTAGTGAAATAATAGATTAGTTAGATGAGCAGGGGCTAGGTCATAACTCATCTAAAAGACCTCTACTAGAAGAATTTGCAGTGTCTCTTGAGTGACAAGGAAGATGATATTAACAGTGGCATTTTAAATTTAATTGAAAGGAGCAAGTGGTATCCTATGAGGTAGCATTAGCAAGAGTTTTAGTGTTAAAGTCTAAAAGGAAAGATTGAATCAAAAAGATATTATATAGAAAACATAAGCAAAAGTTTGACATATATTGCATGCATGGTTCAAGGAGGGCAAAGTCATAGGATGATGCTCATGTTATGGCCCCCAGTATCTGGTATTCTCCTTCTTGCTTCTTTTTTAACCAATAACACGAGGCCAACAATTGCAAGGGGTATAGCATTATCCACTTGCAATGATTTACTGTGAGTCAAAGTTTCTCAGCAACTCCTAAGTGGTACTTGGCCCTTCACTGAATGTAGCCTTCTTTGCTTGGTTGCCTGTCATTCTAGCTGTGAGTAGCTGAACCATTTGACAGCTTTTTTCTCATTCTGATTCATAGGGCTACCTTCCTTCACATCTTTTATTTGTTTGACACCTGTTCTCTGACATTCCCTCTTCTTGTGTAATGCTTTCACTCTCTGTGGATCATGTCAAGAGCTTTAAGCCTTCTCTGTTTATGTTCTCTTTTTAAAGGATCCATTTGTTTCTTGAACTGTGAATGCTTCTAGAGGTTTACTTGGAGGTCTACACAAGAGGTTAAGCTTTATATAGAATACCTTGTTTTCTTGAGGGCTTGTGAATATAATCACATGCACATGCCTTCACCCGTGCACATGCACACATACACACGATTATATGAATATGATTAAATTCAAAAGCCCTCAAGAAAAAAAAGTATGTCTATATAAAGCTTAACCTTGTGTGCATGTATGTGTGTGGCTGCTTTTTAAATGGTACTGGTTTATTGCTGATTCTATGTATAGCAAAGTTCAAAGGATGCCAAGGCTATGTATCAGGATGCTGTAAAATCTCAGTATTTTGAGGTGGAGTCAGTTACATGTACTTGGGGATTTGTCAAATTACTCTCTCATGGACCTATTCCCTATACCTGTACACTTTGAAATAAACATGTTTTTCAGTGATTTTGGCACATGCCATTTTTATGACTGTTAAGAAAATTATCGCATTTTCTCTAGCCTGCTCAAAGAACAATACATGATAGAAGAAACTCAAAAGACAATTCTATGAGACAGGCTGATCACTTTTCATTCTTGTTACTTTGTGGTACTCCACAGTCATGTACAGTAGCCATAAATTCCACTTAGCCAGATAGTTACACAAGGTATATAACTGTTTTATATAAAAAAGCAGCACAAAGGAATCAGAACCTTATGAGAAATCTAGCCCAAGGGACTAAGACCTGGCCTATTAGGCTGCATCCACACAAGCATGGACATTTGGTTTTCTAGGGACAACTAACAGTGGGACACCTTGTGCCACTGTTAGTTCTCCCTGGGGAACACCTGTGCCACATGCCCTCTGGCACATGGCAAGTTACCCTGAGTAGGGTAGGGAAGGCTTGGGGCAGCACTCAGCTGGCTGCAGCAGCCTTATATGGGGTCCTGGGGGCCTTCTGGGATTGCAGCAGTGGTAATCCTGCCACTTGAGGCTTGGCTGGCAGCCAGAGTGTGGCTCCAGCCAGTTAGGCTCCAGTTCTGAGTGGTGTGCACTGCCCCTGCGTGCATCGTTCTACTTTTTTTTGCACAGGTTTTTTTGACCCCTGGATATCTGCAGGGCCACATAACACATGGCCACACTCATTTGGATGTGGCCTTAGGTTCTATTCCCAACTTCACTATCAGTTGGCTTTCCAAACGTGGGGAAGGCATTTAGGGACCACTTTCAAAAGTGGTTGCAATTTGGGGTGCCTTATTTTTGGTTGCCCTATTTTTGACATTTACCTGTATGTATTTTTAAAAATCTGGGTCCAAAGAGCTGTTTTTCAAAGATGTCATATAGCTACAGCTTGGCTGAAGTCAATGAGAACTACAGGGAAATCAGACCTAAATTAATT
>NW_017729032.1:81156021-81157152 GCF_001723915.1 Gavialis gangeticus
TGTATTTTTAAAAACCTGGGTCCAAAGAGCTGTTTTTCAAAGATGTCATATAGCTACAGCTTGGCTGAAGTCAATGAGAACTACAGGGAAATCAGACCTAAATTAATTCAATCCAGACATTTGTCGGTTTGGTATAATATCTGCTTTATAGAAGAGATGTGCTGCGATTACAAACAGAAGCTAGTTCTTTTAAATAAGATAATTCTGGCTTACTTTATAATCTTTCTTTAATTGTCATTAATTGTAAGCTTGATGGAAGTTTAATTTATATTTGTATAATTTTACCATGATCATTTTCCGTTTCTATTCAACCCAGAGGGAAGTTCCTCCTCTTGATAATCAGGGTGCTCCTTTTCCAGTGTAATTATTGAATTACTCAAGAGACATTTTAGCATGGAGACTTCTAGGACATTTTTAATAACCAAGACAAGTTGATTCATATTTTTAATGTCAGCTTACTTCATCGAAGAATGCTAGTTCTTTGAAAAAATGAGTACATTAATATTCTACAATCTTTTACAGTAGAGTTTTTAATAGTCATCATTAACCCATAGGTGAAAACAAAAATTTTAGTGTAATGTTTATTAGATTGTCAATAACTTTAACAGACTATATTAAGCCTTCCCTGGTTATATTTGTATTAAAACACAGAATTCTAGTCCTCTAATAAGAAATGGGTTGAATTTTGTTGGAATACAACAGGTCTTAAATTCCCCCCCATTGATCAAAGGAAGAACACTTCTGTTTTACAGCCTTAGGTCTATTTTCATGCTTTTCCTAAAGCTTTCCTTTTCAAATACCTGTTATAAACCCTGACCTATAAAATAATATTACTTTTTTCATGTTTCTTCAGATGACACTATTTACTATATAAAAGTAAAACGTATTCCTATAAATACAAAACAGAAGTAAGGTCCTAAAGATATATTCCTTTCTATTTTCTATATATCACAATAAACATTCCATCTTAGGGATAATATTGGCCAGTATTTGGTACTGTAGGATAATCTTTGGAAGAACATCACCAATTACACCTTGGCTAGGCTTAAAATATATCATAATGTATATATAAAGGATCAAATGTGCATGAGAGGTTAGTGAATTCTAGAAAGGAATATATCTTTAGGACCT
>NW_017729032.1:81162152-81167869 GCF_001723915.1 Gavialis gangeticus
GAATTCTAGAAAGAATTAATCTTAAGGCTTAAAGTCAGAGGCCTTATTAACTCACAGGCTACATTTGATGCAGCTGCTATACAACACACTCTTACTGCTTCAGTAATGTATCTCAGGCTTGACTTAGTTACCAGTATCCAGAAATTGAAAGAGTAATAAATTCTAAAAGTTCATACTGTACTTTGGTCATTTTCCAACAGCGGCACTACAGCAGTATAGATATTACAACGTTCTATGCTATAAATTGTCATTTAGAAATGGTCAAAAATTGCTCAATAATCTATTATAAGGATATAGTCCAAGACTGTCAAAAAGACAGCAAAGTGTTTTAGAAAAAGTAAGCCATTGCCTACTCCATAAACTGGCATCAGCTTCCACAATCAAACTGAAGTAATTCCTATGTCAGACTAAAAATTTTCAGATATTGTTTTTATCAGTCGTCTTTCACTGATTTGCATTTGCATTTCATAGTAGAGTTCCAGTGTTGTTGAAGCCATGTGACACTTAATCCCCCTTATCCATAACTCTCCAACTATACAGTTAGTCCAATAAAAGATATCACAGAAAATCCTTGCCTCATACATTTGCATTTCCAGATTTTTATCAAGACTAGAAATACAAATAGAATTCTGCAGAAAAGTTATTTTTACTGTATGTTCAGCTCAAACAAAAAGAAGAGTTACTTTAAATAGTAAAAACTTGTGTTTACAGTCTTCATGTTATATTTTATAGACACAAAAGGTTAGATCATGAGGACAGGGATGCCAGCTTTTGAGCTCTAAACCAAAGTGAACTGAAGGTTTGAAGACCTGTTTGACAACTATGAGCATTTGTAGACGTGATCTGGGGGGAGAGGAAGAGGGACACTTTAATTAGGTTCGGAGAACTGCTTTAATTTAAACATCCAGATCATCACGTGTAGCAGTGCTCCCGCACTCAAAAATGGTGGTGGGGGTGCTTTAACTAAAGCTTGTTGAATGAGCTTTAATTAAAGCACCCCAGCCACCATTGTTCAGCTTGGGGATGCTGATACATGTGATGCTGGAGTCTGCTGGAGCATGGTAATTACCACACTCCAGCAGACTTGAGTCTGCTCTGATGCACTGTAATTATAGAACATCAGAGGAACCTTGCTGTAAGTGTATAGACACCCTATGTTGCACCTTACCTCTAAAATTCGACCAGATCAGACCTATTAACTCTTCTACTGTCGAGCAAGGCAGTAGAAAACTGAGGTCCCAGATATTCATAGTTATCAAATCAAATAATATGGACCCCTTTTTTTGTTTTATTTTGACCAAAATATTTGTGCTTAAGTTGGACTAAATATTTTAATACACATACTCCAGCATGACATTTGAATAAAAATGAAAGCCAATGAAACTGTATGGAAAGCAAATGAAACAATGTATGGAAACAACAACAACTCTGTTTTGTTTAATATGTTGAACTTCAAGTATCATGGAAGCTATAGCTGGAAATATTTACAGAGATCTCCATTAAGAAGGCAATAACATTTATCACCAAGTAGTATTACAGATTGCTGTCAGTTGGTCCTTCTAGGGAAAATTGGCATCTTAGATTTTGTCTAAACACAAGTTTTTACTGGTTCTCCTAAATCTATATTTGCAAGTTAATTTGTTAAATTAGTCCTTTGTATTGATTTAGAATTTTTTTTATAGATTAAGTCAGTAAGAAGTTGATTTTAAGTAATTTTATTTAAACTGGTCCAATTTGCATATAGCTATGGTGTCAGATACCATGTTGATTTCATTTGTATTAAACCATCAATTTTCAACCACTACATTAATAAACTAGCCAGTAGAGAATTCTTATTGACAGTAAATGTAATGCTTTATTAAGGCATGACAAAACTTCACTTGTCTATATTACTCCTATAGTCATTTTATAATTAAGCCTTACAGTACACTAGTGATACAGGAAAGTAGAATTCTAGTGTATAAAAGGGTTTAAATCACTCAGACAACATTGTCAGGCAGCAGCAGTCCTTGTTCGATCATTCCAGTAGTCAATAGAGCAAATATTATGCCTTAACAGCTCTTTTGCTATGTGAATTTGTGTGCTGCTTCCAATTACATGGCCCTGATCAACACCCCAAACTAATGAGAGCCATATGTTTCTCTATTGCATAAAACTAAGTGGAGAGGAACCAGCTAATCAAAAAAAAAATCAGGTTTTGAAATGCAGCTACTAAAAGACATTCACCCTCCTGTTCTTCAGGTGTAACAGGGATGCAGATTGATTTGATGGCAAGGACAAGAAAAAGCTGTAGGGACCAGGGACCTGCAGAAAATCCTTGCCCAACACTTATCCCCAAGCAGATGTGTAGAGACATTCCCACTTTGCAGTTCCTTCCATGACTCCCCTCCAGCACTGACACCATGACTAGTTCCTAACTCCGCTATTATTTTACATGCAAGTGCTTTGTAATCTCTCTGATGGGAGTTGGAGAGTATAGACAATGTTTCAAGCAATACTAATTTATTTGTTAGGTTTTACATAGGCTTTAGTCTCCATTTGTATTAAATCATACTACAAAGAACATAATCCCCAGTTTTACTTCCATCATGCTGTTGCCAGCCCCCTTAGTCACTTAAATGTTTTTCAGAGATGACAAGAGTAGAGTTGTATATAGGTATGAGAAGAATATCCTGTATAGTTTTTACAGCTCATAAAATTTTTCTTTTGTGGCTTTTAATACAGTTTTCTTCACTTCCTTTTAACATTGTAGCAGGGAATTTAAGGATCTGAATGAACACATGAACAGAATTGTAGCAACCTAGTTGGTGCTGTTATACATAGTTATTACTCACAAATTGGATAGGGACAAAGAAAGTAGCATGTGAAAATGAAACACTAGCACTTTTTATGAGCCGACTTATCCAATAAACACACATGTTCCAACATGAGTGCTGTTACACTCAGCTTTCATTTGATGATTATTGTACCATTCACATGAGTTGTGCAACCCAGAGAAAACCAGTTCATTGCTGAAGGCATCAGAGCCATTCCAGAAATAGATATAAACTGGTCTTACATTTTACCATGCAGCTTGAATAAAAACAGGAAAAATCCCTAGATAACCACATGAGCTTGTAATTTGGAGGTCATATTACTATTTTATAAAGCTAAATACACAACATTGGAACTAGCTACTCAGTTACTCAGAGCCTAGTCTCCTAAAAATGTCCCATTCTTACTTTCTGTATAAAATTACCAAGCCCATGCATCAACCAATTCAATCAAAACTAAATGTGAGCTTTAAAATATTATTGAGTCTTTCTTTATTAAGTTTTGTTCTTTTCAAGTTTTTTTAGACAAAAATGAAACACAAATCCAGGGTAATAATTATTACCTTTGGCTCTGCTAGAGACAATTAATGTCAGGTCTGTTCACTACTTAATAAAATCAGAGATTCTGAACTCAGTCCTTGGCATTGGTGAGAGCTCAACAGCCATTATTTCCCTCATATACTCTAAGGTAATCTTGATTAATGCTTATGTAGCAATGTGCTGCTGGTATTTGATTAATGTAAATGTATCTTTAAAGAAAATAAACATGTATAAAGGTGTTCAAAGGATACATTCTTGTGCTGCTGATACTTAATTAAAGCCAATGTATTTTGCTCATGAAATGAACATGATGTAGCACCACATAAAGTGCACAGGGACTGTATAACATCCTTACTACTTTGTTTATGGAGAAATAAAAGAACAAAATGGTTATTTTATTCTTTTCGGTAATTTATTTGAAGTTAAGAAAAAGCAATAAGGAAGGAACAACTAAAAAAGCACAGATCTTCAGGCTGTGTAACTCCGCTTCATTGACTTCTTCATATCTCCGACATGGTACAGCAGTTGAAGGTTTGGCTCAATGAGAAAAAAAAAACAAAGAGAAAGGGAAAGAGAACTCAGTAACTGCAATGCTATCTGAAATACAAACATAAGCAGCCCATGAAGAGGGGAGGGATGTCTTTGTACTGAAATCTGGTGTTGGCAGCATGACTCCTTTAATTCACATAGCTATATTTATCATACTTATGATAGCAAACTCGTATGAGGTACTGATTGCTGAGCAACAGAGACAGACCAAACAATGCTGAGAAAATAAAGGCAGGTGCAATGTGTGTGTGTGGTGAGATTAGTTCTATGACAATATGGCTGCTCAGTCATGACCAGGGATCCTGGTTTTTTCTGATTAAAAAAAACAACATCTCCAGTTTTCAGATATAAAAAAGTAAGCTAAAACCCCATATTTTTCCATGATTAAAATGAAACGTTACAAATATATAAATATTAGTGGTGTTTCATTTGAATCAAGAAAAAATGCGGATTTGGGGTTACCTTTTTATATAAAAAAAATAGGGATCTTTTTTATCAGCGAAAACTAGGATCCCTGGTCATGACACCTGTTTCCCAGTGCTTTCTAGCATTGACGGTAGAGCCTACAGTTCAGATTTGTAAAGGTGTTTAACCATGCAAAGATACAGAAAGGTGGCTAGTTGTCTTTTCAAAAACTTCTAGGTACTTAATTCAGATTGATTATCTGCAAATTCCCTAGGTGCCATGAATTAGACAAGTAGTGTTCAAACTTTTGGCCATGTGATCTAGATGACTGGCATGGGGCCAGTCCATGGGTTGCTTTGAGCCCTATGAGCTATAATTGAGCCCTGGGGCCCCGCACTTCCTTCTCCCACCCCTGTGAGTCAGGATTAGGCCCTGGGAGCTTGGCAGCACCCACTGCTACCCCACTCTGGCCTGTGGGCCAGGGGTTCAGCAAGCCTGGTTAAGACTGTTACAATGTCAACGAAAACAATGTGGCTTAGCCTGGGCCAGGTGTCCATTAAAAGAGAGGCTAGAGGTTCCTCGGACCAAAGGCCTATGGTACCCTTTTCTCCACAAAATTGGTACTTTCTGTGCTAACAGATTGCTCCAAGTGAAATATTAACCAGATACCATGGTTTTTTACAGTCCTTGATTGTGTATAGTTGTCCTTCACAAGGGCAGTAGGCACTTTTCATAGGATCAAACTATGAGATCAGAGTATACTGACCCTTTTCCAGATTAAACACCAGGGTCTAGTACATTTTGGATGTGTCCACACAAGTTCCTTTACTACCTGGTAGATTATTCTACTACACAGTTAAGCATCACCATATACATGTACTCACAATTACTGCACAGTAAATAAGTCTACTGTTTATTTATCTATTACTTATAAATACAGGTAGTAAACTAACTGCACAGTAGATACTGCATAATGGGTGCCTCTACGCAAGACATGGGCATGAACCATGATGGCATTGCTACTGCTCAGTAGCAGCTAAAAATAAATGTGTGGCAATAGGACTGTGCAGTAATGCCGGCATTACTGTATAGTAAAACTGGCATTACTGTGGAGTTCTGTCACCACACATTTGTTTTTAGCTGCTGCTGTGCAGTAGCATTGCTATCATAGTTCATGCCGGTGTCTTGTGTAGACACACCCACTGTGAAAGATCTACTGTGCAGTTGGTTTACTACCTGCATTTATAGGTAGTAGCTAAGTGCACATTAGACTAATTTACTGTGCAGTAATTGTGAGCATGTGTAGATGGTGACGCTTTACTTGTGATGCTTTAGCAAGTACTAAATGACTGCACAGTAACAACTGTGCAGCTTGGCACACATGTAGATGTGCCCACTAATGTATATTTA
>NW_017729032.1:81172869-81179836 GCF_001723915.1 Gavialis gangeticus
GTGACGCTTCACTTGTGATGCTTTAGCAAGTACTAAATGACTGCACAGTAACAACTATGCAGCTTGGCACACATGTAGATGTGCCCACTAATGTATATTTACATGCTGGCCAGGAACAAATTTGCTCCTGGTCAGCCTAGCCAGCAGGAGGCCACAGGGGACAGGGAGCTCTCTGTCCCTAGTCCTGGTGCTGCTCAGCACGGTGGTTCCCCCTAGGACCTGGAAGCTGATTAGTGCCAGAACTGGGTAGCTCTTGTCCCTGTCCCAGCTTTTGTGAAGCTGGCTGCTCTGGGGAGTGAGTGGAGGATGGGAATCCAGTCCACCCCTGCCCTGGAGCAGCCAGATCCTTAAGGTATGGAGCTGGCTGTTCCAGGGGACAGGTGAGGGCTGGGTTCCCAGCTCCCGCTCACTCCCCAGAGCAGTCAGCTCCGTGCAGAGTGGAGCTTACTGTTCCGGTGGACAGGTGAGGGCTGGATTCCTGGCCCCCTCACTTCCCTGGAGCAACTGGCTCCATGACAGGCAGGGCAGCTGCCAGGGATGCATGTGCCCCCACCCTCACCCAGATGGAGGCTTGTTGGGAGCTGCCTCACACCCCAGACAGCTCCCAGCAACCTCCTGCTGACAGCTATATGTCTGGATAAGCATGGGCCCAGGAGAGCTCTGCCAGCCCTCTTCCAGCCCCATGCACATCTCCTCCCAACATGCAGTCAGCGGAGTGCTCCTGGCCACATGCCCACTGGGACTACCCCATGCCCCTTGCCAGCCTCAAGGCTAGCACCAGGGCTAGCACCTCCTCTTCCCCCCTCCCATTCTGAAACAGAGACAGGCTGTGAGAGAAGAGGGGTATTGTTAGGGGAAACTGGCTGCAGGCTAGCAACCAGAAGCTATATTCTTTCTCCCTCCCACAGCCAACAGTGAACTTCTGTTTGTCCAGGGGATCAGTGTAACCCAGGATGCTTCCTCCAAAGTGTTCTCAGTTACAGTGAGGAGCTGCACTTCTGTCTAACTCATTGTGCCTAAGTCTTTCTTAGAGTTCCTCCATCTCATTTAGCTATTGGAAGGAGTATTCCTATATGTCTACTGGGGATGGTCATAAATCAGCAACAGAGGACTGATGGGTATAGATGAATTATATTTAACAGATTCATCACTTCTTGTCACCCAGAAGATATGTGTTCCTGATGAATATGAATTTTTTGATTGCCATATTTCATTTCAGTCTTTTTCTCATGTCATCTGGCCACCACAGATACAACTTTCTGAACATATTGCTATTCCTTACCTCTGCAACTTGAAGGTTTGTATTGTCTCTTGACTGTCCTACTTCACTTTTCTGTACATCACGCTCCACATCTTTCTCTTGCTTTGCACACTCTTACCCTGAAGAAAAATTGTTCAAGTGAAAATGAACTTCAAACTTTCCTTACACTTTCTGCTTGAAAATTATTTTGTATGAACTCTTTGATCTTAATGAGCTTCAGCATTAATGCCTAAACCAGCATATCTTCCATCACATGTAATTTCCCCAATCTGAAGTATCAGAAAAGTCATACATTGATTCTGATATTAAGTAGTACATTGCTTAATATTCATATATATCTGTTAATCTCAGTTTGTAAAGCACAGAATGAAGGCTCATTTTCTCCTCATTTTCTTGTTGAAATGAAAAAGCTATTTTGCCTGGCAATTTCTATTCATTCTTTCCTGGGAAGTTCTGTAAAATGATATGAAGGAGTATTATCCATCTATACTCTTTGCTTTCACTCTTGCTTCTACAGCAGTCAGGGCAATTTAATCTACAGTACCTGGTTAAAATATCTGAAAGAAGGCTCCTTCAAATCCTAAGTCTTTTATTTAATCCCTTTCAATAATACTTTTTTGTATCCAGTTTATACAGCTTCTGTAGTGTGCTATCTAGCAGAAATGGCATTTTAAACTGAAAGGATAATCAGAAGAAATAAGAAATGTCTCCCTTTTCCCTTTAGTACAGTCATCCTCTCCTGTCTCTTTTAGATGCATCTCTTTTTTTCTATAATGTCTGCTGCTGGATTGGGATGAAGTACCTACTTCCTCTAAGTTCATTTGATATAAGGAGGTTTCTAGAACATTTGGTCCTGAAGAGATATAATTTCTGTAAAGGTTTAAAATAAGCAAGTCATTCTTTAATGCTTGGTTAGGAAATTGAAATGACTTTGTCTAGCTTGTCATAAAATTTCTAACTCAAAGGAAACAAATTGTTTATTATAGGTGAAAAATCTCTCCTCTAAAGGATGACATCTATATTTCAAGCACCAGTCTCTTAGCCATATAGACCAAAATGTGTACCCAATTATTTTTGGCTGATTTCTATTTGATTTTCAACTATTTTTGTACAGCATCCAAGAAAATGGGGCCCAATACTTGTTTTCAGTTTCTATGTGCTATAATAATAATTATGCTATAGTTTTTTATACAAATACAAGAAACCTAAATGGAACATTTTTTTTTCAAAAGGCTGAACAAAAAAACCTTTATCCGGAAAAAAAAGTAAAGGTTCTTTTCTTTGATATTCTCTGGAAAGTAGTCAGAGACCAATCCAGTTTGACCAGGTTAGGTGCCAAGTATCTCTAGACAGACAAAGCAGAGAACGATTATGTCTGTACTGCTTCCATGCCACCAGAAAGCATGGCTTCACCCATCCCCTCCCTCTCTGCACACACTATACAGAGCCACTCCAGGAGCATGTCCCTGCTGCTGTCAAACACACCAGAGGTAGACAGCTTGAGAGGGGCATCAGGGGACTTCTCCAGGGTGACTTGGCTATTTCATTTTCCATTTTTGAGATGTGGGGAGCAGGTAGGCAGGTTCTCAGATATGCTCTGCCGAGTGGTATAGAACAGTGGTGTTCAACCTCCGGCTCCCCACAGGACTGGAAATTTTGTACCAAGGAAATGGTGGCAATTAGTGGTGCCACTGTTTGCCCCGCCAAGTTTCCAAACCCTATGGCCAGATGACATGATTTCCTGCACTGGACTGGGGCTTTGTGTGGGGTCACGGTAGTGGGCCTGATCCATCTCAGGACCTTGTTACACTCTGAGCTGATCAAATATTGATCATTGTTAGTGCTAGCTTGAATTTGGAGCAGTCACATCTTGAGACTAAAAACTTTCTCTGTCCCTCATGTGCACAGCTGTGACATGCAACTGGAGGGCTGGCAAGCAGGTGCCTGATTAGTAGCTACAGCTGTGAGTTGCCACTAGAGAGCTGGTGAGCCAGAAGAGGCTTCTATCCCTGCTCTTGGTGGTGGGGTGTGAGAGATGGGTTTGGGGGCACGGGGACATGAAGATAGGAGATGGATAGTTAATGGGATAGGAGTGGGTAATGAAATGGGAGGTAGAAAGCAAATGTGAGTGGGGATGGGAGATGAAATGAAGGCAGTCAGTCACTGAAGGAGAAAATAAGAAGAAATAGTAATTAGAGGTGCACTGATATATTGGTTTGATATCAGATCAGTACTAATATAAAGAAAACTGCCTGTATCAGTTATCAGCCCGATGGGACCGATAATTTGGCTGATAAATGCCCGTGCTGCTTGCAGCTGCAGTGCAGCACTCAGGTAGTGAGGAGCACAGCCAGCAGATGGGGAGCTGCCTCCAGATAGTAAATCCAGTGTGGTGGAAGAGGAGCGGGAAGGGAAAGGGCTGGGGAGGTAGATCAAGCCCTGGCCCTGGCTCAACACCTAACCTCCCCTCAGATGCTGGGAAGAACCGGGGCTGTGCCAGGCAGTTGGCGGCAGTGGCGCTGGGAGTGGAGCTGTGATGAAATTTGGGGTGGATGCAGCATCCCCCCAGCACTGCCGGCCCCCACTTTGAGCCCAGCCCCCGCCGAGAAGAGCCCTGTGCAGCCCTGGCTGCAGCCCAACCCACCCTGCCCCATGCAGATTTGGGGGACACACTCATGCTGTCCTGGGGTGCAATCAGTGGCAGAAGCTGCCTCCCCTCCATGAGCCATGGCCCCACCCTTCTGTCCTGTCTGGGCAGTGTGTGCTTCTGCCCCTGCCCTCTCCCTCACTGCAGGGGAGCTGATCTGCCCCCACCCTCCACTCCCCTTCCCTCCCCCTGCCGATGCCACCACACCAGACTTACCAGCTGGATGCAGCTGTATTGGAAATCGGTTCAGTGTCAGCCAATACGCCTTCTTAAATATTGGCTATTGGTATCAGCCTCAAAATCTCTATTGGTGAACCACTAAGAATAATAAAAAGGATTTAAAAAGAAATAAAGAGAAAGTAAATTAAAGAAAGTCTCATGTTTTAATAAACTGTGATTTGGGATTGGGATGTGGGTGCTGCTAGCTGTGCTTCCTGGGTTGTCTGGGTGGTGGAAGTGGCAAGGGCAGATTCTTTTGGGGGAGCTACTGCCAGTACTCTAAACAGGAAGCCCCTGCTCATGGGAACCCAATCCAGTCCCATACCTTTCCCAACCCCACCCTCCCCCACCAGACCTCACTCCTGGCTCCATCCATGCCCTGTGTCCTGACTAATTAGCATATGCTCTGCAGGATGTTTGCATGGGGTTACACTCCTGGGGGGGTGGGGTGAGAAGCTTACACGCCCAGGCATGGGAGGGGGAGTTGGCTTGGTGCCAGAACTGCCCAGTGGGCAGTAGAGTTCAGGGGGTGGAACATTTGTCTATAAAGAACAGGAAGGTAGAGATGGGGCACTGCTTCCTGGGATGCTGGAAGACTGAAACTTAGGTGGCTCATCTGTGGGGAATGGCCACACCTTAGTGTAACATGAGCTGGGCAACACAGATGAGCAGGGATCCTGGTTTTCTCTGGTTAAAAAAAATCCCCAATTTTTGGTCAAAAAACCATATTTTTCAATGATTAAAATGAAACAACACTAATATTGACAAGTCCACTAATGTAGTGGTGTCTCATTTTAATCATGGAAAAATGTGGATTTTGGGTTACTTTTTTAAACCACAAATTGTGGGTATTTTTTTAATCAAAGAAAACCAGGATCCTTGTAGATGAGAGATATCCCTGCCCTGATGCTTAAAATTTGTTTATGGTGTTAATGTGTGGACAATCCAGGGGTTAAGAGCTCCAAGATCTTCTTAAAATCAATGCATAACAAGGCCCTCATAAGGGGCTGGTGAGCAGGGCCAAGGTGGTAGACCTAACCTGACATTTATAGAGCAAGGGCCTAGGCAAGGTTGTGGGCCCAATCTGGCTCAAGTGGGCCTGGAACCAGGCCCAGGACGGTGGGATTGATCCAGTGCATGCGATCTGTCTGTGGGCCAAATTTAATGTGGGGTTTGTGTGGCTTTGCCAAATTAGACCTGCAGCCCTGGCCTTCTGCCCAGTAGATCTGGGCTGCAGCCATAGCCTCCTGCACGCTGGATTAGTCCGACAGCCCTGGCCCCACCTGTGCTGTATTAGGACTGCCACCCTGCTGCTCCACACTGGACCTGCACACACTAAATTAGACCTGTTACTTTACCCAGGACTCACATATGTAAGATTGGGCCTGATGCCTCATCCCCACATGTTGACCTGAACCAGAATAGAAGGCCAGGTCATCTGGCCGCAGGGCTTGGAAATTTTGTGGCAGGGGAATGGTGGTAGCATTCTCCCTCACTGACAAAATTTGGACCTGTGGGGAACCCTGTGGGCCAGATGACAAGGCTCTATGGGCCAGATCTAGCCCATGGACCAGAGGTTGAGCACCCCTGGCCTAAGAGTTAGAGCTCTTGCCCAGAAACTGGAGACCTGAGTTGCAGGTCCTCATTGACTGAAGAAACTTAAACCCACATCTATCACTTGCTAGTAGAATACCTAGCAACTGGGTATACAATAGACTAGGTAAGAACACTCTCCACAGTTCCTGTTGAAGATGAATCTTTCATAATATATTTTTGTTGTCATTTTGGAATTTTATTTTATTTATGACATTTACTTATTTATTTTATTTTATTTTTTATTATTTTCACATAGTTTCATCACATAATCTGCATGACTATTGCTGATACACACTTTGGGTAAGATTCTGTTTGATCTGTGAGGTGGCTAAATTGGAGTAATGATTTAGTCTTATACCCCTTCAGCATCAATGGGTGTCTATATACATGTTCTGGGGTGGGTGGGGGGGAGGGCACTTTAATTAGAGCGGCTCTCAAGGGGCTCTGAGAGCCGCACTAATTAAAGCGCCCACAGCATCACATATGGCGGTGGAGACACTTTAAATAAGCTTGTCAAACAAGCTTTAGTTAAAGTACCCCCATTGCCATTTTCAAATGCAGGGATGCTGAATACATGTAACATGGGGGCTGCTGGAGTGCACTAATTAGCACACTCCAGAAGACTCACAGCAGACCCTATTATTTAAGTCTGCTCCAATGTGTGCTAATTAGCACATATCGGAGCAGATGCCTGTCATGTGTATAGATGTGAATGGTAAAATTCTCAGTGGCTTCTGTGAGTATAAACCCTGATTCACATGCTATTGACCAAACTTTTCTGCATTTTCCTTCTCTCATTTAAGAAAAAAAACAACAAAAAGGGGATTTGGAAGTGCCAAATATTCTCTTCCGTTTACACACACACACACACACACACACGTTGGTGAGAGAACTCTGGGATTTGGAAGTGCCAAATATTCTCTTCCGTTTACACACACACACACACACACACACGTTGGTGAGAGAACTCTGGGATTTGGAAGTGCCAAATATTCTCTTCCGTTTACACACACACACACACACACACACACACACACACACACACACACACACACACACGTTGGTGACAGAACTCTGGGAGAGGGAAATTAGTGACTCAAATATGAGAAAGTCAGTGTTTGATTACCAGTCTCCTTAGCCAACCAGTCCCCAAGAAATAACCTATTACTGATTATGGCTCTTTTTACTTTTTTGTTAAAACAAGTTACCATTTTCTTGCTGGGTCCTTTCAAATGTTCAGTCAG
>NW_017729032.1:81184836-81192340 GCF_001723915.1 Gavialis gangeticus
ATAACCTATTACTGATTATGGCTCTTTATCTTACTCTATAGCATATTTCTTGGCTCAGATAGAGCCATTCAAGACTTCAGGTTATCATCCATAAAATGTTAATAATTTTTTTACATTTTTGTGGGGGCATTTTTACTGTCTTAAAGATTTGTTGTAACTGCTATTTATTGATCTCTGAAGGCACAAATGTATATCCAAGGTATTTCCATGGATATCACTTCGTATTTTGAGATGTGAATTTCATGTCTAGAGAAAGTGTCTTTCTTAATTTCAAATTTCTGGTAAAATCAACTCCTATTTATATAAATGTACACAAGCTTTAATACATGTATTTGTTAGCACAAACACTGTCCAGTGCAATTGATATTTTCAGCAAGTTACTATGCTGGCATGTTACTTGGAAATAGAAGATACTGGCTGCATCTACACAAGATGCTGACTCCACAGTAGCTTGTTACTAGTGTGCAGTAGCATTGCATGGCACCAAGCACAATGCAATGCTACTGTGCAGTAGTACCGAGTTACTGTGCAGTCAGCATCACCTAAAAGCCGTTTGGTGATGCTACTGTGCAGTAACTCCAGTTACTGCATCGTCATTTAGTACTTGTGTATGCAATACTGCAGCATCTTGTGCAGATGTGGCCACTGGCTATCATTTTCTGAGCATTTATAAGTGCAATAATATTGTTATTCACATTCTTCCCTATAGTTTCTTCCATAGGCCTACACTTCAAAAGTGTTTGTTTTTAACCTTCAGAATCTCAAGGTCTTTCCATCCATAAGAAAGAAGAATCTACACAGAGAAGATTTTAGTGAAGATACTGAAAAATATTACTTTTTTAGAAAGAAGGGAGGAATTATGTGTTACAATAAATATTTTGTTGAAGAGTAAATATAGAAATGAACAAAAAACAATATCAGTCATACATCATATCAAAAAGATATGAACCATAGCACAAGGAAGAAACATTAAAGACTTTATAACTATCATAGCAACCCAAGAGTTAAGGAAAGATCAAACAAAAATGCATGGTATTCTGAATTTTAAAAAAATGAACAAAGTCACTAACAAAAACAAAAGAGAGTAACGAGAGGGATAAGAAAGGAGTGTTTATCTCCAAATCTTGATTTTTCATTCCACTATATCTGTAAAGAGAACAAGTAAAAATGGAGTGGTAGTTATAAAGAATCAATGTATAAAGGAGTTATGATTTATGTTGTAACCATAATAATCTTGCACATTCACTTATACCAGTGGTACTCAACCTCTGGCCTGCAGAACTGTCATTGGGATGACCTTTTTCCTTCCTCTTTTCCAATCCAGATTTTCCCTTTCCCTAATCCTCTTTCATTACTATCAATTCTAATTTTGCTTCCTTTCTATTTTATTTTTCATTATAATCAACTCTTTGGCTTATGAATTTTTGTGAGACCTTACTGTTTATTTAGTATGGTGAAGATGCTCAGATTTCAGAGGGAAGAGCGTGGTTGAAATGCCAAGTCACTAACATTCTCTACATAATTTCTTGTTCTTCTTTCCCAACCTTCACTTCCATTATGCACCACTCCAAAATTCTGTCTTTACTAATATTCTATAAAACCTCTAGTGGGATCTCAGTATGTCTGCCATGGTCCACTGGGCCATCTGGAGTCTTCACATTTTTCATGCTCCTGGTTTCACCTGGGTTAAAGTAAATCCATAATATAACACATGGTTCTGACCCTCTTAAAATGCCTAAGTTCTAAACATGACATTCATCCCAGAAGAAGTTATTGGACCTTTTCTGACCCCCTACTTCAGAGATTCAATAATATTAGAAACAAGCAGAGAAAGAAGGCAAGCAGCAGGAATCTACACAAGTATGGAATACTTATCTGAAAATAACTGAACCTTCCATAAGGTTTGGTTTAATTTGGCATAGTTCCTATTTTTTATGACCTTTGCTCAATTCTTCTGCAAACATACTAGGTTTTCCTGTGAATTGAAATAAGATTACCTAATTTTCTAACAACACTTGACTGGGAATTAGTGTGTTTAGTTTTGAGAATTATATCTGCGTTAACAATTTTTTAGTAAAGATTAGGCTTCAGAGAAAGGCAATGAAAATGGTTTAAAGGAGACAAAGAAATGCTGGGGACTATCTTGTTTAGGGAAGAGATGAGTAAGAGGGGATGTAAGAGAAATATATAGAGTGTTGCTTTCTACTGAAAAAATGCTTTCATTTACTATTTTACAGACTATATAAACTAAAAAGAAAGAGATATAAACTAAAAAGAAAAAGAAAGGCAGTTTCTTAAAAAAAAAGTCATCTTGAAAGTGCTCAACCTGTGTACCTAATGCCACAAAATATCTCTGAAGCTGATTAGACATATAGAAATAATCATAAAATTCTTAATTTATATTAGACTAGGAAATATTCAGAGTAAAAACTCTAACGCTTTGTCTTTATGCCATAATGAATTGGAAGGTTGAGTTGTTTTCAAAAAAGCTATGAGTTTTTTTGCGTTTTTTGGCAGATTCTCCACCCCCTGCTCCCGATCTGATGATATTCCCATTGGGAACTGTAACCCAGCCCTGTTACTGACAGTAGAGCTCAACAGTAGAATTAGAAAGCTGGAGAGCCTCAGATAAATAAACATCTGTCAGCTAATTAAGTAATGATTTGCTGAGGAGACCAAGGGAAGGCTCCTGTAGGCTACTAAGAGGATCCCAGGTCAGGTGGTGAAATGAAGGAGTCAGGGACATATCTAGAATTTTGAAAAAAGAGGGACAAATAGTGTAGTTCATCATTACATATAATACAATGCATATTTTTCTCCAGTTAAAAATAAACTAGAAACTTTACTAATAGGCTAGGCGCCTCCGGCTATAATATTCAGTTTAATACCCAAACAAAAACAAATATAACTTTACTGGAAGGTGCATTAATTTGCTACACCATATATTATGCATAAAAACCACAACAAATTAAGCAAAAATAATCAAAAGACATTACACTATTCCTGCTGTCATTAAAAGTAAATTTCCATCTCGTTCAGATTCATAAAATGAAATCTAGCCTTCTTGTGCATCTTAACAGTGCATCCAGCACTTCACTGAAAGTGATTTCTATACCTGAACTAATGTTTCTAGGCAGAGTTAAAAAGCAGTCCGGAGGACTATGAAATAGGTGCTACATTGCTAGAGGCAGTAAACAGACAGCAGACTTGCAGAAGAAAGCATAGCTTGATTAGTAGAATTTTAAAGACCATTATAAAGGAGAGAGTCATTAACATCTATAAAATGGAGAGTTTAGAAGGAATCAGGTATATTATGATGAGCCAGAACCTCAACTGACTCCCTCATTTCTACCTGAACAGAAATGCTGATGCCACTGTCAGGCAGTTGTTTTTAAAATTTGGTTAGAGCATGAGTCAAAGGAGGTTGCAGAGGCAACATTACTGCACACCCCCCTGAATCCTCCCCTGGATCCATCCCTAACCAAGGGCATACAAGAAAATGGGACTGACACTTAACATTCAGAAGACTAAGGTCCCTCACTAACAAGCTCCTAATGAACAGTCCCCAGCTCTGGTAATCCAGATCCAAGGTGAGACTCTGGAGAACTTTCAGTATTTCCCATACCTCAGAAGTCATCTTTCACAGAAGGCTGAGAAAGAAATCCGGCATGGCCTCAAATGTGCAAGTGCAGCCTTTGGGTGTCTGAAGAAATGGGTGTTCAAAGAGTGCAACTTCAGTTCCGAAACCAAGCTCATGGTTTATTGATAAGTCATGATCCCACCTTGCTGTGTGGAGCTCAGACATGGACAATGTACAGGAGACATCTAAATTTTTGGAGAAGTGCCATCAACCCTGCTTGCAGAAGATCCTCCAAATCCAGTGGGAAGACAGGCATACCAATGTTAGGGTCCTCCTGCAAGCAAACTCCACAAGTATTGAGGTGATGATCATCTGACATTAACTTCTTTGGGCCAGCCATGTCATCTGGATATCCAACTCCAGACTCCTGAAGCAAGTTTTATTCTCCCAGCTCAGCCAAGGCGTACACTCAAGAGGAAGGTGGAGAAAGTGTTTCAGGGTGTCCTCAAGGCCAACATAAAAAATGCAACATTAACGTCAACTCATGGGAGACTATCACCCAGGATCACCCCAAATGGAGGAAGAATCTGTTGCAGGGATCTCAGAACTTTGAAACATCATAATAACAACAGGAGATGGAAAAGTGGAAGTAACAGAAATAGCACATCATGCACCAAATCAAGAATCCAGTGCCATCCACCCCACACAGAAACATGTGTCCAAGCTATAGTAAAGTCTATTGATCCTGGATAGGCCTCATAAGCAGGGATCCTAGTTTTCTCAGATAAAAAAGTCCCCAGTTTTTAGTTCAAAAAAGCAACCCCAAATCCACATTTTCCCATGATTTAAATGAACTACCATTAATACACACACACATACGCGTATAGTGGTGTTTCATTTTAATCATGGAAAAATGTGGATTTGGGGTTACTTTTTTAAACTGAAAATTGGGTTTTTTTTTTAAATCAGAGAAAACCAGGGTCCTTGCTCATTAGCCATCTTCAGACACATTGGGTGCATCTACACATGTATTTACTCCAGCCCAGATTTACTCTGCAGTAATCTACTACATAGTGGGTGTGTCTATATGCACCCCTATGATGCCATTGTTACTACACCATCATTTAGTCCTTTTTGGAAGTACTAACTGATGGTGCAGTAACAGCCTGTATTGCACCATGCAGGCAGTGCACGGTTATTTTTGGCCAACATATTGCCGTAGCAATGTGCTATAATGAGGGAGTTCATTGCTATGGTGACATAGCTGTGGCATCACAGTTTGTGACTGCTGATGCTTTGTCACCATAGCACATTGCTACAGTGATGTAGCGTCACGTGAAGACATACTCAGTAAGGGGTTTTTTGGGTAGGTGTCTACACATTCAGCGATTAGGCAGCAGATTTGCTCCCAGGTCCCTGCAGCCCTGCAATGCATTGCTTTCACCACTGGGGGAACCTCCAGACACCCTCCTGAGTGCTAGCCCAGGGGCTGGCAGACAGCAGTGGGACAGGAGACAACTGTCTACAGACCCCAGGGTGCTGCCTGATGGTGGGGTACAAACAATGTTCCCCTGCCCTGGCAGCAGGGAGCTCCTGGCTCTGGCTCCCTGATCAGGGACACAGATCTTGGAAAGAGCTGCGGGGGAGGGCCAGGTCCCAGCCCCCTGCCCTGGTCTGTCAGTAGGACAGCAAGCAGCTGGGTCAATGCTAGCTGCCCCACTTGTGGATTGAGGCAGGGGGCTGAGACCTACACCATCCCTGCATCTCTTTTCAAGCCCCATGCCTAAATCACCCAATCAAAGAATGGGGCTGGGATCTGCCCCTGACTAGGACAGTTCCCTGCCAGCCCTGGGATGTGCAGGGAAGTCTGTATGTGCAGCCCAGAGCTGGCTAGGGACTGCCTTAAACAGGAAAGTCCCTAGCCACCTCCAGACTGCACTGCTTCCCTACACAGCCATACAGGGTGGATGATAGGGGTCTTGTTCCCCACCCAGCTCCATGAGCATGGAGCTGGGGGAGAACAGATTGGGGAGCTCTGCAAACAGGATCCCTAGCTTGTTTCCCCCCCAGCTCCATGATCGCAGAGCTGGATTGGGAACAAGCTCCCCAGCCCCTACTAACAGGGAGCTCCCAGTGCCAGCTTTGCAACTGCAGGGCTGCTTCTGGGACATACTTACCCAGATACTTCTGGGAGAAAGGGGCTTGGAGCTCCCTGCTGCTGGGTCAGGGGGAAATTGTCTCTGCCCAGGCTCCTGTGGAGGAGCCCACCCAAGCAGCAGGCAGCTCCCAGGGACAGGGAGCTATCTCTTACCCATAGTGGATGGCTGACCAGGAGCAGATTTTCCTCCTGGTCAGACAACTACATGAGCGCTATGGTGCCTTTACTAATGCCTAGTAAATTTGCTACTTGCATTAGCAGGCAGCAAATTTACTCACTATTAGGGAAGTTTACTGAGATGTAAGCAAGTTCACAAGTAGACACACATACTTACTTCACAGTAAATTATGCTAATGTGAAGTTAAGTGTCATGTAGATGTACCCACAGGTAAAACAATCAGAGAAGACAATCATTTTTTACCATGGGGGATTGCTGAGGAAGAAGGGAAAGCCTTGTGCAGAAGGCAAAGCAGGCAGTCTAACCTGAGCAGAGCTGGAAGAAGGAGCTCACTCCTGGGAGCAGAGACAGGCAGTGGGGGGAACTGGGGACTGACACTGGCTCTGTTAGCTGAAGGAGCGCCCAGTGCTGAGTGGAGAATATGGGAGACGGGGAACTGTGAGTAGGCCCTGAAGGGCCCAAGCTGGGGGAAACCAGCAGATCTAGTTGCTGGGGGCAGCTTAGAGAAAAACACCCTAGATGCACTTGATTGAGTTAGGTTTTACGTTATGTTTCTGTTTAAGCTGCAAGGCATGGGAGTGGCTGAAGAGGAGGAAAGGCGACCACTGAAGATGCCCCACAGAAAGGCTTAGATTATTATTCAATTGGCAGGCTGACAGAGGCCCTGTGAACCGTGACTGGACTGTCAGAGCTCATGATACAATGCAGGGCAGGGCATCCAGGACCACCATTCTGGTTCTCTGGAGGCAACATCCCCGAGTTAATAATAATAAAAAAGTCATGGCAGGAAAGGACAGGGTGGTACCCAGAGCAAGACCAGCGTGGAAGTGGATCAGTGTGGCCACAAAGAGGCACCTTTTCCACCACAAGCAACAGATCCCGTTACAGCAGCAAAACCCAAGTCTGCCAAAGTTTTCTAGGTTCCCTGGTTCACTAGGGTTAAGGATGCTGGAAATCCTGGAGTTCTCACCTCTGAAACAGTCTGCCCAGTAGGTTGTACCAGAGCCATAGTTTCTTGAAGTCTGGGGTCTCATGCAGCCTGTTGGGTGGACTTCTGATGAGCAATCTGAAAAAAAATTGAAAAAAGTATTAAGAAACGAGGGAGATTTCAGTGAAGCATTTTGTATTAGTGGTCACTGCCAAAGATAGGGCACTGAATAAGAATATGCAATGTATGTATCATCCAGTGCTTCTTTCCTATTATAGAAAAGTTCCTTATTTTGGATTATGCTGGGAAACTATGGCAGGCAGACAGGTTATGCAGCATGCTTTGAAGCTAAGATATCCTTTGGCTCACAGTTCTCTCCATAATGGCTTGTTTCACAGTTGGCTGCCCTTGGCTGAAGCTGTTTTTATCTCTACTTGTCATGAAATGCAGTAAAGAAGTCATCTACTATCTTAGAATAATAATAAACCTAATTATTAAAAAACTATGAGAGACAATCTCAAATTATTTGAACAAATTAAAAAAGATTTAAAGCTCCATCACTAATCCAAAAAGACAGCAGATAAAATATTGGTCCAGCTGTGTTTCTTAAGACAAGAAATAGATTGTCCTTCACTGAGACATGCACAAGAAGGTGCTATA
>NW_017729032.1:81197340-81203597 GCF_001723915.1 Gavialis gangeticus
GGGTGCCCTTGGCTGAAGCTGTTTTTATCTCTACTTGTCATGAAATGCAGTAAAGAAGTCATCTACTATCTTAGAATAATAATAAACCTAATTATTAAAAAACTATGAGAGACAATCTCAAATTATTTGAACAAATTAAAAAAGATTTAAAGCTCCATCACTAATCCAAAAAGACAGCAGATAAAATATTGGTCCAGCTGTGTTTCTTAAGACAAGAAATAGATTGTCCTTCACTGAGACATGCACAAGAAGGTGCTATATGCACTTGTTTTCCTTTGATTCTTCAAACAAACTTGTTCCAATTTAGACCATGTTTTCCCTGTCATTTTTTGCAGAAATATAAAAGCAGAATATAATACAAACATCTTCAGAAGAGCAAATAAATGGTGGGGAGTTATACCCCAGAGGATGTCCCTTACATTGAATTTACAGCAGCATAATTCTATTGACTTCAGTGGATTTATCCTGAATACACGTGGTAGTATAAAGTGAGATCAAAGTTAGGCCTCCAAATGTAATCAGGCAGCTAACATATTATTACTCATACAAATAATTTATCAGATGCAATGAGCATAACTTTGATGCGCAAGCTGATGGGCTTCCTCACCAGCTCAGGGAAGCTCATGGCATGCCCAAATCTCTTTCAGGTATTTCCTTCACAGACAAAATTATTAATTCAAAAACAAATGTGCAAATTAACATGAAGAAAATGCTGGGGACCCTGATGCCCTTTTTCTGGGTCTGCACTCCTGGGTCTTCTTTTAACCCCCTGCTTAATAATGTGAGAGTCAGGCAACCTTTTCTCCCTCAGGAGTGGAATCAAAAACACTTTGAAATCTCCATTCACATGTGTTGCCCCAATCTATGGTATACCATGAAAGCAAAAACAGATGTCTGTAAGTCAGGCAAATGTCAGTCTCATGCAACCACTTCAGATGAATTGTGTTTGATAAAAGGTAAAACTGTAAAGTCTCAGCAACCCATGCTGTAGATAGGTGCAGGCAACCCTCGCTTAGCACTCTGAAGTGGTTTTGGAAAAAATGAGTGCTAAGTGAAACAGCGTTAAGTGAAACTACGTTTCCTATAGGAATAAATGTAAATAGAGATAATTCGTTCCTGAAGCTCCCCACTCGTACTATAAAATCACTGAACTCCCCCACTAGTACTATAAAATCAATGAATTCAGATATCTAAATGTATGTAACTACTTTATTTAATACTTTGAATTTTGAAATAATGTATAAAATTACAAACTAAAGTAATAAACTATATACACAGATACTCTTTCACTTTTTACTCCCTCGGCTTTCTTCAGCACTCAGCACCAGAGCTGTCAGGGTTAGTGTTAGTTTCAGGGGATTTTGAAGTGCTTGGCTCAGGATTTTTTTGAGGGCTGGCTGCAGGGGTTGAAGCAGGAGTTGTGCATTTCCTGAAGAAAGAATCCATTGATAGCTGCACTTTGGGCTTCTTTCTTTCATTGTACAGCAGCCTGTAACAATTGACTTCATTGTTAACTCCTCTTGCAACTGCAGAACTGTGCTGCATGTCAGGGTCATTTTCATCAAAGTAGAAAAGAAAATCTTCAAGATGTTTGAAAGCTTCAGCCATGCCTTTGCCGGTTAAGGTTGCTGCTGATTGAACATCTTCCTCAGCATCTTTCTCCTCTTCATGGCTTCTCTGCTGCTCTATTTGAATTCCTCAGTTCCTCCATGTTGGAACTGATCAGCTCCTGAATTTCCTCAGGTTCAAGTTCATCACATCTAATTTTCCTTCCAAGCTCAATAATATTGTCCTAAATTGTCACCACTGGTTCCTCAACCTGTTGGAAATCCTGGACACAGTCTGCCCAAAGCTTTCGCCGGACACCATTCATTGTTTTGGAGGCAACTTCATCCCAGGCACTTTAAATCTTATCTATTGCCTTGAGGATATTATAGCCCTTCCAGGTTGTAGCTGTATTTGTCTAGAGGCAAAAAGGGATCAGAACCTGTGGTAGAGATAATATCTTTTATTAGACCAACTAGATTTTTGCAGAACATTTTCTTTAAAGCTTTCGGGTACAAACACCCTTCTTCAGGCATAGGATATCTGGATAATTGACACATGGAAGATAACAAATTTTAGCCAATTTTTAAAATGAAATCTTCATAATTTTATAAGAAGGAAGCAAGTTTGACCACCTGAAATCTGAGACCCTGCTCCTGCCTTTGTTTGAGGTAATTTGCATCATCACAGAGCCTCACCACAGAGCTCAGAGACACCTCACCACATAAGAAATGCCTGCCCAGAAAATCATTCCATTTTTTCACTCCTCTGTGAAATATGAAACACCTTAACCAGGAGGAAACATGACTACATCCTGCTTACCACCAAACAACTTCCAGGTAAACAGACTATTCAAACTTTTCTCTAAGCCTAATCTGTATATCAAATGAATTGTTCCAAACAGGAGATTTTACCACACCTTCAACTCTGTTATGAAATATAACATTTCATTTCTACCCAGGAGAATTTTTACAGTCTTTTCTCCTTTGTCTAAAGAAGGGTTTGTGCCCAAAAGCTCTCTCAAAATTAACCCCCTCCCCAAATCTAATTGGTCTAATAAAAGATATCACCTCTACCATGAGTTTTGATTCCATCTGTAGATAAACACTCTTGATTACTGCCTGGTACTTTTCAGGAAGGAGTCTTCTCAGTAGCTATAACACTGAATCCTCCCTAGTATACAAAAATTGCCCCAAGCTCTTGTACAGAGGCATTTGCCTGTAGATAGATTACTTGGAAAATGTTGGCTTATATGTCTATTTGCTCTCTCTAATAGCATCTACATAAACTAGAGATGCATATACTTTCTAGGGAAACTTTATATTTCCTAGAAAGGGAGGAGGCCCATTAAAGGGAGCATATATCATGGAAAAATGGGGGCATTAATTAGTAATAACAGCTCCTAAAAGGACTTGATTAACCACTTCTAGTGGAGACTAGGATTCTAGCAGGGTCTTCATCAAACTGGCTAGATCAGGGGGGGCAATTATTTGGGCTCATGGTCCACATAGGGAGTTTTCAGGAGCTATTGTAGGCTGGGTCAGCACCACCCCCTTTCCCTGCAACAGGTCACCAAGCTTACCTAGGTGGGATAGAGCTGTGAGTGGGCGGGGACTGGGGTGGCAGCAGGCACGTGACAGCCTCAGCTGGGCCACCACCAGCATCACCTCTGAGTCACCCTTATACTCTGGGGAGGGGCTGAAGCTGCTGCTGGGTTTGAGCAGAAGTGACCCAGGCACAGAAATGTCAGTGATGGCAGTGGCAGCTGGGTCTTAGCTGCCTCCCCCTCACCATTGCCAGGGCCTCCTCACTACGACTGCCCAGAACCCATGCCAGGTCTCTCCTCCTCACCACCACTGGTGTCACCAGCCCTGCCTATGGGCTACCCTGTGCCCCTGCATCTGACAGGGAGGAGCCTCAGGAACCCTGGCATGGCACTCTGCATGGTCACATCATTCTCAGTGTCACAAAATGCCTGGTAGTAGTAACAGGGAGGCAGCCACACCCACTGTCAGGTCTTGCTTTTCCCTGTGCTGAGCATCAGCTTCTGCCTGGCCCTAGACTGAGTGCCCATCCCCAGTCCCAGCCCCAGCTCCAGCCCACCCTGCATGGGTGGCCAGGATCCCTGCAGCACCTGCTCTGGACCTACCTTCTCCAGCCATGTCGTGTGGTGGTGGTTGGAGCTGGGCAGAAGCTGCTGCTGGGAATAAGGAAAAAAGCAGGACATGGTAGTGGGTGTAGTCACCTCCCACTCCCCAGTGCTGGGCCCTTCTTCCTGCTACTGCCCAGAGCCCATGCTGGGACTCCCCTGTGGCTTTCCCCACTTCTGCTACCACCCCACCAGATGCAGGGGTCTGGGGTGGCCTGGAGGTGGCACTGGCGGTGGCAGTGCTGGTGGTAGCAGCAGTGGTGGGGAGGAGCTGCAGAGCAGTCCTGGTGCAGGTTCTGGACAGTGGTTGTAAGAAGGGCCCAGCAGTGGTGAGGGGGAGGAAACTGCATCCCACCACCAGGACCTGCCTTTTCCCTGTGCCCAGCAGCAGCTTCTGCCCAGCTGCTACCACTGTTTCTCATTGTGACTGGGGAGGTTGGGTCTGAAACGGACACTGCAGGGACCCCAATTCCCTGCATGGGGTGTGCCAGGGCCAGGGTGGGGGCCAGGACCAGGACCTTGGCTGGGGCCAGGGCTGTGTTCAGCCTGGAGCTCAGGCTCTGGCCACATGGGTCCTGGCTGGTCTCCCAGGGGCCAGGACTGGCAACAGCAGCTGAAAGGAGCCACTCCCATCAGGGATGGTAGGAAATGAAGTCTGGCTGTTGAGCTGCCCTAGCTCTGCTGCATACTTGGGGATGGTGGGATGTGCCATGGGTCGGATGACACCTGGGCAAGACAGGACTGAGTGACCTGCCACAGTCTGGACAATGTCCTTCTGTGGGCTGCATTTTGCCAACCCTTGGGCTAGATGTATGTCCTGACATTTTTCTAGGGTATAATCCAAATACTCAGTTTCAGCATACCAAATCCAAGACTTAGTTTAGTTGTCTGTAGTCCTGTTGTGCTAAGATAACTTAGTAGTGCCAACAGCTTCCCAAGGTGTTCTGAAGGGGTGGTCAATTAGACAGGGCTGGCCCACACTTTTTTGGGCCCTCTGCAAAATATAGTTTTGGGGCCCCTTGTTGTGAAGAAGCTGGTGGCGGCAGTGGAGGGTGGGAGGTGGTGAGTGGCTGAAGAAGCCGGTGGCAGCAGTGTCAGTGGCAAGGAGGGTAGGGGGTGGCAAGTGGCTAGATGCAGGGGGGCCCTTGGCTGTGGGGCTCCCTGCAGCCACAGGTTTAACAGAATAGGATGGGCCGGCCCTGTAATTAGACAACAATATCATTAAGATCCCAAGCTTCAAGTCCAGGATATTTACATATATCCATTTCCCTAACTTCTTCCACATCTTGTCTGCCCAATGTGTGAGATATACACAGAATGACTTTCCTAAAATAAATCCAGGTGCTTTGGGATGAGCATAATTATATTGTACCATTTGCTGTTTCACTCCACCATCTACAAACTACAGTTAAGAAAACTCCCTCTGCAGTGAGATTGTCATGTACTCAGGGGTGTAGAAAAAGATTATCTGAATGGGGCTCATGAAAATAAGGTAGATAAGTTGTTTCACCAGATGGGTCCTCTCTGGGATCACATTAATGATATCATTAAAGTCTTTGACCAGCCCCCAAATTTTGCTCTTATTTGTATACTGGAGAGGTTTTCTTCCAGAAGAAACTCTTGGTTAAAACCTGAATCAAATACCCGTGGCCTAAATTCAGCATTTTTGTCAAAGGATAGACAAACAAAGCCTCCCTCACTTTCCTCTCTTTCAGAAGACTTTCATCTTGTCACCCTGGCCATAAACCTATTAGGCAGATATAATTCAGTTTTCTAATATGATATGATTTCAAAGGGACTATGCCATTTTATTAACAAGTTGCTGCCTTCAGCTATGTTCTTGCTGATAGACCAAGTAATGTTTGCCAGATTCAGTAAACACAGGCATACATGAATGGGAAGAAGAAGAAATTGTTTCCAGGTATATAGGGAGTAAAAAGAAGGCACATGGTAACATAGGACCCCTACAGGACAGGCTAGGACAATTAGTGATGGATAGGAGGGACAAAGCTGAGCTCTTCAATGAGCTTTTTGCATCAGTATTCCTAAACACAGATAATAACGATCTCCAAATTGGACTATAGACAAGCATGGAGAGCACACTGTCCAGATTCACAGACGACACCAAATTATGGGGCAAAGTAAACACACTGGAGGGCAGGGAACAGATTTGGGTGGATTTGGACAGGTTGGAGAAGTGGGCAGAACAAAATAGGGTGCAGTTTAACAAAAATAAGTGCAAAGCACTGCACTTAGGGAGAAGGAATCTCCAACACACTTACAGACTGGGAGATGACCTTCTCAGCAGCACAGCAGCAGAAAGGAATCTCAGAGTCATAGTTGACACAAAGATGAACATGAGTGGACAATGTAACAAAGTGATCAATAGGGCTAACCACACTCTATCATGCATTAGCAGGTGCATGACGAACAGGTCTAAGGAGGTGATACTTCCCCTCTATGCAGCATTAGTAAGGCCACGGCTGGAATCCTGCATCCAGTTTTGGGTGCTGCACTTCAAGAGGGATTTGGATAACCATAAGAGGGTCCAGAGGAGGGCCAC
>NW_017729032.1:81208597-81211250 GCF_001723915.1 Gavialis gangeticus
AGTAAGGCCACGGCTGGAATCCTGCATCCAGTTTTGGGTGCTGCACTTCAAGAGGGATTTGGATAACCATAAGAGGGTCCAGAGGAGGGCCACTCATATGGTTAAGGTCCTATGGGGAGAGATTGAGGGACCTGGATCTCTTCAGCTTCTGCAAGAGAAGGTTGAAAGGTGATCTAAGGGCCATCTACAAATTTGTCAGTTGGGGGTGGGGAGCAAAGAGATACTGTTTACCAGGGCACCCCTTGAAGTAACTAGAAACAATGACAACGAACTGACAGAGAGCAGATTTAGACTAGACATCAGAAACAAATTCTTCATGGTAAGGTTACCAGAATCTGGAATGGGCTTCCAAGTGAGGTGGTACTCTCCCTTACCTTGGAGAGAAGACTGGACAAACACCTGGCTGGGGCCATCTAACCCTGGCATTCTTTCCTACCCAGGGCAGAGGGTCAGATCTACTAAGGTCCCTGCTGACCCCCAAAATCTAGGAAATCTATGAAACTAAAATAAGCACGTTTTATTTGTGGAGAACTAAGCAAGCTTCTGTAGTCCTTCAGTCTCTCTGACCTACTAGCCTGAGGAACCATCTCCCAACTTCCAACCTTTGTAGTCTTCCAAGTAAGGGAGCATCCCCAAATTATAACTTCTGTCACAACATTTTCCCTCTAAAAATAAGTACAAAAATAAATTAACACACATGTACAGAAGAGAGATTACTATCATGTCAACAAAGAATCAAAACCTCTGAGGCACCTACAGTACCTGCCTGCTGTTGATCAGGTTCTATTTCCAGGTAGGAACCATTGGTTGACAACTGTTCATGTCCACTTGTTAGGTTTGAAGCATTTCTCCGGAAGTGCTCATAAATGCTGCTGATTGTGCCTCTGGTCTGCTTGGACCAGGTATGACCAAATGTGGACTCACCAGGCACTCGATAGTACCATGCTGATCCCATATAATTGAGGTGTAATTCATCAAACAAACTTTGTACCCAGATTTTAACACTAGAAGCTCCCAGGCTCCTCTACCAAAAAACATTTTTGTTTCTGCTTCTGAATTTCTTTTGGCTCCCTGACAGCATTGTTATCCTGATCTTAGAGCTCTCACAGATGGGCAGGTTAGAATGTATCTCATAACTCATTAAGATTTATGCCGATGACCATCCATTTGTCAGTTGTTCTTCAATACACCAACAATGCTTTCAGAAAGTCAACCCCACTGTAAAATGATTTGTTCAGTATGTTTTCTATGGTCTGAACAGACCATTCTACAAGGCCATTCAACTGAGGATAATTAGGGCTCAATGTAGTGTGCCAAAAATATCAATCCTCAGCAAATTGCTTAGAACCAGAAAATGGATGCCCATTGTCACTAAAATATTCCCCTGGAATTCCATGTCTTGCAAATATGGTCTTCAGGCTGGCTATTACTAACTTCCCAGTAAAACTGGACAAAGTGCTTATTTGTGGAGGCAGGGAATGAATTCCACATGAACAAACCAATGCCTACCATTTCATACACCCTAGATGGAACTAGTTGAGGTTGTAGTGGCTTGGTCTTCTAACATGGCTGAAATAAAACAACTTTTTACCATTTTGTAACATCATCATTGATCCTGAGCCAGTACTTCATTGTGTTTGCTTGCTTTTTATGTTCCTTGATTCTTAAATGGGCCTCACAGATCTTCTGCAGTACTTCCTTTCAGAATCTCCTTGGTATCACCAGCTTATTGCCTTTAAAAAATATATCCCTTCTACCACTGAAAGTTAATGCTTGCAATTCTAGTAATTTGTTACATCTGTGTGTCAGTCACTTTTGTACTCTGGCCAACCTTTAACTTTAATTTCTCTCAAAAGCCCTAACAAATTGTCCTTCTCTATTTCTGTTTTTATTTGCTGCAATTTTGTATCTTCTACAGGGAGTGACTTGGTGATTAAATCTACAAAAGCTTATACTTCTGTCTCAATTACATAGCTGGATGTATAGCTCTGGATAGTGCATCTAAAGTGAATGTAAATTTACCTGTTATGTAGGTTACAAATTATATTTTGCAGCTCGAGTGTTATTTTTTAATCTTTAAAGTACAGTAATTTAATGACCCGTTAAACAATGCTATTAGGGGTTTGTGATCTCTTTTCATATATGTTGTCTAGACATGGATATACCCATGAAAACTTACAGGCAAGCAATATTCCCAGTAACTCCTGTTCTGTCTGTATATACCTGGTTTCTGCCTTGGTCAGTGATTTGGAAATCACAATATTACCTATAACAGGGGTAGGTAATTTTTTTGGCAGGTGTGCTGAAAAAGCCACAATGTCTATCTTGTAAGCTGCTGGAGTATGGGCATGTCAGAAAAACAAAACCAGGATGGGGGCTACATGGCAGGACTCACTGCATATTAATATTGCTAATAATCATAAATGTGGCCTTTTTAACAGTAAATACCAGGTTTTATAAACTTTCTAAACTTGGTCACAATAAATTAACTTCATATACTACCTTTGTTGGTTGTTGTGTGTTCTTTTTTTCTTAAGCATTTTGTGATGAGAGACAGAAAAAAGTAACAGAGAGAAAGAAGAAAAAAAGAGGAGAGAGAGGAAACCCTTGGGGGCGGACTCCAGAGGCGCCGGGCACCCCAGCCGGGGGAGCG
>NW_017729032.1:81211261-81211718 GCF_001723915.1 Gavialis gangeticus
GCCGCACTTTAAGAGAGATGTGGACAGCATCGAGAGGGTCACAGACCACCACAGACTCGAGAGCCTGGAGCATTAACTTAAAAAATGTTTTTTTTTTAAAACAATTTCCTCAGTGCACCTCCTGGGGTGCCCAGAAAAATGTCTCTGTAGCAGGGCATTAAGGTGCCTGCTACTTTTGGAGTGGTAAGGAAGGAGCCCAGCTGTGGGTTATCATGGCAACCGGAGGGAGCCAGTGACCCACACCTGCTAGTGGTCAGCTGACCAGAAGGGGCAGGGCCTGGCTCCCATTTAAACCTCAGGGCTGAGGCCAGGCAGGTAATTCCCTGCTAGCAGCTATGGGGGAAGGAGCTCTCCCAGAGCAAGCAGAGGGGTGAGGCCTGATTGCGGGTACAGTTCCAAGACTGGGGGAAGGATGGAGCACCCCTGATGTGGCTGAAATAATGTTATAGCCGGGTCG
>NW_017729032.1:81216718-81232437 GCF_001723915.1 Gavialis gangeticus
AGGCCTGATTGCAGGTACAGTTCCGAGACTGGGGGAAGGTTGGAGCACCCCTGATGTGGCTGAAATAATGTTATAGCCGGGTCGCTAGCATTTATGTTATAGCCCAGGGGCTTATGTTTTGTTTGCTGTTTTCACTGGTGGCTTGGGTGAGGCTATAAGAGTATAGAGGAGGCCTCATAGGGGGTCCACAGCAGCATTTGGGGGGTGAGCTGACTCCAAATGCCAGAGAAGGTGCAGCATTTGGGAGTGTGCCAATCCTGAGACCCAGAGAGGGGGCAGCAAGGTAAAGGAGTGGTTGGAGCCATGCATAGCTTATAAGTCTGGGGTGCACAGAAACACCCATTACAGAAATGGGGCCAGTGTACAGGAGGAATACTGTGTCCAGGTAGACAAAGAAGCAGCCTCTCTATTATATATATTTGACATCAAAGATGTGGCGGGCGAGAATTGAGGGTGCTTTGTAGACTAACTGGACACAGTGAGGGGCGTCGGGGGAGATCACGGCAACCCCTTGGACACCATCCTGTTACAGTCTCCAAGTGCCACTAATTGGCATGCTTGCTGGTGGTTGCCTATCCCTGCCTTATATTATCCTCAGTGTGGTGATGCCTGCCACATACTTTGCCCTAATCAATCTGTGGTTCTAGTAACTTCCAATACTTCCCAAAGTATGGGATAATGTTTTACTTTAGTGGAGCCCCAGATGATATGGTTTCCATCACAGAAATTTCCATACCAGGAATATTCTCAAGCCATATATATGGTTTTATGATGCACTTTAGGAACAGAAGCAACATCAAAAGGTAGACACAAATCTGTCCCTTCCAAAGGGAGTTTTAAATCTCCTTTTTTTTTTTTTTTACAACTTTCCTCAGTGAGCTTCAGTTGCCTGAGGAGGCATCCAACTTAATGAAAAAATAATACATTTGCAAACTAGGCCACAACTTTTTTTTTTCTCTAGTTGTCAATTTAAAACGTTTGGGTTTGATAGCTTCAAATACAGGGATACATGTAATTGGCCATTATTTTTCTGTAGTAACTAAAGAGCTTACTTATTGTGTAGGTTTTTGGATGGACTGTTACCACCAGGGATATCCTGGTTTTCTCTGACTTAAAATAATTTCCAATTTTGGTTTAAAAAAAAAAAAAAAGTAACCCCAAATCAACATTTTCCTTGGTTTACATGAAACACCACTAATATAGAGATATATACTAAGGCTGTGCAAAGCTTCAGTCTCTGATTTGATTCATCATAGATTTGGCCCGATTTGGTTGCTGAATCTCTGAATCCAAATCAAATTAGAGGACCCTTTAATCTCTCCTAATTGAACCAGAACCCTCCAAATCAATATGAAGAGATTCGGAAAGATTAGGCGATTCAGATATAGACACAGCTTTAAGTGTCTTTTCTACATACCTCTAGGTAGCAGGTGGCTCATGAATACTGTGATGCTGGGGCACATGCCCCCCCAGTGTGCTCAGCAGCAGACCTAGAAATGTACCAGAATCATTTCTGGTCCACTTCTGCATCTGCCAGAGAGCATGCTGGGCCCCCCCTTGTGCCCCCTGGCTTAGTGACTGGTGCCTCCTGGGTCTGGGGGGGGCACCTGGACTGCCCCCCCCATGGTGGGTTGCTGAGCTGGGGGGTGGGGTGGGGCAGTGCACTCCCAGCAGACCTTAAAGTGGACTGGAAGTACTTCCGGTCTACTTCTGGGTTCACTGCCAAGCATGTAGGAGGGCCCTCCCCCACTCCTGTGGGATGCTCCATCTGCCTCAGCATCAAGCATTCACAAGCTGCGCTGGTACCTCGAGGTATGTAGAAAAACTGTTTATGTCTAAATTGCTGATTCTCAGAATCAGCATTGAATCTTCAGATTTGGATTCAGCTGAATTGAATTGGGGACAGTGATCTGAATCAAATCAAGATCTCTGAATCAGGCCAAATCTGAATCGAATAGGGCCTGCTTAACCCCCCCCCCCCAATATATATGTAGTCATGGAAAAATGTGGATTTGGGGTTATTTTTTAACTAAAAAATGGGGATTTTTTTTTTTTATCAAAGAGAACCAGGATCCCTGGTAGTCACTTATAATTTTTTTTCTGTTCTTGTTAACTATACCTTGAGTCTATCTTAGAGAGAAAAAGGCACTTTTCTGCATGGATGAACAATGGATGGCACTTGCTTATTTCTCTGAATTGTATTTTCACCTGGCAAGCCCTTTAAAATAAATCCTTGTTCTTTGACATGAGTCATATTCCAGAGCAGTATCTTATTATACTTCATTCATACCCTCACTAGATTCAGTTTCTCACAAGTTGCCAAACCAAAAATTAGTGTCACCTCTCTAGGTATCACAATGAATGGGTGTTTGTGTACTCTATATTGGGTGCTAACAATGCATCTCTTTCACTGGTATTTTTGTTCCTGAATAACCAGTTACACTGACATTTGTTGGATTCACTTTTGGTCTCAGTTTTATTTTTCTATACTCATACATTGGTAAAACATTAACCTGAGCTCCCAAGTCCAATTTAAATGGAATAATTGTTCTTTACACTTCTACTAGCAAAATCGAATCCCACTCACTGAATCTGCTCGATTTCTATTATACCTATATAAATTCTTCTGGGATGCTCTTAACCATATTCACTTGAGGCTTTTTATGTTCAGGATTTGCAGCACCTGGCAAAATGGTTCCTTTTGTTACAGTTAAAATATAGCTTTCAAAAGGAAGCACATCTTTTGGGGCCAGGGTGTCTTCCACACACTTCGTGACTTATCACTCTTTTTCACAAAGGAAAATTCCACTCTGTGATTATAATTTTTTCTGGCCATGTGACTTCATGCCTACTGCATGGACAACACCTTTTAGTGCATTCAGCTCTGCTGTCTGGCCCTTCATAATTTCTGCAGCCTTGCATATTTGGATACCTTTTTTCCTAAGGACAAATCTCCCTCATGTCATAGCCTCTGTCATAATGCAGTGTCTGCATTGCCACAATACCTAAGCAGAGATGCTGTCAAGTTCCTTAAAGCACAGTTTTACTTGGCTTCTTTAGTTCAGTAACATACTGATCTGTACGTTGTCCTGTTGTTTATTTGCACATAAACAATAGGTGTCTTTTTTTCCCCCACAATATACAAGAAGACAAATGATTTGTCTTTTTCACTTGCCTTTCTCTTTCTGTGGCTGCTAGGTACCATTCAAACCTTTGTCTGAGTACCCTTCAGCTCTCTGCCATATTGTCCTACAACAGAAGGGCCTGAGGAGATGGCAAAACTTCCATGACAACTGGTCCTTCTACTTAGACTCTGAATCATAGAACCATGGAATCAATGAGTTGGAAGGGACCTAGATGGATCATCCAGTCCGACCCCCTGAAGGTGCAGGAAGATCACTTAAAGTGGCCCTTGTCCTTCCATGGAACTGCTCCACTTGCTTTTAGGGCATTTTATATATGTGCTCTGGGGGTGGGCGGGGGTGCTGAGCCACTCTAATTAAAGCTTCCAGAGCATCTTGTGTATTAGCATCCTCATGCTTCAAAATGGCGGTGGGGTGCTTTATTTAAAACTCATCGAATAAGTCTGCTCCAATGTGCTGGAATTACAGTGCATCAGAGAAGCCTCCCTGCTCATATATAGGTGTGATGGGCTAGCTGGTAGTGATTTGGCCCAGGGATTTTGAAAGGGTAAAAAATGATTAGAGGACTTGGGATTCCCTTTCCTCACCAATCAGGCCCCAGAGACGCCATCCAGGTCCCCTGATTGGCTCCTCGGGTCACCTGGACAGGGATAAAAGGAGCAGCACAGCTGACTCGGTGGGGGGCGAGGGGCGAGAAATCTGTGAGGGATGATAAGGAAGGAGTTTCAAAGAGCTGGGTGGGAGCAGTTGCCCCAGAAGAGCCTAAAGTTGTGGGACCCACAGACAGCGGTTGAACTCTCAGCAGCATGGCTGGCAGAAGAGGCTCCCTGCTGGGCTCTAGGATTCCCAGCAAGAGGCTGCATCCAGAAAGAGAAGTTCCTTGCCTGGCTCCAGCAGAAAGCTGTGCAGTGACCCGAGAGGCCTCTAGCTCCACTTCCAGTCTCTCCAGCAAGAGACAGGGCAGCTTTACATGAGGCAGGGGCTTCCAGAAGGTCAAAAGCCTTAGCAGCCTAGAGCAGGCCTAGCAGTAGTGGCTGTGTGGTAGGGTGTCTGCCTACCATCTGGGAGTAACAGAGTTTAAGTCTTGGCTGGGTCAAGTAGGGGTGAGTAAAGTGCTGGGGCAGAAATTCTTGTGGGACTGGAGTGGGTCATAGTTCTTTCCCCCTCCAGGTACCTACGCCCTATATCTCTTGTTGGTTGGTGTCTTGTATTTTGTGCACTTTATATTGTGTCAATCAGTATTGTTTATTGTGTTTTTATATTTTGTTAAACTTGTTTTTTGTTACCTAGATGAATATGCTTGCAAATGTGAATGCCTAACCTTTATTGAATCCTGTCCTCTTGGGCTATTGTGGTGTTCCCTATACCCCCTGGTTTATATATGTTATGTTCCCACCACTGTCTCATTGAAAGTTGTATGGTTAAGTCCCCATTGGTGATCTGGCTCTACTCGATAGGGAAGGAGGGTCCCTGTACCTCCTACAGCACTCGGGCACCAGCTCTGATCCCTTCAATTGGAGAGGAGGTACATCTTGGAGTACCACTCGGGTTACATAGGCTTCATTAGTTTCCAGCTTCTTTGCTTGGAACTTATTATTTAAAGTCCTTTTTCATTTGCCACTGCTGACACCATGAAGTGACCACCAGGTTCACTAACACTGGTATATGTGTGAACTAAAAAAGCAAGTTCTTTTTGTGCAGTAGTAAGCAAGCTTCTGCAGTCCTTTAGTGTCTCTGAGAACCTGACCTAAGGGACCATCTCTTACCTCCCAAGCTCCAAGTAAGGAAGCATCTGAAAATGTATGACTTCTATCACTACAGACCATTATTCTCATATTTTTGCTACAGAACTTACCTACAGAATATAATGCACCTGCAGACTCCCTCTAGGAAAAGCTCATACTAAGTGTCTGTTTCTATAATCTCAGGATCACATTTTGGAATGCAGCAGACTTATAAAATTCCAAGATATCTCAGGGCTGTCTCTTAATAATATAGTAATTCAAATGGTAAGAAATTCACAGAAAATGGAACAATGTCTCAGCTTAAAGTTGGCATGACAACAATTTCTTCCAGCTCTAGGATTTGGTATTTACAATTTTTTCCAAGTTTTCCCTTCAACTTCATATTAAAGTGTTCTACCAACCTGTCTATATGAAGATAGTAAACAGTGATTCATACCTACAGTATATTAAGGAGTACATCAAACTTCTTGATCAGCAGAAATCCTAGTTTTCTCTGATTTAAAAAAAAAAAAATCCCCAATTTTTGGATTAAGAAAGCAACCCAAAATCCACATTTTTGTGATGAAAATGAAACACTGCTAGACACATAGATATATATTAGTGGTGTTTCATTTTAATCATGGAAAAAAGTAGACTTTAGGTTACTTTCTTAAAATCCCCAATTTCTGTATTATCAGAGAAAATCAGGATTCCTGCTGGTTTTTACAAGTCATAAGTACAGTCCTCTAATTGGTTAAAATATACTCCTAGAAAATACTTTAATTAGATGAACACAAAAGCACAGCCTTTATGGATCAAGTAGCATAGTCCACAAATAAGATAAACTTACAAGTACTCAGACACTCAAACTCTACCTTCCTTCATTGAATGGAGAACGTACCAGCTGGACAGGAGCTCAGGGGACCCTGTGGGCAAAGATCTGGCCCAAGAAATGTCACTCAAAGCAAATAGAATGGCAGTTTTTGGTGGGGGTTTTGTCTAGATGTCTAGCAAAAACAAAAGAAAGTTGGATTGCCTACTCTTCTGGACCTTCTTCTCCTCTAAGTGACCAAGGCATCCCAGGAACAAGGCTTTGTGGTTTGGAGCTCTGAGTTCAGCATATTGTTGTCTGAGTGCCCTGTCTGTATGAGTCTCAGGAAGGAGTCTCTCTCTAGATCTCAAATACAGGTACTGAGACTCTCAGATGGAAAAAAGCGGTCATCCTGATCAGCTGTCCCTACAGGCAAATCCCTCTGGCTTTGAATAAAATCCAGAGATAGATTTTTATAACTTAGTGAGCATGTCTACATGTGTTCTTTAATGCATATTAGCCTATTTTAAAGCACATTGAAGCATCACTGAAACAAGTGCTATTTAGCTAATTCCCATTAAAATAAGCTAAGGAACATTAAGCAACACTTATAAACCATGGGAGCCTGTACACAATTTAATTGAGTCTGCTGGTGTGTGGTAATTACCGTGCTCTAGCAGCCTCCCATGTTTCGGGTATCAGTATCCCTGAGCTTCAAAATGTCTGATACATGAGATGCTGTGGCACTTGGAGTGGCTCTTGGAACTGCTTTTAATTAAATGGCACCCCCTTATCCCCAGAGCACATGTTCTTGTCTTAATGCACATTAAGGCAGGCTAAGGCACAATGGAGGTATTGAGTATAATGTGCATTAACTAAAGCATGATAATGTACTTATAGACATGCCTAGTGAGATGGACACTACCTTGGAAGGCAGTTACTATTTGTCCCTATTCCATACCTTTTCCATACCTTGTATTTAGTATTAATTGGCTTATGTGGATAAATAGCAGTAGGATAATTTCCTCTCCATTGACGAATAAGCCAGGGCTTGGTCCTTTACAGGTGCATTCCATCTCACTTAATCACCTCTCTCTAGCTTGCTTTTCAAGATTATTAAGGAGAGAAATATTACTGGGATTCATCTAATTTTGAAGGACATTAACTACCTAAATATAAAATGGAGAGCAAATACTACTAATGGCAGTAGGCCACTAGACTTCTTCATCAAATATTCACAGAGCCAATAAGAGACTATGCTAGTTTAGAATTGGTTTTGCTAAGCAGTGAGAAATATTATAGATCTGATCTTGGAAAATAACCTTGACTTGAGTGATTACAAGTTTAAATTAAAATAAATAATAACAAATGGGCCTGTAATTAAGATGATCTTAACTTTAAAAGATTAACTTGGATGAATTATGGGAGCTAGTTCATGAAGCCAACTGTACTGATGAGCACAAAAACTTGAATGTGGAGGAGACCTGGTTTTTCTCTGTCTATGATTAAAAAAAAACCAAAACAACCCCCCCCCACACACACACTTCTAGAACTTGTATAACAAGAAAGAGAAACCTTTGTTGAGAAGAGTTCCTGATAAGTATATAAGGAATAAGCAGAGCAACTGCAAGAACTGAAACAGAATTGATCTGCAATAAAGCTGTAAGTGAAACAGAGTACAATGAAAATTGACACATATCAAGCTGAGTTAGACCTTGAAAGGCAAATTTAAATCAATAAGTAAATGTTTTTTAGTTATACAAATTAAAAGAGAGCACAAAGTGAGCTCATTTTGAAGTGAGGAGGGGTTCAACATTAAAGATAATCTCATTATGACTACCCAAAATAAATGAATAGGCTTGTTCTGTTTTCCTCTTCCAGTGAGGATGATCGAGTTGAATATGGAGACAAAAAAACAAGAAGGCTATTGAGCTTGAAGTTGTGAAAACTAAAATTACCATACTTGAAGTATAAATAAAAGCCAGGCAACATAATGTAATGAAACTAGAAGGGAACAAAGTAACAGAATCTTTGGATGGAGCTCATCTAAAAACTGGCATATGAAACTATAAGTTTGACAGCAAGGATTTTTTAAGAAATTTGCATGGACATTATAACTTCAATAATTGTATTAGGAAAAGAAGAAAAAAATGTGTTTGGGGCAACTAAGTACCCAAAGCACAACTGAAGACCTGACTTGAATAGTATGCAAAGCATTAGAACAAGTTTTGAAGGAAAGAAAAATAAGAAGAACAAAGTGGAAAACTGGCTAAAATACAACTTGGGTTTACCAATCATTGATCACAACAGACTAACTTGATGCCTTTCTTTGATGAAATAAATGTTTCTAGATGTAAGAAGTGTAGTAGATCTAATCTCTCTAGACTTCAGCAACGTATTTGATATGGTGCCATGTGGGAAATTGTTAGTGGAGATGAAAAAGATGAGGATTAGTACAAGAACTGTAAGGCAGGTAAAAAACTAACAAATTATGCTGACAAATAAACTAACTTGGCTGTGTTAATGTTGGCACTGCATCTCTTCACCCATATTTAATATATTCATTATGGATCTTGACACAACATTGTAAAAATGGTTTAAAGAAATTTACTCATGCACATACTTTCAATGTTTTTATCAATACAGAGAAAGATCAGGATATCATACAGGAATGAATGGAATACCTTGAGGACTGAGGTAACAGAAATGGGATGATATTTATCAGTACAAAGGGAAAGATTATGGGACTAGGAAATAATAAGAATTTCTCTATTAACTGGGAAAATGTTTTTTGTAGATGTGGAAAAACCTGGACCTTAGTATCAGTTATCACAGATATACTTGATTATGAACCACTAGTGTCATGCTATCATAGGCAATATATTGCCAGCAGAGGCAAAGAAATGGTCCTAGGATTCAGTGCCAGTAGTGCTACCAGGCAGTGGTGAAACCTCACTGGTATTCTGTGTATTAACTCAGAAAATTGAGCCTCACTTCCCTTTTAATGAGGGGTGGCTCCAAACATAAGTCCCTCACCCACACACATAAACCCACTACTGTTGTATCCCAAGGATTTGACCTCCAACTCCTCCTTGGGGCTATAAGCAGGACACTTCTCAGTGGTGGCTTTTTAATGATTGGACTAGCTATCAATGGTCTGATTGACCAGCTGTCCTCCAAGAATTTTGCACAAATCAGGTTCCTATGCCAGGCAGGTGCTTTTTTTTTTTTTTTTTGATAGTAGGAATTGACAAAACTGCTTCAGTGGAACTACTTACATGATTTCTCTAGCAATTATACCTCGGGTCTTAGCCAACAGAAACAGTCCTAAGGTTACAGGAGTTTAACACAAACAAACACAGAGTAAGACGCGCTTGCAAATGATATTCCTTACAAAGTATACAGCTTGGGTTCTAAGGTCTCTTTTCCCCACAAAGGTAAAAAAAAGACACTCTCCTTCCTTTAAAGCCCAGTTGAATTACAGGACAGGCACCTGCATCTCAAACCATTCCCAGATGGTCTACCTTGTTGTAGGATGCTGAGAGGAAAAAGTAGCTCTTTCAGAGATACAGCTGGAATCACTAACATATAGAGAGAAGCATAAACACATAAACCCAAGCTAACATATGGTTAAACTTACTTTCACTGTCAATGTTGTACAAGGTCTCAGGTTCAATCCTTAGTTGGACTAGATGAGCTCATGAGGTCCCTCTTAGAAATACTTCTCTATGATTTACTTAAAGCATTCACTTCAATTTTAGATATTGTAATGATTCTAGTTTCTCTCTTGATTTTTGTTCCCTGGTCTGGGAATAGGTGCATCACTTAGTTCAATGGAATCTTTCAGAGTTAATATTTAATTGCAGCCTCTCATCTAAAAAACATATTAAAGAAAGTGGATATCAAAACTCAGTCTCCTGTTTAGTAAACATTCTGACAAATCAGACTTTGTTCCAGAGCTGGATTAATACATAGGCAAACTAGGCTCATACCTAGGGACCTGAACTGCAGGGGCCCCTGGTCCTTTCCTCCATGGTGGCAGCACAAGTGATCCTCTCCACCTTCCTTCCCTTCCTTTTCTCTCCCCTCTGCTGATCTTGCTACCTGCATGGCTGCTTCCTAGTGGCAGCTCCATGCCCCACTCCCTGTGGGTGGCAGTGCAGGGGTGGGGAGGGGGGTCTCAGCTGGCCCAGGGCCCACAAATTTGTTTGCTTAGGGCCCACTAAAGGGTTAATCCAGCCCTGCTTTGTTCCAGACTCAAGCAATCACTAACTAGGAATGACAGTCACCAAAATCCAGTCATCCAGAACAGGAAAACTCACTGTGACAATATCTACCACATTAAATAGGCAGCAACAATTCATTTCCAAATTTGGATAGGAATTACAAACCCTAAAGGAAGCAGGAAGTGCTAAAGAAATAAGTGAGACTATACTGGTCAGGGTTATGCTGAAATAGATATTATAGCACATGAAACTGGGAAACAGAATTTCAGAGTATCACTGATGACTTCTGGGTCCTAATTCTTCAGACTCACACCACAACTTTTTCCTATCCCAGAAAAAATAGTCATAGAATACAACTTTACATGCTCCTTTTTTCTAATGATCAAATTCAAGCTGAAATAAAAAATTACCATCCTCTCTCTACTGCATAGAATGTAAGATGATAGATCACTACACCAAATTTTCAGTCACAGTCAGTGGAGGCATTCAGATTTCCTCTGTAGGCACAATTCTTCCTACTAAGCCTTCATATGCCAGTTTTTGCTGCATGCTTCAAAAGAATCACTGGAACCATTTTTTGTGGTGCCAACTATGATACATATGGGATTTAATATCATGGATATAATTATCATGCAAATAGATCATCTCTGATTTCACCTCTATGTTCTTATCAATGCAATTTTTAGCATTACATATAGTTTAATTTCTATTTCCTTGAATGGCAGAATAGAATCTCCCTAGACAAGTACCAGCTGAAAGTAAAAGGGATGAGGGGAAGACAGGCCTTCCTGTCTTTGAGCTATACCTTTTGGTTAGGGAAACTGCAAAGGAAATGCAAGATCCAGGCTCTCAGCACTCTCTACGCAGGTGAGATTTGAGCCGGCAACTCATTTCTGAGGAAAGTGCTCTATCCAGCAGGATATTAGCTAGGCATTGCTCTGAGCACTTTCCAGCCCTTCTCTTGAAGCTGTCCTGCTTCATTTTAACTGTGACTGGATAAACAGGTGGAGAATGGCTGCTGCCCCACTGAGGGGTTGAAGTCAGTATCCTCTTCATTTTAGGGCAGAGCTTAATTCACTGAGCTAGTCATCTACACTCTTCTCCTCATGGACTCACAGGACAGTGCAGGACAAGTGTAGTTCTTTGAAATCCAAATTGTGCATAAGTGCCATAAATTGCTGTTATGTGGCTACATAAGTGCCACTTAAGCACATAAAGTATAAGCAGGATTTAGCCCTTAGTGCATACTGGAGCCTTGAGGAGAGCTATTAGATGAAATGATAAAATGCAGTTTCCTTGAAGGGGATTATTTTTTCCCCATAGCAATCAATGTTCTTCTAGTCAGTTGTCTGACAGAAGATGGGGGGACAGGAGGCACAAAAATAGCCACGGCGGCAGCTAGTGCCTGGCTGTGCTGCTGCTACCAGCAGCTCTGCAGATCCCTCTGCCCTGTGTGCCACCCCACCCAGAGTGCAGAGCTGCCCTTTTGTACCTCAGAGGGATGCTTGTCTGTTGTATGACAAATCTGTGTCAAAATTCAAAAGTTGTCAAATAGTATAGGAAAAGTAAGGCCTTCCAGGCAAAGGCTATATATAAATCTATCTCACTATTATCATGGGTTCAACCCTTCTATTCATATGGTCCATTCACATTTAGGCTCTATGCAGGCTGCAGCCTTACCATGCCTGGCCACAGCACCTTCAAAGTGCTTTTGTGTGCAGGCCTGCTGCTTTGGGCAGGCTGTTTTCTGAACCAGAAGCATCTGTGCAGCTCTGTGGCTGGTCCACATTGCCTAGAGGTAGGAAAATCAGCACTGTTACTCAAAACTGCTAATCCAGGCTAATTCATATTTGATAAACTCCTTTTTACAAAGAATGTGCAGAGCCCTGGTTCTCTGAATGGAAGAAAAATCAAATAGGAGATATTTTCTTTGTTCAGTTTTAGCTATGCTCAATCCCAAAAGCTCTCCATCTTAGGTACTTTCTTAGTGCTGTTTTTTTGTTCTGCTCTCTAATGGACTGTGGGTTCCTGCTTCTAAGTGCCTGTTTCTGTGGTTGTTTTTACTCCTCCTCTCCCACAAGCATGGAAACATCATGCTACTACAAGTATCTTTTGCACTTTTGTCATATTTTAGCTTGTTGTCAGATTGGAGCACACCAAACCTAAATCCCTTTCCAAATATAAATACCTCTGTGTCTCTTTTGGGCCCCTGTTATTGTAGATAGCTATTCTACAAAGAAACTTGACTTCATCTTTCATTTATCTTGAATGAAAGACAGTTGTTATACTTACCTGTTTTGAGCAGGTTTAGTAAGAAGGTCCTTAGCACTGCTCTGACCTGGCAAAGAACCCTTGAAGTGAGAGTAAATAATGTTATGGCTGCTTTATGGACCTTTACTCTGTCCCAGTTATATAGAAGGGCCTTAGGGTAAAGGAGAATGCATGCCTCTCTTAGTCAACTTTTTATTAATTAGTCTGGTGACAGCTTGAGAGATACTGAAAGAAATCTGAATGCTGAAAAAAGGACTGCTTGAGAATGGCCTTGGGCTTCTTTACACTGCTATTTTAATCTCTAGAACTCCTTGGAAACCATTTTTTTATTTAGAGAAAATTTTGTTAAGGAAAGCTAAATGGATACATTGGGATTCTTCAGAACACATCAATGTACAACCTAGTGATGCCTATGCTATGTATTACTTTCTTGTACGGAAGAATGAAATTTTATTTATAGATGAATTTTTAGCATTCAGGGAAGATGCCCAATTGGTTCTCCAAAAAAACGAATGCCTTGCATATCTAAGTGACAGCGGTTGTCTCATGATGCCCTGCAAAGTGTTCTGGGTACATTTACTTGGAGCCAAAAGTGATTTCCCATTGTCCAGTTATCTTCCCTTGTGATGTTTTCAATGATTTTGCCAAATAAAGCTATGAGGGTACACTGGCCCTCTAAACAGGAGTAAATTCTACCCAAACATATGCAACGTAGTCTCAAAAACTCAGGGTATTTTAGTTAGTGGAAACTTCTGAATATAGTACATTCCTTTTTCAAATAACTTAAGCATTTATACAACTTCTCTAACTTACATAAAATACATATTCCAGTGTTCATTTGGGGCAAAGAAGTGGAAAAGAACATTTTCAGAAAAGTCCTATGAACAATTATATTCCAGTCAAAGTGGCTGTTAACATATATCCCATAAGATCTCATTTATTCCTTATCTGCTGAATGAAACAGCTTTCACTTTCTCATTCATCATAGGATAAAACAGCTTCATGTCCCTTCCTCTGAAAAACCCGAGACATGGAACAGTAATTCAATACCAATGAAATCAGCGGTGTGAATTGGTGTTGGTCTCATATGCGTGAAGCCGCTCATAAACAAAATTAAGGGATTCATTCCTGATCTTTAGTTGGGAAAAGGGACGTGTCTCCTTTAGCACAGCTGGCTTAAACCATTCTTTATGGTCTTATAAAATCCCTAGGAAAGGAGGCATTTATTGAATCTAAGAAAATATTGGAAGGTAGCACTTTTATTTTCTGGGATTTCACTCTTCTGGCTTCAGAAAAGGGAAGACTCTGCTATGTAGGAATGATTAATACATTTTTTTCTTTAAGAGTTAATATGTTTCATGACAGTTAGAAAATTAATTACAGCACCTTGTCAGTCTAACTGGTAAAATGAAATAGAAATTATCCAATTGTTCTGAAATCTTCAATACAGAGCAACAATGTAAAAACTTGCATATAAATCATTTCCTTGTACACACTCCTAATTGAAAAAGTGCAGGGCATCAATCGGTGCTGATCATGGACAATTTACAATGCAGAAGACAATGTAGCATTATTTTTCATTCCTTTAATAGTAATGTCATTAAACAGTAAATTTCAATTCAACACTACTGCAAGAGTCACAAGGAATAGAAATGAGTCACTGATAAAAGCCTGGCTCTTGATTTTTTATTGAATTAAATTATTATATCTGTAATTATATTGTAATGATTAGCTGAGGTGAGTATAATGAAGCATGTACTGTTATGTTTAATATCACGCTGAAGCTGAGCTACAATATTCACTTTAATCTTGGCAAGTCCGTAGAAAAGTATATCAAAGCTTACCTGACTTCAGGGGGATGAGGAACATTAACAAAAACAAAATGAAACTGCTGAAGTTTCCTTCAGAGGAACGTTGAAATATTTTAAGCAAATAAAGCCTAAAATTTTGTAACAGCAAGATTTCTTACTATGTTCATTAGAACTACACCTTGAAAATGTATTGCTGTTGTATATGGTAAGGAACTATTTTGAAAAAATAAATAAATATTCATTAATCATTGCAAGTTCTCTTTCATTTGTTCACTTTCAGATGTCGCCTTACTGTACCAATATGGACCTCTCACATGGAAGTGCTGGCATTACAATGAGGCAAATGAGCTACTAGCACTTCTTTTCTTTGAAAGAGTGGCTGAAGTTCTGCTTCCTCTGACAGCTGAACAAAGCCAATCCTAGCAAATGTCAAAAGCCTAAAATGAAAAAGGTTGGTTTCCCTATTCTGAATGAGTGCATATTTATTTCAATTGTATGGAGGTCACAGGTTTCTCTATGTTATTTTACTTTCCAACTCAATGTATTGAAAAATAGAACAGTATGTTCTATTCCCAGATGTAATAAAGATACATTAACTATGAAATATCAGGTAATAAGTATAGAGAATAGGTCTATCAATTTCAATACTGCAGATTTATTTGGATTGTTAAAATCTTATAAAAGGTATGTCTTTATGCATTGCATTGAATTACATTACAAACAAATCATCTTAATTCCCTGTAATCTAAAGGAAAAAAGCTGTCAACATACTGTTTTCCTTTGTCCTTCAGAGATCATACCCAGAAATATCAAGCTTCTACTACTGATAATAGCAGGCCAAATCTCAAAGTCCTCAATGATTTCTTAGATAATTTGAAGTCAATGTATTTTTTGCTCAAGTAAGGGTAGTACAAAACCTACGGATTTTGATTCTTTTGCAAGAGAGTAGGCTGCAGCAGCACACCAGTCAAAGTCATGCTTATTTAGAACTAAAACATTCAGCAGATTTGACCTACAAATGATTTTGACCCAAAATGTGTCTTTAAATTCACCTAAGCTGATCAGAACATGTTAAATGCCTCTTAATAGTGAAGCACTTGCCTACTCATAAGTATTTATCACCTTCACATTACTTACCTGTTAACTTCCAAACAACTACTAAAGGAACTAATACAAGATGAAGATTAACTTGAAAATGTAACTTCCTTTAATACGGAAACTAGATTCTGCATCTGAGACTCCTGGCCAAACTTTTCTGTGGAAGATTTAGAACTGTCCACAAAGACAGTGAGGTTAAAGGACGGTTATATCGCATTAAGAATGGCCATCCAATCTAACCTAGTTAGCCCAGGTGCAGAACTTGCACTAGTTAGATGGATGTAAGTGCAAACTGTATAGCAGTTCAGGGCAGTTAGATGGATCTAAAAATGGCTGACCTGATCTAAATTAACCTTATCTCTGGGATACACTCAGTTTAGATCTGGTTGGCCATTTTTAGACCAATCTGTTTTGAACTTATGCATAGTTGTCAGAGCAGCCCCAGGACTGAGAAAATCAGCCACCAGCCCTAGCCCCAGGGCTGCACTTTTCCTACCCCTCCTCCAGCACTGAGCTATTTTTAGTCTCCTGCCTCTTCAACACTACTCCGAAATGGACAATCCCCCACTCTGAGCTCACCAAACCCCTATACTGCAAGCCACTTCCAGTGGCAGTTTTACCAGTGTTTGCCAGTG
>NW_017729032.1:81232605-81236483 GCF_001723915.1 Gavialis gangeticus
GGGGGTGGGGGAGGAAGAGATCCCTTAAGCACCTCCTGAGACCCAGTGGCTATGCCTAGGGGGCGATGTGCATGTGCACCCCCTGAGAGCGCTTGTGTACTCCCTGACAGGCAGCATTACCCACTTAGGTGACAGGCACAGGGGGCAGGTGGAAGCGCTGGTGCCTCCCCTGCAGGCGCTGGTCAAGGAGTGAGGGCACCAGGTGAAGCACCGCTGGCACTTCTAGGACTGCCACTCATGTTTTCCAGTCATTGCAATTGGCTGTGCGTGGCCCCTGCCCAATCAGTGAGATAGGTCATGGGAGGATGCCCTGCCCACCACTGACTGGCTGCTGGGGGTTTTTGTGCCCCTTGACTCAGGTGGTACCAATCACCCATGCTTAGACCCCATGAGCACTCCTGATCTCACCAAACCCTCCCATGGATGCCACCTGGCCACCACCCTAATACCCTGATGGACCCTGCCTTCTCAATTCTCCAGTGCCCCCTTCAGACCCCCCTGCCCCTCAACCACCCTGCAATTCCCCCATTACCCCCTAGAGCCTTCTTGCCCCCACTGATTCCACCCAGTCCCACCCCCCCATCTATGTGGGCACCAATGATACTGCTAGGGGAGACCCTGAGCATATCAAAAGTGACTAGAGGGCTCTGGATGCAAAGATGAGGTGGCTTGGGGCTCAGGTTGTGTTTCTGTTGATCCTTCCAATCAAGGGAAAGAGCCTGGGAAGAGCATCTTTGGAGACAGGTTTGCTAACCTAGTAAGGAGGGCTTTAAGTTAGGTTTGCCAGAGGGTGAAGACCAAAGCCCTAAGGTAAGTGGGGAAGTGGGAGACCTGGAGGAAGAGTAAGCAGGATGGGGCAACAGGGAAAGTGCTTTCATACTTCCTGAGAAATCAGGGCAATCAACTAGTTATCTCAGGTGCCTGTACGCAAATGCATGGAGTCTATGAAACAAGCAGGAAGAATTGAAAGTCCTTGCACAGTCACAGAATTATGACATGATTGGTATAACAGAGACTTGGTGGGATTGCTCACGTGACTGGAGCACTGTCATTGATGGGCACAAACTGTTCAGGAAGGATAGGCAGGGGAGAAGAGGAGGAGGAGTTGCACTTTATGGTTGCTCAGAACTCCAGTATGAAACTGGAGACAGGCCTGTTGAGAGTCTCCGGGTTAGGGCCTGAGGGGAAAGAAACAAGGGTGATGATGCAGTGGAGGGTCTACTATAGACCACCAGACCAGGAGGAAGTGGTGGATGAGGATTTCTTCCAGGAGCTAGTGGAAATTTTCCCATCACAGGCCCTGTTTCTCATGGGGGACTTCAATCACTGACATTTGCTCGGAGGGCAATACAGCAGTGCACAGGCAATCCAGGAAGTTTTTGGAGAGTACTGGGGACAACTTCCTGGTGCAAGTGCTGGAGCAGCCAACTAGGGGCCATGTTCTTCTTGACCTGCTGCTCACAAAAAGGGAAGAATTGGTGGGGAATGTAGTACTGCGTGGCAACTTGGGCAGCAATGACCATGAGATGATTGAGTTCAGGATCCTGAGGAAAGGAAGGATGGACAGCAGCAGAGTAAGGACCCTGGACTTTAGAAAAGCACACTTCAACTCAGGGAACTCATGGGCAGAATCTCTTGTGAAGCCAGTCTGAGGGGGAAAGCGGTGTATGAGACCTGAGAGTGCAGGAACAAGCCACCCTGATGCACATGAGGATTAGCAAGTATGGCAGAAGACCAGATTGGCTTAGCAGGGAACTCTTCAGTATACTAAATCACAAAAAGGAAGCTTATAAGAAGTGGAAAATTGGACAAATAACCACAGAAGAATATAAGAACATTGCTAGGGCATGCAGAAATGAAGTCAGGAAGGCCAAAGTACAATTGGAGTTGCAACTAGCAAGGGATGAGAAGTACAACAAGAAGGGTTTCTATAAGTATGTTGGTAGCAAGAGGAAGATCAAGGAAAGTGTGGGTCCCTCACTGAATGCGGGAGACAATCTTGTGACAGAGGATGCAGAAAATGCTGAAGTGCTCAATGTCTTCTTTGTCTCAGTCTTCACAGGCAAGGTCAGCTACCAGCCTACTGCACTTTGGGGAGGTGATCAGCCAACAATGGTAAAAGAACAGGTTAGGGACTACTTAGAAAAGCTGGACATGTACAAGTGCATGGGGTTGGATGGGATGCACCCAAGGGTGCTGAGGGTGTTGGCTGATGTGATTGCAGAGCCATTGGCCATCACCTTTGAACACTCATGATGATCAGGAGAGGTCCTGGATGATTGGAAATGGACAAACATAGTGCCCATATTTAAGAAAGGGAAAAAAGAGAATCCAGAGAACTACAGACCAATCAGCCTCACCTCAGTCCCTGGAATAATCATGGAGCAGATCTTCAAAGAATCCATTTCTGTGGATGCTGGGACATTGGTGGATGTGTACCTTGATTTTAGCAAGGCTTTTGATATGGTCTCCCACAACATTCTCATAGGCAGGCTAAGGAAATATGGGCTGGATGTATGGACTATAAAGTTGATAGAAACTGGAGCATCAGACTCAGAGAGTAGCAATCAATGGCTCGATGTCTAGTTGGCAGCTGGTATCAAGTGGAGTGCCCCAGGGGTCAGTCCTGGGTCCGGTGTTGTTCAATGTCTTCATCAACAACTTGGAAGATGAAATAGAGTGCACTCTCAGAAAGTTTGCAGATAATACCAAGCTCAGGGTGGAATAGTAGATATGCTGGAAGGTAGGGTTAGGATTCAGAGTGACCTAGACACAGTGGAGGATTAGGCCAAAAGAAATCTCATGAGGTTCAACAACGACAAGTGCAAAGTCCTGCACTTAGGACAGAACAATCCCATGCACCAGTACAGGCTGGGGGCTGACTGGCTGGGCAGCAGCTCTGCAGAAAAGGCCCTGGGGGTTACAGTGGACAATAAGCTGAATATGAGCCACCAGGGTGCCCTTGCTGCAAAGAAGGCTAATGGCATACTGGTAGGCTTCATTGGTAGGTGTATTGCCATTTAATCACAAGGGAAGTGATTATTTCCCTCTATTCAGCACTGATGAGGCCACATTTGGAGTACTGAGTTCAATTTGGGGCCCCCACTACAGAAAGGATGTGAATGAATTGGAGAGAGTCCAGTGGAGGGCAACAAAATTGGTGAGGGGGCTGGGGGACATAACCTATGAGGAAAGACTGAGGGAAATGGGCTTATTTAGTCTAGAGAAGAGGAGACTGAGAGGGGAGTTAATAGCAGCTTTCAACAGGTACTTGAAGTGGGGTTCAAAAGAGGATGGAGCTAGACTGTTCTCAGTGGCGGCAGATGACAGAACAAGGAGCAATTGTCTCAAATTGCAGCAAGAGAAGTTTAGGTTAGATATTAGAAACAGTTTTCTCACTAGGAAGGCAGGAAAAAGCTGGAACAGGGTATCTAGAGAGGTGGTGGAAGCTCCATCCTTGGAGGTTTTCAAAAGCTGGCTAGACAAAGCTTTGGCTGGCATGATCTACTTGGGGCTGATCCTGCTTTGAGCAGGGGGTTGAACTAGATGACCTCCTGAGGTCCCTTCTAATCTTAACTTTCTATGATTCTATGGTGTGGTGCACTACTGCACAGTATTTTTCAGTTACTGTGCAATCAGTGTCTCATGTAGACTCATCCACCGTATGTTTTGGCATTCCCATTGCTTGATTTGAATGCTTATGTTTAGTTTTCCAATAAAGTAATCCTCTTGAGAAGAGACAGGCATGCTCTGTCTTTCTTGCAGGGCCCTATCTGACAAAGTAAGCTCCTTTTGTCCTAGTTTGGGGATAAAGGTCTTCCCTTCAATTCCCCCCCCCCCCCACCCCAGATATTTTGTAGTTATTTTTATAACCACTA